>NW_026596095.1:27546338-27551678 GCF_907164565.1 Psammomys obesus
ATTATATTATATTATATTATATTATATTATATTATATTATATTATATCATATTATATTTATTATGTAATATTTATATTATATTTATTATATTATATTTATTATATTATATTATATTAAAAATTATATTTTAAAATAATTTAGCCCACTACTTTTAAAATTCAGAACAATACTTATTTGTTGGACACGGACAAAAGTGCAGGCAGATTTTGCCAGTTTCTAGTGTGAATGACTTCTAGACTAATTCCTCTCTCAAATCTCCTGTGCAATAGTCACTGTCAGCATCTCTAGCAGTACTCTAGCCCTCCACAGTCCCACCAGAACTGCATGTATAGAGTGAGCTGGAGCTTCCCATGTTTACATTGCCAAGTTTTTCATGAATTTTCCTATAAAATATTTCCAAAGATCTACATACCGCAAGCTTATGCTTTTCCAAAGAAACTTCCTATTCCTTACTGGAAATGTGTATTAGTTAATTTTCTCAGTGACATGATGAGGTACTTGTGAAAACAGAGTTTCAGAAAAGAATTATTCTATTTTGTGTCTAAAGTATAGAGTCTATCTTGGTGGGCAAACAATAGTGACAATAAAGAGGATGAGTAACAAAGCAGACAGCGGTTTGTGGTCATGCTCAGTTGGCTGTCTCCATTTCTTTCCTTGTTAAGTCCAGTGACCCAGGAGAGGAGGTGGTGCTACTCATGTTCAAAGCAGTTCTTCAGTCTCTGAAAGTTTCCTTCCTGATTGTGCAGAATTGTTTCTTCAAGATGATTCTAAATTCAGTCAAGTCCAATGCAGATGAATTTCTTTCAGACTTCAGTTAAGACTCTACCTTAAGACCCACAATATGGGACTGATGATCTGACCCAGAGTTTAAGAGCACTAGCTGCTCTTCTGGAGGACCTTGGTTGATTTCCCACATCTACATAATGCCTCATACCTGTCTATAACTCCAGTCCCAGGGGTCCCATGCCTTCTTTTGGCCTTCATGGGCACCAAACACACATGTGGCATACAGACATACATACAAGTAAAACAGGCACACTCAAACATTTTTTAGAAAAGAAAAACTTCACAATGCCAATATGTATTCTATCAAGAGACAAGGGATATTCGGATCTTCTGGATCTCAAGACACACTTTATTCTCATAGGGGAAGGATAGCTGGCATTCACACCTGATCGCTCCAGAGTTTAGAAACTTGATTTGTGACAGACATTGATTTAGTGCATATTATTTATGTTATAGCTCTTTGGTTCTGTATTTTCTACAGCAAAAAACATAATTATCACATTATCATGTTGTGGCTCATAAAAAAAAAAACTTTCAGACATTAAACACTGTTTAGTTCCAGTCACTGATACAAATGTGGAGGCAGGAACAACAAAAATGAAGTTTTAGAGCAGCAAAGTTTAATGCCTAGGAAAGCATCAACAACCACAAGATCATGTCTACCAAAAAGAAAATTACAAAGTTGAGACTATCCACAGCACAAAACACAGCTTCTTAGTGTATGCAATCTTCTCATGTATTTTCAAACAGAGAAAATAACAAAATTATGTAGATGTGACTTTGAGATGGAGTGAATGTTAGAGTGAGAAAATATAATTGCTATCATAACGCTCATGAGATCAAGGAAAAGATGACAATGCAGCCACTCCGGATGTGATCTGATAGACTAAGATCAGAAAGAAGGAGAGGAGGACCTCCCTTATCAGTGGACTTGGGGAGGGGCATGCATGAAGAAGGAGGAGAGAGGGTGGTTTCAGGAGGGGAGGAGGGAAAGGTTTATGGGGGGATAAAAAGTGAATAAAGTGTAAAAAAAAAAAGAGAAATGGAGAGAAAAGAATCTCTAGAAAGTAGAAATGACATATAGAAAAATAACACAGTTAAGAAAATAGAAAAAAAAATGAACTCATTCAAAATATTCTCTGTATTTTTAATGCTTTGCTTTTTCTCCTGTAAAGTGAGCAGGGTAATAGAATCTCTGGTTGCTGGCTTACAGGTTTGCTCACCTTAAAAGCCCAGTGGGTTAGTAAGTATAATATAAGACTACCTGGGTAAAAGGCTCCTTACAGATGAACTCAAAGTACATAATAAACACTGACAAAGTATAGGAATCATATTATTATTCTACCTAGATATAACTTAGTCATTTGATAATTTTGATCATGTTTGAAAATTTATTTCTGGGCTAGAACAATGCCTCAGCAGGAAGTGTTGCATGTTGTCAGTAAAAATAACCTGACTTTGCATTCCAGACCATACATAGTCAAAGGAAAGAACCAACTCCTGCATGTTGTATTCAGAATTTCCCAGGAAAGCCATGGCACGCACATGCATGCACACATGAACACACATTGGTACACACACACACACACACACACACACACACACAAGCACTAAACGTAAGAAAGCATAGTTATAAAAGTTATGATGAAACCTTGGACAATGACAAATTATAATATGAATAATCGTGTATGTACCTGCATAATTTAAACAATATCTATTCTTAATAATGATTCCTCTAATATAAGAATTTACTACATGAAAACTGCTTCACATGTGAATATTATGATCTTTATGAGCTAAATGATTCATAAAATTATACAATTATAGTAACAGTAATAAATTAGTAAACTTACCCAAACAGTAAGGTCTTGCTCATGTTGTTAACGCAGATCATGGCTTCTGAAGTACATAGTCTTCAACAGCTATTAGATCAATGGCTTATTTCATTGAAAATCATGGAATTTCTCTATGGTTGATGTTTAGAATCTCTTGAGATGATTCATAGTGAGACAATGAATCGCCTAAGAAGAGCTTTTGTGCTGGTTTTGTTTAAATCAAATGTGTATAATATCAAGACAACTTTTGCCATTAAAATTCCAGCTACACGAATATGTTTATGTTAAGGACTGATCACCTATTGACATTATTACGACATTCACTGAAAAACAATGGCAGCACTGTTCAGAGATTCTGTAAGTGCTTGGGCATTGTCGTCTTATTATAGACATTCTGGTATCTGTTTGTAGTATTTAACTATGTTCTTGTCCTAGTAAAATCTGTTTCTCAAAGTTAAACATGAACCAATTCAATTTAAATGATAACCCTTCAATCTTTATCACTAAATTTAATAAATTAAATGTTAGCTATATAATGTTACATCGATATTTGCAGATAAATTCTTGTGTTGCAAAATAGGAAATTCTGTTAAAATAAATGTATGTGTACACCTGTGCCAATTTTGTACAACCTGCTTAGCACTATTATAAATGTAATATTTTTCATTTGAACTGAACAAGCGATTTGGACAAGTGAACACATGTGCTGAAAGTCTGGAGTTAGAGATTTTTCACAATGGGCTCTGAAGGGTCAGTGTGTAGTGACATGGAACACAGTGGTTGGCCACCTTGCTTTGAGCTGGGTCATTTGAAGCAATAAAGAACACAGAATTGCTTTTGTGCTTTTCTTCACCTAAGTGCAGTGAGCAAGCATAATTGGGGAATTCAAAACGATGCAGTTTACTAAGCCCTGTGGTGAAAATCACCTTGCTTTCATTCAGGGTTGTTTGTTTTGCTTTGGTTGTTATTACTAATCCTCCCCCCACCCCACCCCCAACACTTCCTTGCTTTAAAGGGACTTCATTTTTTAAAAAAATCTTTTTCAGCGGAGCTACCAAGCTAAAATTCTGCTCCTGCTAATCCATTCTCTATTGGTCTTTTATCTTTTCAAATACTCAGCCAGCCAATCCTTCATTCAGTTCCATGCCTACACTGATAGTGGAAAATTCTTTTATTTCATCAAGGAGTGAAGAGTTGCCTCCAGTCCTTGTGTAACATGCATTGCTACTGAATGTCAGTGGAACAGTTTTTGGTCAAGGCTTTTGAACTCCAGGGTACACTACTCATTTTGGGTCTCATCTCAGATCAACAAAACCCTCAACAATTCCATTGGGCATGCTGAGTACTTTGAACTGAAAGTTACTAGAAATCATCAGAGGCTGCCTACAAAAAAAAGTTGCAGGACACAAAGTGATGAAATTGTAATAAATAATAATTAAAATAAAAATAAATCTTAAAATATTCATTAAGAAAAAAAAAAACAAAGTTGCCCCAACCCTCTCCTGCGGTTCCACCTATCTTGCACCTATGTTCCTCTTTTCCCAAGGAAGTGAGAGAAATTAAAATCCTTCTTCACTTTAGTGGGGGTCCTAGAAGCAAGGATTGTGCTTCTGCAGAGCAAGACAGGCATTCTAGAATGTAGCTGCAAGTGGAATGCTGGTTAGATATATCTGTTACGTGTTCCTCTTGTCATCCTGTCACTTGTGAACCTTATGTGGGAGAAGGGAGGATACATGTTTCTTCCCTACTAGCTTTCAAGAAATGCACAGAACTTCATTTCGAAGATGATTTTTCTCTCCATCACTAACAGAGCAAGTCAATTGATGGCGTGGAATGTATTCAGAAAAAAAGACTAGCTCAGAGACCCCTGTTTCTAGTTATACTAGTGACCAGAAAGAAAATGTGATGTGGAACAAGGCACCTCAGAGGAAAAGTAAAGAAAATGATTTTTTTTTCTAAATAATTGAATGACTATCTTGAAATCCTACCCACAATAATTAAATCATGGGAAGAATGAACACCTGACCTAAGCAATATACATATCTGATGGGAAATGTTTGGAAAGCTAACCAAATCTGTCCTGCAAGTCTTTTCATATTTCCCTCAGATGAGATCTGCCATATGTTTTGAGGCAGCTGTTTCATTTTATATGACAGCAAAATTAAACCATTTTTATAATAATATAAGCAAAACACATGAGCCTCGGCCTAGATTAAGAAATAAGTATTTTAGCATGCATGAGAAAAACACTTTGGAAGTACCATCTCAAATAAGAAAAATTCCAGACTGACAGATTTTCCTCTTTTAAAGACCACATACCCTGGGCCAACACAATTACTGGGTCAGGGAGTATTTTTTTTTTAAATAATATAGCTATTTTCAATTCATAAATGGTTCTTAAGGTTGCATTCATTTTGCAATGTCTCCCTAGATATTTAAATCTTGTTTCCTAACATTAAATGACAAAATATATTTATTAGATTATTTCCTTATGCTATAACAAGGTATCACAAATTGAGTGCTTCTCACAGTGCCAAAGCTGGGAGACGAATTTGAAGCTTGCAGCATCTAGTGATGGTTTTTGGTTTCATCATAACAAGATGGAGCAAACACACACCAAGAGCAGAAGCACGTGTGAGCCCAGGTCTATCTTCCACTTATCTACCTATCTATCTATCTATCTATCTATCTATCTATCTATCTATCTATCTATCTATC
>NW_026596095.1:27551688-27678102 GCF_907164565.1 Psammomys obesus
ATCTATCTATCTATCTATCTATCTATCTATCTATCTATCTATCTATCCATCTATCTAGATGCCCGTCTGTAAAGTAACCTGAATGTCTTAGATAGGGTTTTATTACTGTGAATAGATACTGTGACCACAGCAACTTTTATAAACAAAACCATTAAATTAGGGATGGCTTAAAGTTCAGAGTTTTAGTCCATTGTCATTATGGCAGGAAGCAAGGCAGCACGGAGGAAGACATGGTGCTAGAGAAGTAACTGAGAGTTCTACATCTGGAGCCAAAGAAAGCAGGAAGGGAGAAGAACACAGCCTGGCTTGAACATCTGGAACCTCAAAGCCCACCCTTAGTGACACACTTCCTCCCAGAAGACCACACCTAGTTGAATAAGGCTACACTTCCCATATGCCACTTCCCATGAGACTAGCAGGGCCATTAACTTTCAAACCATCACACCAAACTACTTACTAACGTCGTTATTTCAAATCAAATCAGCATGAATTTGGAGATTAATATCATAACACAACAGCTTTACAAGGATCTACTCAAACTAAAGGAAAGTGTAAAAGGAGACAATTTTGACTAGTTTTACCTCTGCTTCAGCACTATTTACATGGAAATGCTGTAGCTGGTATTTTATCTCATTCTGAGAATAGCTCTTAAAACCACTTAAGGCAGAATGCAACAAATGTATTATATAGTATAGAAATCTCATATGTAAACTTTGCAGCCTTTGTGTAAGTCCTTCTGGAACTTACCCTCTCTGTTATTTTACCTCCAAAGTATTTTAAGGTGGGACCAAGTTTTCACAATAAACAGACTGTAAAACTAAGGAATAGACAGCAGGACTCTGTTTACTGGTCAGAGGAAAAGGATGTGAGTTATTTCTCTGGCTAGGCAAATCAACATTTTGGACTTCATAGAATGTTCCAGTAGCTCCAAAATTTATAAGATCTAGCAAAAGAGTTTACACATGAATGCACTCCCTTATAATAGCTGATCCAAATAGACCTGTCAATCACCTGGAGAAGATACCCCTTAGAAAAGGGGTCTGTCCTAGAGAGTTTACAAAAGTTTAAGAAACCTGCTGTTACTGTTAATTGGTCACTCTTTTCTCTAAGCATTGCATGCTGTGATCCTTTAAGGGTGCCTTACTTCTCTAAGGCTCTTTGCCTATTGTTCTCAATGTGCTGTTTTTTTTTTTTTTTTAATCTCATCTAAATTCTAATGATGAAAATCACAAGGACAAAGATCAAGGGGATGCCAGGGGAAATTGTAGGGACCTAAGGAATTATAAACTCTGACTTATTACAAAGAAAATAAAAAAGAGGTAGTTAATGATTTATTCAATTATTTGTCTTCTACTTCTGTGAAACAAATGCATATTAGGCTGATATACAGGCAAGTTTAACCCCAAGGATCATTGTTCTTCCTCATGGTCATACAAGTATTCTAATTTAACAATAATCAAGTTCCGGTTTCCCAACTTTTGCTTTTTCAAGTGTATTTTGGCTTAGAGTTGGTTTGCATGATTCTGTGGGTTTTACAGATAAAATGTTTATGTTAAATTATTGTACTTAAAAAAATACACAGACGATGATGATGATGATGATGATGATGATGATGATGATGATAGCATAGCATATGGATATGGGATTAAACACTTGAAGCCTCAAGGATAGTGGCAATTTAAATTGTCCAGAGCATAATAAAATTACCTAGTACTTATCATTGGTGTTTCATATGCATTTCTATTAAGAATAATTGATCACCTCCCCTGGGGGGGGGGGGAGCAGCCTTACCAGGTCACGGAAGAAGAGAATGCAGTCAGTCCTGATGAGATCTGATAGGCAGAGGGAAGGGGAGAAGGATCTCCACTATCAATGGACTTTGAGAGGGGCATGGGAGGCGATGAGGGACTCTGGGTGGGATTGGGAGGGAATGAGGAAGGAGGCTTCAGCTAGGATACAAAGTGAAAAACTGTAATTAATTTAAAAATGAAAAAAGAATAACGTATGACTTTAAATCAATCAAGTATCTTTGTATTAAAACAAACAATCTTACCCTGATATATACTATTATGGTCATTGCTTTCTTTTCTTTTTTTCTTTCTTTCTTTCTTTCTTTCTTTCTTTCTTTCTTTCTTTCTTTCTTTCTTTCTTTCTTTCTTTCTTTGTTGTTATTTTGAGACAGGGTTTCTCTGTGCAGTCTTGTCTGTCCTGGACTCACTGTATAGACTATCCTGCCTTGAACTCACAGAGATCTACCTGCCTCTGCTTCCTTAATGCTGAGATTATAGGCATGCACCACCACACCCAGCTTATGGGACATTCTTTTTTTATTTTTTAGCAATCTAAAATCACTATTTTTATTGAAACCAAGGCAACTATGCTTAAAAAGTTTTTAAAAGGTAATTTATTTATTTTTTTTAATTACACTTTATTTACTTTTTATCCCCCTGTAGTTTCCTCCCTCCTCCCCTTTCCAATCCCTCCCTTCCTCCTCCTTCTCCACTCATGCCCCTCCCCAAGTCCACTGGTAGGGGAGGTTGTTTTTTCCTTCCTTCTGATCCTAGTCTGTTAGGTCTCATCAGGAGTGGCTGCATTGTCTTCCTCTGTGACCTGGTAAGGTTGCTCCCCACTTAAGGGGAGGTGATCAAAGAGTAGGCCAATCAGTTCATGTCAGATACAGTCCCTGTTCCCATTACTGTGGGACCACTAGGAGACTGAACTGTCATGGGCTACATCTGTGCAGGGGTTCTGGGGTTATCTCCATGCATGCTACTTGGTTGGACTATCAGTCTAAGGGAAGACCCATGTGCCCAGATTTTTTGGATCTTTTGCTCTCCTTGTGAAGCTCCTGTCCCCTCCAGGTCTTACTAACTCCCACTTCTTTCTAAGATTTCCTGCACTTTGCCCAAAGTTGGCCATAACTCTCAGCATCTGCTTTGATAGTCCTCAGGGCAGAGCCTTTCAGAGGCTCCTAATTTGTTCCCCGTTTTCTCCTTTTCTAATGTCCATCCTCTTTGCCTTTCTGGATGGGCATTGAGAATTTTAGTCAGAGTTCTCCCTCTTGATTAGATTCTTTAGGTGTACAGATTTTAGTAGGTTTATCCTATATTATATGTATATATGAGTGAGTATATACCGTGTGCATCTTTCTGCTTCTGGGATAGCTCACTCAGGATGGTCTTTTCCAATTCCTACCATTTACCTGCAAATTTCATGCTTTCCTTTTTTTTTTAATTGCTGAGTAGTATTCTGTTGTGTAGATGTATCATACTTTCTGTATCCATTCCTCAGTTGAGGGGCATCTGGGTTGTTTCCAGGTGCTGGCTATTACAAATAAAGCTGCTACAAACATAGTTGAGCAAATATCCTTATTGTGTACTTGAGCCTCTTTTGGATATATGCCTAGATGTGGTATGGCTGGATCTTGAGGGAGAGCTGTTCCTAATTGTCTGAGAAAGTGCCAGATTGATTTCCAGAGTGGTTGTACAAGTTTACATTCCCACCAGCAGTGGAGGAGGGTTCCCCTTTTCTCCACAACCTCTCCAGCATGTGCTGTCACTTGATTTTTTGATTTTAGCCATTCTGATGGGTGTAAGGTGAAATCTCAGGGTTGTTTTGATTTTCATTTCCCTGATGACTAATGACATTGGACATTCTTAATGTAGAAATTTAGATAATGGCTCAAAAACATTCAATTTGGAAGGAGGGTTTGGGAGGGAATGAGTGAGCGGGATACAGCTGAGATACAGAGTTAATAAAAGGTAACTAATAAAAAAATAAATAAAATTTAAAAAAATTGCTAAAAAAAACATTCATCTTCTAAAAGGAAAAAAAATGTGCTCATAAGGCAGTCTTCCTATATACTATATACTTCATGTTAAAAATCTCCATTTGCCATTAAAATTTTTACACATTTTGTGACTTGACTTTTTGAAGTTGTAGGCTGATAACTTGAGAAAAGAGCATGGATTTCAATATCTATTTTCCGTCTTACAGTTGGATCCCAGAATTGCACGTATCTAGAATGTCTATGTTTAATGTGACATTTTCAATGTCTTATTTTGTTCTCCACAGTCTGGGTTAGACTTAATTTATATTATAGGTGTGCATGTGTATGTGTGAGAGAGGGAGAGAGAATGAGAGAGAGGGAGACAGAGACAGAGAAAAAGAGAGAGAGAATGAGAGAGAGGGAGAGAGAGAGAGAGAAAGAGAGAGGTATGTGGGTATGCTTTCTCATGTGTACATGTGGAGGTCAGAAGACAATTCTGGAGGCCCAGTCAGTCATTTTTTTTCACCAGGACATGGGTTCTAAAGCTTGAACTAAGGTCACTAGGATTGTTCTACAAGTGCCTTTACCCTTAGAGCCAGGTGAGACATATTTAGGAGGGGATATTTTCATAGAAAATACATCCAGTTTATAAAGCCAATGTTATTTTTCCCTGAACAATGACAACGCAGGTTTACATGCTGATATCAATACGGGAAGCTCACAAGTTCCAGTCCTTGATGAAGAACTATAGATACTTGAACTATTTTTGAACTAAAGGTACTTAAAGACCTTTGAACTATAGGTACTTAAGGATCAGTCTTCTCCAGAAATGAACCCTCTGAAAAACTATCTAATCCAAAGTGGTTTGCCCTAAAGTAATGTACCTAAGAGAACAGTAAACTAACTCATCTGTATGTATTTATATATTTATAATATGTGTGTGTGTGTGTGTGTGTGTGTGTGTAACAGTAGTAGTGAAAGAAAACCATATTGATAATGCATCAAAGTAGAAGGAGGGCTTAGAGATAGGGGAAGGGAAACAGTGGGAGTGAGAGTGGAATAGGATAATAGCTGGATTGAACATCAAAACATATTACCTGTATGAATGAAATGCCATAATGAAACACATTGTTTTGTAAGTTAATTAATGGTAATAAAATGGAATAAAATAAGTTCTTCTAAGGAGGAAGCTGATTAAGATTCAGGGTGTTTGATTGGAGATAAAACATCAGATAGTTTTAAGGGTAGGAGAGGTATTCAATTCTGCAGAGAAGATCTTTAAGCTCAGGAAATAGCTCAGTATCTTCTAGAAGCCATGAAAACGGATTTGATTCATTCGCCTCTTCTCTCTCCATGCTTATATAAGCAATAAGGACTGACGAAAGACACTCTCAGACAAGCTGAACTGCTTTAGAGGAGGCTCAGAGCAGCAGCAGAACGGCCTGAAAGAAGCAGAGACTGGCAGAGCTGTGTGGAAGAGGCACAGAGACATTGAGCTACACAAAAACGACACTCTCCATTTTTTTTAGCTGACCCTAGGTTGCACTGTACTTTCCAGGTTCCCCGATTTTGTGAGCTGGCATCCATGCTTGGGTGGGCTTCAGTGATGCATTTGTCTTTGAGTCATTTCTGATACTTGACATGACCCCTGCACCACATCCTTATAAGTAATCCCAGTAAAATTCATTAGTTCATCAATTTGGACAATAGTGGTATCCTTGGTTAGGTACATCATTGGTTTCCTGTTTGGGGTAAATAAAGGCTTGCTCATGGCTCCCCAGGAATAAGAGCCATTTTAAATTTAAGACTGTGATCACTTTCCCACTAATCAGATATTAACAAGCACAGATAGGACTCATGAATGCTCATTCCTATATACTTGTTACATATATTTGTGCACACAACCATGTAATTTTCCATGTGATCACAAGTTTGCTTTCCTTGAGGAAACCAGTTCTTTCTAGTCCATGAGCTCCATGAATAAATGCTTTCATAGGTACAGAAACAGGGACCATTAATATATTACAACAGCCACCTTTCATGTCTTGACCATTCCTACTTGTTGCTCACGTACTGTGAGTAGTAAATTTTTAACACTCATTCTTTTTTCCCTTGGGCCTACCATGTTCTACTACTCATTCTAAGGTCTCTTTGCTTGTTGGAGATACATAGCTCAGACTCTTAGTTATTTCCATTGTTTGTGAAGCCCTGGCATGCAATAGAAACCCCATCTCGATGTCCTTTCTCATTATTGATCTTTGCTTAGTAATAGAAACTACCAATGACCCTCTTAGTGATACTGGTGATGCTTTTACCAGCATAGTAAGCAGTGCATCATCTGGGTACACTGTAAAATGCAGTCATTGAAAAGGTGTTGCCTTTAAGTGAAACAAGGACATCTTATATTCATTCTACCATTATCTGCTTTAGTATTCTCTGGGTCAGTATAGATTCTCTCTTGCTACATACTTTAAAACTGTTCTGGAATACTGTATTTCAAAATAGTAGACCTAAGTTTTAAGACTGTCCATACCTAGTTTTGTGTTTTAGGATTTTAAATAAATGAACACCACTGTTATCTCCTGGCATCACTAGTCCCTGATCCATAAAGCTAAGGCTTTTCAGAGCACATTTGCTTTCTTGGGATATTCCTAGCTGGGTTATGTTGAAATAATGCCCTAGATATGGCTTTGCTGACAGGAATGAAAGAGAGCTTTGTCTGAGGAGGGGTGCGAGGACATAGCCTTACCTCAGAGATGTATCCGGAGGCTTTATTTCAGATGGCTCTTCAAGAGTTGCTACAGTGTTGGATATTTCAGAGAAACTTAGAAAATCTTCATAGTATACACTGCATATCATTATAGCATGTGTAATGGTTTTGGTTTTCAAAGCAGTATTTGAGTTGAAATAGCAGATTTGCCTTCTTAAGGAAAGAAATCTTTGGCTTCCATTCCCTACCAGCTGGAGAATTTCCTGGATATAACCAGAGGCAACTTTGATTTTCACAGATAGTTTGCAATTGTTTGTTACTTGCTGTAAGATTTTTTTTTTAAGTCTGGTAATCAATGTTGCTAAGCAATAGCTTTTGATTTCTTTATTTAGATTGCCTTCTCAAACATTTGATACTACAAGTTCACAAGCTCATTTACTCTACAGATAATATATTCCTCCGAACTCTCTACAAATGACAGTTTTTATAATTGGATCATCATACAATATAGCCATTCTATATTAACCAATAACCAAACAATAAGTGATCGTATTCTGTTACCTGTTTCTTTAACTACTCCTATAACTACTCCTGTAAGGTTCAATTCTTAAGAAGAATATTGTCAAATAAGTCTAAGATTCTCAACATTCTGTAGGAATTAATATATGTGAAAGAAAAAAAAAGAATTTGCAATAACACAAAAAGTAGAGAAACACCAACACAAGCCAACTACAATCTTAACGTAACTCATAGGAGGGCAAGAGAAAACATTGGTTGTCAGGGATTCCTTGTTAGTCTGTAAAGGAAAGACTGTGTTTTTTATCCTTGTTTTGCTGAGTCACGGGATGGAGATACTATATAGAATATGTGGTAGAATTTTCTAGAAAAAAAAACAAGAAAATGTGTATGTATAAAGAAATTCATTATGAAGAACTGAACCTAACAATCACAGTGTTCTGGGATTGGAGATCTAGGAGATGTGAGGTTATATTTTGAGGCAAAGGAGGTCTTCTAGAAAATTCTGTTTTGTTTAGAGGAGGACAATCTTTTTTTCTTTATTCTCATTTTTACATGAGTGGAGGATCACTTCCACACTGAGGAGGGCAATCTGTTTCAAAATTCACAACTGTCCATGCTAATATCATCTAAAACAACACATTTAAAACACACAGAAGAAAATTTGATTAAGAGTCTGTGTACTTGATAGACCAGTCTACTGAGATATGCAACTACTTTCTCTGAAAATGACCTTGGCTGGAGGTGTCTCCACAATGTGGCAGATTTCAAGGAGTGACCTGCCTTTCCAGAAGCTGGGCAAGTTTCCAAAGGGGAAGAGGCGTGGCCATGGCGTGTCTGGTCCATGTCTACCAGAGTAATCCGTAATTGTTTCATTGCATACTTACCCTCACTGAAAAATATTTGTTCCATTATTATCTTAATTCCACCATCACCTGCTATAGGATCCTCTGTTTAAATCAACAAAGATTCTCTATTGCTTCATCACTGTCCTGAAAGCTTGTATTGCAAAAGAGTAGATGTAAGTTTTAAAGCTTAGCCATCTAGCCATTTCAAAAGGATGAATGTGTAGTCTTTTTGTTTTTTAGTTTGCATCTTAACAACAGAATCAATAGTTTAGGACAAGCTCTTCTATTTACGGATTTTATTTTTTTAATGTTTTTAAATATATATTTATATGTTTATTTATTATTTCATGTCTATGTATGGGTAGTAAGGCCCATGCCATAGTAGACTTATCAAATCCAAAGGAGACGTTGCAAGAATCAATTCCTTCCTTCTATCTCATGGTTCCCAGGGATACAATTTAGGCCAGCAATCTTGGTTTTAAGCATATATTGCAAAGTGATCAATCACACTGGGCCAATGATATTGTTTACTTGTTAACCTTCTGTAAAAGTTGTTCTTAATGTAGTATTTCCTTTCATTAGTGAATAGGTGTTCTTGTTAAAGGAATAGTGATTTTTTTCAAGGTAGTGTTTTTCTGTGTAGCCTTGGCTGTCCTGGGCTTGCTTTGTGATGAGGCTGGCCTCTAACTCGCAGATCTGTCTCTGCCTCCCTGAGTGCTGCTGGGATTAAAAATGTATGCCATCATATCGGGCTACAAATAAGAATTCTTAATTCACAGAAAGCAACATGTATATGTTATTGTTACACATTGAACTACAAATCATATTTGTTGGTTGAATCTTTTTTTTTTAAATCTTTTATTTATTTTTTATTAATTACACTTTATTCATTTGGTATCCCCCCATAAGCCCCTCCCTCCTCCCCTGCCGATCCCACCCTCCCTCCCCTTTCTGCATGCATGCCCCTCCCCAAGTCCACTGATAGGGTTGAATCTTAGAGTGAAAAACTAGAATGTTCACAAATCTGGGCCCAAAGGGCTGATGCATCAACCAAGGACCATACATGGAGAGGATCCAGGCCCCCTGCTCAGATGTAGCCTCTAGGCAGCCCAGTCTCCAGTTAGGTCACATAGTAAGGCAACCAGAGGCTGACTGACATGAATTCTGTTGTGTCATCTTCAATCACTTGCCCTGGATGAGGCAGTGTTGCCAGACCATAGAGGAAGAGGATGTAGGCAGTCCTGAAGAGACTTGGAAGTCTGGGGTTATCTGGTCAGCGAGGAAGGCTCCCCTTTTCTGAGAACTAGAGGACAAGGGTGGGGGGAAGAAGGAGGGTGTGATGGAGAAGAGGGGGAAGATGAGGGATGGGGCTATGATCAGGTAGTAAAATGAATAAACTAATTAAGAAACAGCATGAATTAAAAACAGTATCCTTACTGTTTGTGTTGTTCATGAATTCCTAGCTGTTGTTTATTATGGACCAGATACATGAGTCATTTTCATAGCGGACTCACATCCACAGGTACACCTAGTTTTTAATTTCACTTTGCGTTTGTGCTGGAGTGCTTTTTCTTTTCTTGAGAGAAATGAAAGGAAAACATAGAAGCCACTGAAACAACAACAATGTTGTAAATGACTAGAATCACAAGACTAAGGGTACAACACTGGGCAGGCGGTGGGTAACTGAATGCAGGCGAGCTCCTGGTTAAGAGGTCATGCTTATCCCTTAGTCACTTCCTACTGTCAGTGCTGCTCATAGGAATTGCCAACAGTAATTCCTCTCCATGTATGGTCCTCTTGTATTCACAGTAAAGGACCCCAGCAAGGATAACAGGATGATGCCTGTCTAGTCAGTGCCTTTCCTCCTAGTGAGGCAGGATCTAGTGCTTCATGCTTACTGGGGGGCTGATCTCTCACATGTAACTACCAGTATGAATGGATAAATTCACAGTCATACTAAATAATACGCCCAAACTTGAACCTGATGAACAGTCCAAACTGCGAGAAATGCAAAATTTCCTACAGACATAGAAAACATGTCTATTGAGCTGTTTACTAACTTTACTTAGTTTCTCCAAGAGCAGAGAGGACTTAACTGAACAGATTAGTAAATAGGGTTAGATAGCTTGTTTCACATTCTTTTTTATCATTTATGTATTTTTTTAAGTTTCTGTGTATTTATCATTATTATTTTATTTTGACTCGTCCGTGCCTGCTGCTGTTCTTTGTTTAATAGTCTAATAAGCTGGTTCATCTGGCTTCTCTGATGCCAGCATCTCAAACCTTCTTCAAGTGGAGTGTGTTTTCCTTCATTTCAGCACTGGGGGAAGATAGTCGGAGGGGTCACATGAAGTTATTTGTTAATTTGAAACCTTTTCAAAAGTACAGTTCTCATTCATCAGATTCTCCTTGCAAGAGTTGCCACTTTTAGCAAAATACTGAAATGTGAAAAATGTTGCCTGTCAAGGTAATTGATTATTGATTCTGTCATAACTAAGAAGTGTTCATAGACTCACTTCTGCTTGGTTCTGTTATTGTGTTAGTTATTCTTCTTTCACAGCGACAAACCCTTGTTATAAATAATGTAAAGGGAAAGAAAACTTGTTTGTTTAACTGTTAATGAGGGCTCAGGCCATGTTCACTTGGTTAACTGTTCCTGGATCTGTGATACATCATGGGGAGGGTGTGATGGCTCAAGACCTCTCACTCAGTCACACCATAGAGGAGAGGAAGGGGCCAGGACAAACTTTTCCCTTCAAGTATAACCCTGACATACTTCCTTCAACTAAGCCCTGCTTTCGGAGGCTTTAATCACCTCCAGTTAGCACCGCCACTAGGTTCCAAGCCATCAAGCCATCAAGCCATCGACACATGAGCCTTGGAAATGCTTTGGATCCAGTTGATGAGTGGGGCTGCCATTGGTCTTATTACACCCAGTGTGTGAGCTGAAAGACTGTTGAATTTAACAAGGCTGTCGCTTAGATGTGGCAAAGCGAAAGCTCCAAGAACCTTTGAACTCCATCATTCACACCAATCGTCTTTCTGATACTGAACGTAAATGACAGTTTGGATTCTGTGGGAATATGGATTCTGCTGCCATGTTTTCTTGTGTTCTTTCCCATTCAGACCTCACTTCAGTATGGTTACACATGTAATTCAGTATTATGTTACTATAAATTAGTACTGGAGAATACCGGGAATTAAAATGGTCAGTTTAAGTAGGATTGTAATTATCAGTATTAACATAATAAACATGAGCCTTGGAATTATTATATTACAGCTTTTTGTATTTTGTGTGCTATGGTGCTTTGGATGTTCATTGGTAAGCGTTTCTGTGCTTTATGAAACATTATTTGAACAACCTCTTCTTCAGGCATTATGTCTTCTCTGGTAAATGCCTTCACTTTTTTTTCTTTCCATTTTTATTTTAATTTTTATTAATTACACTTTATTCACTTTTTATCCCCTCGTGACCCCCTCACTCCTCCCCTCCAATCCCACCCTCCATTCCCCTTCTCCACACATGCCCCTCCCCAAGTCCACCGATAGGGGAGGTCTTCCTCTCTTTCCTTCTGATTCTAGTCTATCAGATCTCATCAGGAGTGGCTGCATTGTCATCTTCTGTGGCCTGGTAAGTTTGCTTCCCCTCAGGGGGAGGTGATCAAAGAGCAGGCCAATCAGTTCATGTCAGAGACAGTCCCTGTTCCCATTACTAAGGAACCCACTTGGACAATGAACTGCCATGGGCAACATCTGTGCAGGGGTTCTAGTTTATCTCCATGCATGGTCCTTGGTTGGAGTATCAGTCTCAGAAAAGACCCCTGTGCCCAGATTTTTGATTATATTGATCTTAAAGGTTATAGCATAAGAGAAACCTTCTTGTTAATCTCTTCATCATCCTCAAGTGTTCCAGCTAGAAACAAAGTTAGACTAAGTACTTATTATTTTTTTTAATAAAGGAACAGCTAAAAGGAACATAAACTTTTATTCAAAAATACTCCACGAACACTTATTTTATGTGTATGCCAACCTTATTAACCTAAAGACATCTAAAATATCTCAGAAAATTACTAATCCAGACACTGAAAAAATAATAAATTTTAAATACCACTCTAGTAATGACAAAATATTTTAAAAGTCAGAAGCATAAAATTACACACTGTATGACCAAGGGTTTTTAAAATGTGAGGAAACTACTATTATAGTACTTTTTTTTTTCTTTTTGCTATTGCAAGAAAGATATTACTAGAGCCAGGTACTAATTTGGACAATTATGTAAACAAGGATGACTTTGAACTCATGACTCTCTCACCATCACAGTATAGTTCATTATACTTAGACGCAGCTATTACTGTAATTGTCTAGGATCTTTTACATGTGATATCAAGGGCTGAAATAAAGCAGTGGACATTAACAATTCTTTAATGTCAAAAGAAAGAACACATCAGATAACAACTAGTTATTTGTCAATAATAAGCAAATTTTAAATAACTGTTCTTGAGATCATACATCATAATTCACAGAAATGATAGGTTATTATAAACATAGTAAGTGTGAATATTATATTTTTTGATTTCTAATATTTTATTTTTTATTTATTGCAATTTATTCACTTTGTATCCCAACTGGAGTCCCCTCCTTCATTTCCTCCTAATTCTTCCCTCTCTCCCTCTTCTCCACTCATGCCCTTCCCTATGTCCACTAATAGGGGAAGACCTCCTTCATCAGGTCTCATCAGGACTAGCTGCATTGTCTTCCTCTGTGGCCTGGTAAAACTGCCCCACCCCATAGGGGAGGTGACCAAAGAACCAGCCACTAAGTTCATGTCAGAGAAAGCCCCTGTTCCACTTACTAGGGAACCCACTTGAAGTCTGAGCTGTCATCAGCGACATCTGTTCAGGGGTTCTAGGTTATCTCCATGTATGGCCCTTTTGTTGAAGTATCAGTCTCAGAAAAGACCTCTGTGCCCAGATTTTTTGATTCTGTTGCTCTCTTTGTGGAACTTCTGTCCTCTCCAGGTCTCTCTATCTCCCCTTACTTTCATGAAATTCCCTGCACTCTGCCCAAAGTTTGGCTATAAGTCTCAGCATTTGCTTCCATCTCTACCTTCTGGGTAGAGTCTTTCAGAAGCACTCTGTGGTAGGCTACTGTCCTGTTTCCTGTTTTCTCCCTCTTCTGATATCTATCCTGCCTTTCTGAATGAAGATTGAGCATCTTACCCAGGGTGCTCCTTCTTTCTTAGCTTCTTTAGTTGTACAAATTCCAAAATATGCTTAAGTATACAAGGATATTTGTTCAACCATGTTCGTACCACCTTGATAAGTAATAGCGAGAGTCTGGAAACAACCCAGATGTCCCTCAATGGAGGAATGGATACAGAAATTATGGTACATTTACACATTGGTGTACTACTCAGGAAGTAAAAACAAGGAAATCATGAAATTTACAGGCAAATGGAGGGAATTAGAAAAAATATTCCTAAGTGAGGTATCCCAGGAGCAGAAAGACATACATGGTATATACTCAATTATAAGTAGATATTAGACAGATAATTCAGAATAATATAAATTTTATTCTGTAAAACATAAATAAAATATCAAAGTATGTGTACAAAAAGTTACTCAGAACATAAAAACAATAATGCTAAAAAATATAACTGCAGATGTATCACTGGAATGACTTCCCTTTTTTTATTTTGAACCTATTGTCTTCAAGAATTTAAGATTCTATTTGACCACGATAATGACAAAAAGTTATTTTTTTCAACTTTTTTTTATTTTTGTTAATTACAGTTTATTCACTTTTGTTTTTGTTTGATGTCATTAGCATGTCTTGCTCATTTATATGTGATTATTAAAGACATTTGAATGCAGCCTAAAATCTGGAAATAGGAATTCAAAAAAATCAAAGTTAAAAATGCAGCAGAAAAAATATTTTAGAAGTTGAAAGTCCTGGAATAGCTTGAAGGGATTAACCCTGGTAAAGAAAGGTCACTTCTTTTGTGAAAGGAATATGAAGAGAGAAGGAAGAGAAGATTGTATTTACAAAGCAATGTTATAAAATTATATTTCTTTCTACTTTATTTGAGGTGGACGAAGAGGCATTTGGAAGAATGTTGAAATGATGTGCAATATGAGGGTTGTTAGTTCAAGAAAGGTCATTATTCTTCACCAATTGATAACTTGAAGTTAGAGAGAAATGTATCATATCTGAAAAATTTCTCAGAAATCCACAGGAGAATTGGCATATTCAGAGAACACCAGCATCTATGCACTGAGCATAGGGCAGGAAAGCTCTGGGTGCCAAGAACAGATGACTTTGTAGGGAGGAAGGGCAGAGCTGAATCCAAGGGTTTGTAGTTACAGTCTTGGATGTAACAGTTTATGGTGGAAGAATCAAAGTCACTGAAAGAGTGACCATGCGATTGTGCATCTAAGGTAAGTTGAGGGGGAAATGTATTCTGTGTTGTCATTAGGATAATTTCCTTTCCTGTTGAAAATATTTAAAGTGTTCACTTAAAAAAAAAATATTTCTTAGACATTTATGTTTCTTTTCTCATAAGTCTGTGTTAAATCCAGTAGCTCTTTTTTTTTGGTTTGGAGTTTTTATTTTCTTGTTTAGATTGTTTTAGTTAATTGTGTATACTCTGACTGGTGTACAGATTTCTCCTTCCACTCTGTATAAGCTCCTTTTATGCATGAGAAATTGGGTTTATCTTGGTTTCACAGTACAGAACTTTTAATTTTATGAAGTCACAATGGTTTATTATTGGTCCTATTTCCTTAGGAAGGGTTGTGAAAACAAGACAAATGCTGGAGAGAATTGGGGGAAAAAGCATCCTTGTGCACGGTGAGTAGGAATGTAAGCTGAGTGTCGCAAGCAAGATGTAGACACAAGTAGTTAGTATAACAGAAGTCACATTTCATTATGCCAAGGGTCATCCCACGATGTTCACACTCTAAATTCCTAAGCTCCTCTCTCCAAGGCTGCTTACCTGTGTGACATATCATAGATGAAGGTCAAGTCCAGCCTCTAACAGAAGTCTCTGATTCAAGGGTCAGGTCCTGGAGGAGACACTCCAGCTGCAGAGCAGATCAAGGTGGCGTCTCTCCAGATGTGCAGAGCAGAGCACTGCTCTTGGTCTCTGCTTATATACTGTCCAGTGGAAGTCATGAGGTCCTAGGACTGTGTCTGGTTATCCTGAGTGAGTGATATCACTGAGTTCTGGTTATCAGGTGCAGTCTTGGGTGTAGTGGAGATTCTGACTAAGCTATTTTTACATGCCTAAAAGCATTTTTTGTTGTTGTTTTAGAAACTATGTTCATTACTCCGGTATAGCCAGCCACTGTGGCTGTGATTACAAAAAGCTCTCTATGACTTATCTCTGCCACTGCTCGCCATACAGCCAAAGTACTCCATTTCTTACTGCAAAAATACATGTTCATCTCTCTTTATCATTGCTCTGTTCACAATAGTCAGGAAATGAATAAAGCCTGGATGCCCATTAAATGATGACTGGATAATGAAAGTAAGGTACACAATAAAATTTATTGAGCTAGCAAGTAAAAAAAAAAAAAAAAAAACTATAAAATTCCTGGTAGAACTTGAAAACACTATCCTGAGTCACATATCTCAGAACCAGAAAGTCAAATTGTTATGGTTTCTTAGTCATTTCTGGAGTCTAGCTTTGACTTTTTTTTTTTTTTTTACTTTATTGTATATTTGACTTGGAGCATCTGTAGGGTAAGGAAACTAGGAAGGGACCATTGGTGGGGAGGGAGAAGGATAATAAAAAAGTAGAATATAGATGACATGAAGCAGAGGAGTGATATGGAAAAAAATGGTTTAACTTGGGAAGGCATGGGAAGTTAGAGCGGAGTAGTAGGTGGAAGGAAAGATAATTCACATTTAGGATGTTTGAAAAAAACTGAATGGAAATCCACTATGCTACAAGATTCAGGTGTACACACACAGAGATGAATGTATATAAATATATGTTAATATATTTATATATGAGTTTGTCATTCATATAAAAGAATTTAGTTGAGGTTACCCTAGACAAGGGATACTGTTACTCTAGTAAGTCATAGGATACTAAATAAAAATACCAGTTCCAGTTGCAAGGTACTTCCCCACTAGTTTTTGGTCAGGCAGGTCCCTGAACGTCCCACCCCCAATTAGTGTAGGCTACTGAAACCACACAAGCAGTGCTGACCCTTGTCGTTGTCTTTGACTGGCCATCAGAACTTGATTACAGTTCTCTGTTGATGCAGAACCATGCACGTTGCTCATAGAACATGAGAAATTCAGATTAATTCTGACCAGAAACTGCCCCTGACAGCTTGTTGTCTTTGAAGGTGCTATGAAACCCACTAAGACTAGGATGGGGAGAGTCATTACCAGTCTTATCCAGCTGTGAGTTTTGTGAGCTACAGCAGTTACTAAGTCTCACTCCACAGAAATAAATGTATATGTGGTGTTAATCTACCAAGAACTCATGACCATTTAGGCCCTGGGGATGAAGCTGTTACTATTATTTTGTAATAGACACAGTATCAAGTGTGCTCTAAATTCCTCTTTACACTTAAATTGCTACATCTCACAGACCTCATCAGGGCAGTGTCTTTGTGCAGTGGTTGATGGATCATACAGAATGTCACAACTCGGCAAAGTACAGAAATCAAGTGTCTGTGGAATGCTCAGCCACAAACACAACATCTGTATCACTTCCCTCCCAGCAAGCCATGGAAACTGTGGAACAGTGGGAAGAAAGGTTTTAAGAACCATATACCGTGGAAGACTGCAGCAAAAAGGTGTCTTTGGACCCAAGAGGATCACTGCAGACCTGAGCTCATGGAATCTGTGGCTACTTGCAAAGTCCTGGACAACACCAAGATTGGCAACATTTTAGCTTGGAGGGAGAGAGACCCATGAGATAGATTCCTAGCTGATGCCAGTTGATGACTGCTATGGATGCTCCAGCAGGCTCCAGGAGGCCTGCACATCAGTGAACACACTGGTAGCACAAATTTAATTAAGTGGGTTATTAAAAAAAATACATGAAGTCAGGATCTGGGTCAAAGAAAATGAGTAAGGAATGAATATTATAAAAATACATTGTATACATGCATGGAATTCTCAAAAACTAATAAAATGATATGTTAAAAAGATTAAAAGAATTTATTTGTAACTGTAATGTATTGTGATTAAATGCTTCATTCAGGATATTTGGGCATTTAAAAAGCCACTTTTAATGTTTAAAAATAAAAATTAAAAAATAAATATATAAATTCTATTTTTGAGATCATAATATAATTAAAATATTTCTTTTAACTTTTTCTCCCTCCAAGCCTCCCATATACCTTCCTTGTTCTCCTTTAAATAAAGGTTCTCTTATTCACTAATTGTCATTGCATGCACAGATTTAAATATACTTATATTTCTAAATATAACCACTTCAGCTCGTATGAAGCTATTTTTATGCATGTTTTCAGGTATGACCTTTTGGCACTGGAGAATTTATTGTCGTCCTTTTTTTCTGGGGAGGACTACCTCTCCTGGTCCCGGATTTCATCAGTTGCCTACAGTTCTTTGGGTAGGGTTGAGGCCTTACATTAAGCTAAATTTATTAACATAATTTTACTTGTCACCAGTGAAAATGAGAGTGCAGATAACTGCAAATTTTAGAAAGTTTCTTGAAATGTTCATGACATCTTCAACAGAAGGTATCAGGTCTTAATTAACAGGTCAGTATTCTGAAACAATTATTACAAAATCCTTTCTCACTGTGGGTTATATACAGTCCTTCAATGATTACATCATGATTTTTACAGTTTTAACCACAGTATTTTCACCAAGTGTTTTGTCGTGGAGTTACTTCAGTGCCCAGTAACTGGAATACCTCCACGGGTCCGGTTCTGTGGTAAGATCTTCCTGGAGTAGTTAATTGGTTTTGACCTGTGGTGATAGTGGGTGGAGCCAGCATTGGGAGTGTGTGATGCTTACAACTAATACATAATGACTATAGCTGTTTAACTGTTTTCATAGCAACATTCCCTTCTGATGTGTTGTAAAGCACACCTTATGCACTAGGAGCTGCCCTGGCTGATACCAACTACATTTTAAATGCATTGTTCAGACATGTTGGAAGCATTATGCAATTCCTCTGATTGATACCTACTGTATTGTCATCATTGTTTCCATTCTTCAATACATGTTCTGAAATACAGTGTGGTTACCAGTGACGCTAACTTTGTGTTAGCAAAGACAGAATTTACTTTGAAGGTTTCAGGGGACAGAATCTATAGTGTCCCAAACCTTTTCCTATAGACACCATCTCTGTTCAATATTATATAGCCATGTGCTGCATTATGACAAAAGAAGGTCCCGAGTAATTCACATTTATATTATTTCCTGAAGTGAAAACATCATAAAATGTGATTCTAAAATTTCATCTGGCCTAGATCAGTCACTTGCTGTGAACTTTTAATGCAGTCAGGATGTCGTCAACATGAAGCAGAAGGCCAGAACTGGAAGAACATGACAGAATGTTTATAGTAGTCTAACTTTTAATGACGTATGAGGAAGACATTAAAATAACGATAAAACCTGAGACTAGTAAACACACAGAGCAGTAACATGCTGGTGCTTTGTATCAAGTGTTACGCAGTGTGATGAAATATGAGCTGTAATTTTTATAGCTGGCCATGCAGTGGCATAGTTTATGCCCGAGCCAGTGCAAACCTAGAGTACTGTGCTTGCGCTAGGACAACAGTTACGTTGTCACTAGGCAGATGATTTTTTTTTCACTCACTATAACCAAAGGTGATCACTTTCATATAAAGTTTCAGGCGTCTCCAACTTGCCGCTGATTGATGGCCCGTGTCCTGGGATAGCTAGAGACGCAGCTCAACACATTTAAAGAGCAGATTTTTTTTTTTTTTGCTGCAATTTTAAAAGGTTGAATGCTTCTAGATACATATTATAC
Organism: Psammomys obesus; assembly: GCF_907164565.1. Lineage (NCBI taxonomy): Eukaryota > Metazoa > Chordata > Mammalia > Rodentia > Muridae > Psammomys > Psammomys obesus. The sequence continues at coordinate 27,570,519 of NW_026596095.1, forward strand.
TCTCAAATTTGTCCTAAATGTCACGTGTCAGGGCACTCTGCATCCTCATGCCCAGTTTCAGTGAACTCTCACACGAGTCTCATTTAGCAGATAAAATTAAGTAAATCTGGAAAGATTGAATTACATACTCAAAATACAGTTGAGGAAGCACAAAACTTTAAAGTTCAGGACAAATTGCTAAATCTTTCAAAGTCACACAAAGAAATAGAAAGTGAGGCTAAGGAGTTTGCATCCTAAAATCTAGAGTTTTTGTATTGAAAACCCCCAGATGACTTTGGCTTGTGAGGCTCAGAAACACCCTAAGTGGCTTTTGTAGACCCATGTACCTTTTCCATTCTGGAATCTACTGACTTTCTATGAAAAAATGTACAATTGCTCTCCTTCACACTGTAGCCTACACAGGCAAAATGTCTGAAAGCCACTCACAGAAACGTCTCAGCTTTAATCATTTAATCATATTTTACCCGTTACTGCCTTGTGCTCTTAATGCACATCAACCACTGTTCTGCCTTTCCCCGAATTTTTTAAACTCTAAGCAAAACCATTAACTGGAAGTTGGTCACTCAAAGGCAGTTTCCTCATTTATCAGCCTATTAGTTGTAGCTAGTAATGCGAATGGGAATGATTATAAAATAACAAAAGCCCAGAGCCGTTATTTTTCTCTGCACATAGGAAAGAAAAAAAAAAACTTAGTAATTACCCTGCATGCTTCACTGAGCAGACTGGCCAGGGGACAAGAAAAGTTTTGTTCAAGAGATCTCATAAAGTGTGGACAGATGCTGCTAAACTGAAAGTCTGCTTTTCAAATCTTGAACTTACTGTGTCACACCAGCCCCACTTTTGACAATGGAAAATATCGATAATTCACGTGTATTAATACAAACAACTTCTTTCATACAATTTGGTTTTAGAAAGTGATAATACATGCTATCAAGGTCCTCTGGCATGTTCCTCTCTTTAAATTTGTATGCATAATTTTAATTTCCTTCATTTTGGAAATTACTTGTGTGGATGTTTGAATGAGAAATATCGCACATAGGCACAGGTATGTTTGGGGTGTGATATAAAAACCATTTAGAAGTGGAGAGGAAGGGAGCTACAGCTGGGATACAAAGTGAATAAACTCTAATTAATATAAAAACTAAAAATTTAATTAAAAAAAGAAGTGGAGCCTTGCTAAAGAAAACTCATGACTTGGAGCAGGTTTTGAGAGTTTGTATTGCCTGACTTTCAGTACAAACTTTCTGTTTTGTATTTGCAGCTGAAGTTGTAACATCTCTGTTTCCTGCTCTAACTAACTACTGCCAGGCCTTCCCTAACATGACAGACTCTCCTTTACAACTCTAAGTTGAAATAAACTCTGTCTTCCATAAGTTACGTATGGTCACCACAACAAACTGTAACTAATATAGCATGAAACTTAATCCACCATGAGAGTCATCTTCCTGATAGTCATCCTCTAACTCATTCTATGTGCACCATCTCATTTTGTTGAGGCTCAAATTAGTACCCTGGCTTCAATAATAGTTTTTAGAGAGCTGTAAGTGGATGACTTTTATTAGCTACAGATATAGAAATAGTATAGCTATTTACTATGACTGTGATAAATGATGGTGACTAACTTCCATTGATTATGCTAATTCAGTGTTGAAAGATAAGTTTTATTTAACAAGAACAATAAATGAAGAGTAACACACTGCTACCTCTCTTTAGGGAACACACTGTTGATTTTCACTTTAAAAACTAAGTCATAGGCTGTAATGGTGTCATGAAACATATGACCCAACTTTGCATTCGTTTTTCTGAAGAAAAATGCATCCTTTGTTCAAGAAGTGGTCCAGAAACCACTATAGCCTGTGGGATGGTGCTCTCTGAAACCATGTGGCAATTCTTCTTAATAGGTTCAGCAATATTAATCCATGTTTTCCTTCTTAAAAATATTAAAGGTTCCCAGTGCTGGCTTACTTATCTGATTATATATCCATCAAGATTCTAATAGGGAAAATAAAGCAGTGTACTTTCCAAATAAAACATGTTTCAGAAGTTCTATGACATGTTTTGTAGATGGAAGTAGGATATTTATTTAGAACATACAAAGAAACAATTTAACAAGGAAAAAACTTACAGAATATGAGATAAGAAATAAAAATACAGTATTCTAGAATCTACATCCTCATATTTTTAATTAAATTTTTATTATTTTTATATTAATTATAGTTTATTCACTTTGTATAGTAGCTGTAGCCCCCTCTCTTATTCCTTCCCAATTCCACCCTCTCTCCTTCATCTCCTCCCATTCCCTTCTACAAGTCGACTGATAGGGGAGGTTCTCCTCCCCTTCTATCTGATCCTAGCCTATCAGGTCTCATCAGGACTGGCTGCAATGTCCTCCTCTGAGGCCTTGCAAGGCTGCTCACCCCTCAGTGGGCGGTTGGGGGGTGTCAAAGAGCCTGTCACTGAGTTCATGTCAGAGATAGTCCCTGTTCTCCTTACATGCATACTGAGCTGCCATGGGCTACATCTGAGCAGGAGTTCTTGGTTATCTCCATGAATGGTCCTTGGTTGGAATGTCAATCTCAGAAAAGACCCCTGTGCCCAGATAGTTTGGTTCTGTTGCTCTTCTTGTGGAGCTCCTGTCCTCTCCAGGTCCCACTATCTCCCCCTTCTCCCAAAGTTTGGCTATGAGTCTCAGCATCTGCTTTGATACACTTTTGGGAAGAGTCTTCCAGAGACCCTCTGTGGTAGGCTCCTGTCCTGTTTCCTGTTTTCTCCTTATTTTTTTTTTTTTTAATTTTTTAAATGCACTTATTTTTATTATGTGCTGATGTAAGTACATGCATAAACGTTTGTGCACTTCATGCATGCTTGGTACCCAACAAGGTTAAAAGAAAGTGTCAGATCCCTAGGAAATTGAGTTATAGATAGTTGTGAGCCACCACGTGGTTGCTAGAAACCAAGTTAGTTTTTCCCAGGAACACCAAATGCCTTTAGCCACTGCTCCATCTTTTCAGGCAATCTAATCACCTTTAAAACTGCATTTTTAAATGTGAACTAGCTGGCGGTTTTCTTTACCACTATAATTGGGAATCAGAGCGAGCAAATAGAACTGATGTGTTCACAAAAACTAACCATTAATGAAACTAGAGACTCGGTATTGATGATGTACAATATGTGGCATTGTGACTTGCATCCAGGAGCACAAGGGCATGATTAAAGGTCTGGAAGCTCCCCTGGGTCAGCACAGTGCCAGAGGGATGGGAAAGGACTAACCATGGACCATTTTTTTTAAAGGGCTAGGAAGGAAACAGAGGTTGCTTGTCTTAATTTAGACAAATAATAGAGCTTCACTTAAGAACTTCCAAGTACTAATTAAAAGCATTCATTATGTTAATGGAAACAGAGAAATTATGGATAAGAAAGCAAAATGTTGTTTACTTTTCAGAAAAATGCAGACCACTTCTCAGAAAAGTGGGTCATCACAGGATAGTGTCCTGTGATCTTGCTATTGATAAGTTTTAACTCATTTCTATCAAAGATTCTTCATTATTTGGGTGGGGAAATTCACATATTATTTCTTTTTTTTTTTTTAATTTTAATTTTTTTTATTAATTACACTTTATTCATTTTGTATCCCCCCATAAGCCCCTCCCTCCTACCCTGCCGATCCCACCCTCCCTCCCCTTTCTGCATGCATGCCACTCCCCAAGTCCACTGATAGGGGAGGTCCTCCTCTCCTTCTTTCTGATCTTAGTCTATCAGTTCTCATCAAAAGTGGCTGCATTGTCCTCTACTGTGGCCTGGTAAGGCTGCTCCCCCCTCAGGGGGAAGTGATCAACGAGCAGGCCAATCAGATTATGTCAGAGGCAGTCCCTCTTCCCATTACTATGTAACCCACTTGGACACTGAACTGCCATGGGCTACACCTGTGCAGGGGTTCCAGGTCATCTCCACAAATAGTCCTTGGTTGGAGTATGAGTCTCTGGGAAGTTCCCTGTGTTCAAATTATCTTGTTCTGTTGCTCTGCTTGTGGAGTTCCCGTTCCCTCCAGCTCTTACTATTTCCCACTTCTTACATAAAATTCCATTCACTCTGCCCATCAGTTGGCCATCAGGCTCAGCATCTGCTTTGACAGTCTATACTGCAGAAGCTTTCAGAGGCCCTCTGTGGCAGGTTTCAAGGTTGTTTCCTGTTTTCTTCTGGCTTTCAGAGGCCCTCTGTAGCGGGTTCCGACGTTGTTTCCTATTTTCGTTTTCTTCTGATGTCCATCCTCTTTGCCTTTCAGGATGGGGATTGAACATTTTAGTTAGGGTCCTCTCTTTTGCTTAGTTTGTTTAGATGTACAGCTTTTAGTGGGTTTATTCTATATTGTATGTTTATATGAGTGAGTATATACCATGAGTGTCTTTTTGCTTCTGGGTCAACTCACTCAGGATGATCCTTTCCAGGTCCCACCATTTACCTGCAAATTTCATGATTTCCTTATTTTTCATTGCTGAGTAATACTCCATTGTATAGATGTACCACAGTTTCTGCATCCATTCTTATTTTTTTTAAGATTTAAAAATAATAGTTGTCTGTCCTTGAATCGAAATATGGATAATAAACATATGGTGCATAAGAACTCTGGCTAGTTGTTAAAAACAAATCATAAAATTTGTAGATAAATGGACAGAACCAGGAAACATTATATTGATTGAGGTAACCTTAACAACAAAAGATGAATGTTTCATGTACACTCTTATTTGTGGTTCCAGATCCAAATCTTTATAGGTGAGTACATAACCTAGAGTCAGAAAGTAGAAGAGAGATCTTAGGAAAGAGAAATAGAAGGAGAGAGAGAGAGAGAGAGAGAGAGAGAGAGAGAGAGAGAGAGGATACTAAGATACAGGTGCTAAGAAGGGAGAAATGAGAAAAATGGGGGGATTTTAAACACACACACACACACACACACACACACACACACATATATATATATATATAGAGAGAGAGAGAGAGAGAGGCTGAAGAAGAGAAAATTAGCACTAAGAATTTTAGAAACAGTCAAAGGAAAACATTTTATCAACTTAATAAAATTCTTGCAAGTGAATATGCTTTAAATAGAGTTAACACTATACTAGACGATAATGCTCTTCCCAGAAAACGTTGCCTGCATAACAGAAACTCCAGTGATAAGCAAGAGATATCTACCTTTGACTTGTTAGCAGGGGAAGTTCAAGAGATCCCTAAAATGATATAACGTACAATTATTGCCTTTGATTATCCCCACAGAACTTGAAAGTTATACCCGATGGGTGAAAACAACACACACTTTAGACATGGGGCTTGGAGGAGTTGCGATGATACTATCCTGGAATCTTCTTCCTGAATTGTAGCCCTCATAGTATCTGAACTGCTACACAGGCTGCCAAAGGAGAAAAACTAATATCCTGCACAACTGTAAAGCCTAAAATTCACAACAGGAAACTTCCTGGAGAGATATCTGAAATGGTGCGATAATGGTGCTTTTAGTTTTAGGGTAACCAACAAGTGCCTAATTTGATTGCCCAGTATAGAGGAAATTGTGCCTGGTGTGTAAACCTAGTCAATGAGCCTTGTTTTGAAACATCTTGGACTTTAGAGGAGAACTTACTAATGCCATTTTCCTAAACTGATATAACCTCTAACTGCTTCTTAAATCTTTACAGTGACGAACACAGGTAGCACTCATCAAAATCAAAGGGAATTCTTCCTGCAACGAATGAAGACCAATACAGAAGATCCACAATGTCTAAAAATGCAGAGAACTGGTTAGTGACCATGGGGGACACCTCTCCTAAATAGCCCCAATTCTGCACCCATGTCTGAGACTCATTAAAAACAATAAATTAGAAGCAGAGTGAGAAAACCAGGGTTCCTGGACTCCTGCTCCTAGATAACATCTTCCAGTTATAAGGAGGAAGCTGTATTGATAAAATGTATTTTAACCTCAAAAATAAAATTAAAAAATATCAACTATTTAGTTACCCAAACAGGACCTGTTTGACAATATCAACAGTTAACAGGCAGGGGTGGATGGAAAAAAGTTCACAAACCTCCACTCCTAGATGGAAATCTACAGGCAATCAGTGGTTGTGACAAGAAGAAAAGTCAGCTGCCTGATAAGTTACCCAGTCCCAAGAGGTCAGTTGTGAACAAATGTACCTATTGACACTAATAAATTGATTCAGTAATAATTAAAGAGGATTTTCATGAGTTTTGGGACTGATGAAATGTGGGAACAGTTACAGGGTAGGGGAGAAATGGAATAAAAAAGTTAGCTGTAAAACAACATAATTTAATAAAATGTTAATATTAATAATAACACTTCCACCATGGTATCCTAATAAAAGGAAATGGGAAAAGGCATTGAAAACACTTAGAACTGTCTCTCTGTTTGATATCATGATTTTTCTTAAAACACAATATACTTTGTTACAACCTACCTCTAGATTATCAAAAAATTATAAGACATAATTAGTGTTGAAGATGAAACAACTGAGAAACTAAGTGATGTGGCTTGCTTAGAAACATGGGTTTTGTCCCTGTGTATGTAATTCTTTTGAATATTGATGAGATTATATGATCTACAATTAACAAAGTCTACAAGAGTATTCTCTAGTTGAATAAATATTTATTGAACACTAGTATTCACCTTTGAACATAATTTTAGAAAAGCAACAGCAGACCTCAGTCTTCAGGGGACTGACACATAAAGTTACAGATGCATGGAAAACAGTTCCTTTAACTGGGGATGTATAATGAGATGAAGATGGCTAGCTGTTGAGGCACAGAAGTCAGGGACTCATACTTACAATGAGCTACCCCAGGAGGGATGATGTCATTCTTTCAGGTAGACCTCCTCAATGCAGGGCTGAATTACAGAGATGACCATGGATCTTTTCTGTACCTTTTCTAGGTCTGTACCTTCTGCGACTGCTTCATTTCTGGAGTAACATTCCTCACCCAGAAGCTATTTGGCTCTGCTGCACAAATATAAAGGAGAGTCTGATATAATATATCTATCACAGAGGTGACAGCTAAGCCATCAAAATGTAAGACCTGTAAAACAATGGATAAGACAAATGATAAAATGATGGATTCTTAGTATATAGACCCATTACAAAGAATCATGATCCACATTTTTCAAATAATCAATATACATTTGTTAAGTGAATGAGTGAGAGATATGACTAATGGATTACTGCTACTCTTATCAGGATTGCAATCACTGCTCTTGATAATTTTGCTGTTGCTGCCATATTACTCCTGTCATGTTTAATCAGCTTTTAAAATATATTAATTTAGCTTTCTCTATGATTTTCCTTTTACATGTTTTTATTTTTTCACATATACGTGCAGAGCTATTATTCTTCTCTCAGAATATATTGCTTGAAAGAAACAGTTTCCAGACAAACATGAGCAATAAAAAATAATTCTCCAGTGAAGCCATCTGGAATATGTACTTTACTTGAGAAAACTAAAGAAATCTTGAACTCTGGAAAAGGTTTTATATCATAGAGTCTAACTGGTCTCAAGTCACTTGAAGTTAAGGTTATTTCCAAAAAGTCTTTGATTAAACGCAAAGAATTTACTAAAATCTGTACACCTAAAGAAACTAATCAAGAGGGAGGACTCTTGCTAAAATGCTCAATCCCTATCCAGAAAGGCAAAGAGGATGGACATCAGAAGAAGGAGAAAACAGGGAACAAGTCAGGAGCCTGACACAGAGGACCTCTAAAAGGCTTTGCCCTGCAGACTATCAAAGCAGATGCTGAGACTTATGGCCAAACTTTGGGCAGAGTGCAAGGAATCTTAGGAAAGAAGTGGGAAAGAGTAAGATCTGGAGAGGACAGGAACTCCACAAGGAGAGCAACAGAACCAAAAAATCTGAGCACAGGGATCTTTCCTGAGACTGATACTCCAACCAGGGACCATGCATGGAGATAACCTAGGACCCCTGCACAGATGTAACCCATGGCAGTTCAGTATCCAAGTGGGATTCATAGTAATACGAACAGGGACTATCTCTGACATGAACTGATTGGCCTGTTCTTTAATCACCTCCCCGTGAGGGGAAAGCAGCCTTACCTGGCCATAGAAGAAGACAATGCAGCCACTCCTGATGAGTCCTAACAGACTAGGATCAGAAGGAAGGAAAAGAAGACTTCCCCTATCAGTGGACTTGGGGAGGGGCATGCGTGCAGAGTGGGGAGGAAGGAAGGGATTGGGATGAGAGGAGGGAGGGAACCACAGGAGGGATACAAAGTGAATAAAGTATAATTATTAAAGAATTAAAAAATAAAAATAAAAAAAAAAGAATTAAAAGAAAATGAAACAATATTTAGGATAATTGGAACAGCAATGAAAGTCAATGAGAGTCCCTCTACCCACATTCAAAGGGGCCTGCAGAAGACTTAAATAACACCCAGTAGTGTGACTCAGATAACCACACCTCTGACAGTGGAGGTGACTTACTGTGTTTGACTGCTGATTGCTGTAGTTACTGCTTCTGAGACCATGTGAAAAATATTTTATCTCTGTGCTTTATTTCCCTTATACATAAACCATGTTTTAAGGAAGTATTTAAGATTTAAATGAGATAATGCTTTGAGAGCAAATTAATAGATATCCTTTATTTGTTTTTCCAGTGTCATCTAAAGATCCTGATGGTATCTCATGGATTTAGAAGTATAGCTATGACGATAATGTAATCAGTAAAGCACCTGGTACATGAGAATGGAGATCTGAATTTGGATCTCTCACCCTTACCAAAGCCGAGCATGAGCACACACCTGGATCTCCAGTGCTGAGTGGTGTCAGGAAACACAAGTATTCCTGGAGTTTTCTGGAAGGTCAGCCTGGCCTTGCCAGTGGGCTCTAGCTCTAGGGACAGATCTTGTCTCAAAGTCAAGGTGGTCTCTTTCATGAGGAAGACTATTTGTCTAGATTAATATGCAATACCACATGAGCAGACTGAGAACACACCCACAAGTAACATTATCAAGACCCACCAAAGTGTGCAGTGAGGACAATTTGGAGGGAAAATAGGTAGGGAAATGATGAATTTATAATATCAAAAATTAACAGCAGTGATTATAAGATAAGGTGGAGAAAGGTACAGAACTCCATATGCATATACACATATGCATGCACGTAAATTAAACACACACACACAGGACAGGTAATGTCAATTGTACAGGATTTTATCTAATTATTTTTTTTAAAGTCCAATGTTTTTATTAGGCACATATAAATAACAACACCATTAAGTGTTGAATCCTGATCTTTCATCTGCCAGAATTGTTTTGAATAAACAGTAGATTTTGCAGAAAGTTAGAACACCATTTTGACAGTCTCCTCCCCCCCCCTTTTTTTTTTTGAAGCACCATATTTATATGGCAATGGACTCTTAGACACAGCAATAAAATTAATTTATGCAAGGTGGAAACTGGTTAGGATCTGGCAGAGTTCATGGCCAAATAGCTGGGTTAATACTCCATAGTGAAAATGTATCTTGGAATGCTAATAAAAAAAAACTAGTTATTATATAACAACGAGCTATTGGTTTGTCTACAATATTACCAAGCAATGATTTCTTGGAATAATTACTTAAAGTACTTTTGTCTGATCACACACTATTTATTAGAGACACAAAAATGATGTGCCTTCAGTTTTCAGAAAGAATAAGCAAAATTACAGGCGGAACCGAGGTGAAAGAGAGTCAATATTTTCATATGCAGGGTGAGGCATTGATTTATAAATATCCAGGAAGAACTACTAAGATAAATTTGGTTCTAAAAATAAAATTCATATAGCATAGTTTATTTTCCTATTGTTAAAAATGCTTTAAAATACTACTCAGCAATTAAAAATAAGGAAATCATGAAATTCTGTAGGAAAATGGTGGGATCTAGAAATGATCATCCTGTGTGAGGTATCCCAGAAGCAGAAAGACACACATGGTATCTACTCACTTATAAGTGGATATTAGACATATAATAAAGGATAATAATACTAAAATCTGTACATCTAAGGAAGCTAATCAAGAAGAAGGACCCTGGATAAGATATTCAATCTTCATTCAGAAAGGCAAATAGGACGGACATCGAAACAGGGAGAAAACAGGGAATTAGGAGACCTAATAGACTAGGGTGAGATGGAAGGGGAGGAGGACCTCCCTATCATTGGACTGGGGGAGGGAAATAGGAGAAGAAGAGGGAAGGAAGATGGGATTGGGAGGGAATTTCACCTGGGATACAGAGTGAATGAACCGTAATTAATAAAAATAAAATTAAAATTAAAAATGCTGATTTTTACACAATGGAATACTACTCAGCAATTAAAAAGGAGGAAATCATGAAATTTGCAGGCAAGTGGTGGGATCTAGAAAAGATCATTCTGAGTGAAGTATCCCAGAAGGAGAAAGACAAACTTGGTATATACTCGCTTATATAGACCTACAAGACATGATAAACATAATGAAATCTACACACCTAAAGAAGATAATCAAGAAAGTGGACACAGGCGAAGGTGATTAATCCTCATTTAGAAAGACAAATGGGATGTGCATTGAAATTAAGACAGGAGTCTACCACAAAAGGCATCTGAAAGACTCTACCTAGCAGTGTTTCAAAGCAGACACTAAGACTCATAACCAAACCCTCGGCAGAGTGCAGGGAATCATATAAAAGAAGGGAAGTTAGTATGATATGGAAAGGATAGGAGCTCTACAAGGACCAAATATATCTGGGCACAGGGTCTTTTCTGAGACTGACACTCAACCAAGGACCATCTATGGATATAACCTAGAACTTCTGCTCGGATGTGGCCGTGGTAGCTCAGTAACCAAGTAGTTTTCCAAAGTAAGGGGAACATGGACTATTTCTAACAGGATCTCAAGGGCAGGCTGTTTGACCCCCCCCCCCCCAGGGGAGGAGCAGTCTGTTAGGCCACAGAGGAGGACTTTGCAGCCAGCCCTGAAGATACCTGATAAAACAGGGTCAGATGAAAGGGGAGGAGGTCCTCCCCTATCAGGGGACTTGGAAAGGGGCAGGGAGGAGATCAGGGAGGGAGTGTGGGGTTGGGGAGGGAATGAGGGAGCGGGATACAGCTGGGACACAGAGTTAACAAAATGTAACTAAAAAGAAAAATAAAATAAAAAAAAAGAAAAAAAATGCTGGAAAACAGGAAATGGAAATTATTTGAGATGGACTTTTTTGTAAGTTTCCAACTTGAAATGGAACATGTATGAATGAATGACATAAAATATCAACAGCAAAGTTCTGAAAGCAAATTTGTCAACTTCTAAACTGCAAGTACATAATTCCCCATCTTTAACATCTATCTCTTCTGCATTTTCTCATTACTGATGTACCTTTCTTTACTCCATACACAACTAACTTATTTTAAAAGTAACATTTGAAGATATTTGATTTTATATCTAAAATAAAAACAAATTAAAATTATCTCTTTTTATCAAAACATTTTTCTCTTTTTAAGATTTATTACTTACACATATTATGCATGCATCTCTGCCTGCACACCAGAAGAGGACACCATATCTCATTATAGATTGATGTGAGCCACCATGCGGTTGCTGGGAATTGAACTCAGGACCTTTCGAAGACCAGCCAGTGCTCTTATATTCTGATCATGATTTTTACTCACCCCATTCCTACCCTCCTCCTACTCACATAATTCCATTCCCGTTCTTTCTTTCTCTCAATAAAAGCTATATTCATACAAACAGATATCCCATGAAAAGACAAAATTGGAAACTATCACATCAGCAAATGTCCGATAAGGTTTAAAAAAAAAAAAAGCAAAGACAAAAACAAATCTCTAAATATACCATTGCATTATGGTTATTTTTTTTGACCATATATTGCTGCCCTTAATTGTGTTTCTTGTGCTTTTTATTTGAATATTATTTTCTGCCTGTTTGTCTATTTTGTACTACCATGATTTATTTTATTTTATTAATTTTATTTCAATCATCTACTTTAAAAAGAAAGTTAGAAAAAAAAACTTCGGAGGATTCATTAAGAAGCATATACTAAACTCTCATTTACTGCACAAATAAAGTAGACCTTTATTGAAGTGGGCAGCAGATAGCTAGATATGATTGCACTGCTAAAATTTGTCCAGAGAAATGTGAAAATTATGGGATATGCTTCATAGGTGTAATGCAATCTAGGTTGGGTTTTAATTATATAACGAGTGTGTGCTTGTGTGTGTGTGTGTGTTCGAATAATTATTTGCTAAGTACTATGCTAATAAAGAAGCAAAGCTGAAGATACAGAAGAGTTTCAGTCTTCCAGGAACCTACTGTGATCCTTTTAGTGTGTACAAAAATGATAGCCTGTAGAGGAATTTAGGAACAATTTAGAATTAAATAATTTTCCCGAGTTAAACTACCAAGGCAGTCAGTGAATTAGCAGCTTAAAGACAGAGAACCACATGATTCTAAGTTTATTACGTTTTTTCTTTATCAATAGCAGGTATGGATTAAAATTTCCAAAAAAAACACTGTTTTTATGTCAAAATTCAGTGGTTTATTCTTAACAATCTAAGCAGAGATGTTATGGAATGTCTCACAGAACCAGGCATGGTAGAACATAGCTGGAGAATCCTAGTGCTTAGAGGCAGAGGCTGGAGACAAGACACAAAATCAAGGTACTCTGGTCTACCATTTCAGGTCAGTAGAGAAACAGTGAAACTTGGTCTCAAATAATAAATCAAAACAAATCTTCTACAGTAAGTCTTTAGGAAATAGTAGTGAGGGACGATGAGGATTTATGAATCTCACAATCTGGTATTATAACTAGAAATAAATATTGAGCTGTACCTCTACTTGAAGGTTTGGGTAAGTGAGTTCATCTTTCTTTGCCTGTGGTAAACAATGATGAATTGAAGAATGCATGTTTATTTATTCTTTATTACAATTTATTCACTTTGTGGCTCCCTCCTTTGTCTCCTCCCAATCCTACCATCCTTCTCTCTTCTCCCCCATGGCCCTGTCTTAGTCCATTGATAGGGGATGTTCTTCTCCCCCTCCATCTGACCCTAGCCTATCAAATCTCATCAGGACTGAATACATTGTCTTCCTCTGTAGCCTGGCAAGGCTGCATTCCCGCCCTGCACCCCCCTGAAGGAGGTGATCAGAGAGTCTGCCACTGAGTTCATGCCAGAGATAACCCCTGTTCCTCTTACTGGGGAACCTACTTGGAGACTGACCTGAACATGGGCTACATCTGAGCAGTGGTCTAGGTCTTCTCATGCATGGTCCTTCTTTGAGGTATCAGTCTCTTCAGGGTCCTATGGCCACAGTATTTTTGTCTCTGCTTGTCTTCTTATGGAGCTCCTGCCCCCTCCAGGTCTTTCTATCTCCCCATTCTTTCATAAGATTCCCTGCACTCTGTACAAAGTTTGGCTATGAGTCTCAGCCTCTGCTTTAATACTCTGACTACAGGAGTCTTTCAGAGGCCTTCTCTTGTAGGCTCCTGTCTTGTTCCTTGTCTTCTCCCCCTTCTGATGTTTATCCTGTTATCACCCTGCACAAAACTTAATTCCAACTGGATCAGAGACCTCAACATAAAACCAGACACCCTAAACCTGTTAGAAGAAAAAGTGAGGAAGATCCTGGAACTCATTGACACATAGACAAATTTCCTGAACAGAACACCAACAGCACAGGCTCTAAGACCTGGGACCTCATTAAACAGAAAACCTTCTGTAAAGCAAAGGACACTGTCATCAGAACAAAACAAGAGCCTACAAACAGGGAAAGAATCTTCACCAACCCTACATCTGACAGAGGGCTAATATCCAGAATATATAAAGAATTGAAGAAGTTAAACACCAAAAAAACCAAGCAATCCAATTAAAAAATGGGGTACATTGCAGCCAGTCCTGAAGCTACTTGATAAGCTAGGATCAGATGGAAGGGGAGGAGGACCTCTCTATCAGTGGACTTGGAAAGGGACAGGGAGGAGATGAGGGAGAGTGAGATTGGGAGGGAATGAAAGAGGGGGCTACAGCTGGGATACAAAGTAAATAACCTGTGATTAATGTAAAAAATTATAAAAATAAACAAAAAAAATGGGGCACAGAGCTAAACAGAGAATTCTCAAAAGAGCAATATTGAATGGCAGAGAAACACTTAAGGAAATGCTCAACATCCTTAGTCATCAGGGAGATGCAAATCAAAAGGACTCTGAGATTTTTCACCTTAAGCCCATCAGAATGAAGAATGCATATTTGAGCCTCAGTATCTTTGAGTTCTGCAACCAAGAATCTAAGGATCTAAACATTTGCATTTGAAAAAGAAATTCAGCTTAGAGTAGCTTTATCTGTTCTGAACATGTATACATTTTCAGTGTTATGTTCCCCTAAACACTACACCAGAACATCCCTTGCTTCTTTGCATATGTTCTACTGCACCTTTTGAGTAATCTAGAGACAGTGTATAATAAAGAGTTGAATGAGGCTAAGCTATATTCAGGTATTACATCACTGCTAATAAGCAACTTGAAAATATCCTTATTTTAGTATTTACCTGACATCTGGAAGTAATCCTTGAAACATAGATGGAGAAAATATAAGAAACAAGACAGTTTTGAAAGTATAAATGTGATGACTCACAGCTGTAATGCCTGCACTCAGAAAGCTGCTGTAAATCCAGTTGGATTATTATTTGTTTAATACTATATTTATAAGTAATATCATCAAAATTCACAGAATACTGATTCGTTTAAAATACTGCAATATAAATTTCAATTAATAAAATGTCAAATACAATGTGTAAATCTAGTTTGTGAAACAAGAAGAACATATAAACTGAGTTCTTGTTTTGGTTAAGTATTTTAAAAATATATGAGCATCCATTTAAAATAGCTGCAAATTAAATATAATTTAGAAAGAAACTGCACACAACTCTTTTGGAGGCTGATTCAAAAATAGGACCTCCAGACTTTGAATTAGGAAATGTTAGAGGTTTAGGTAAGTAACTAATTAACTATATAATTCATGCCAAATTGACCAAATCACATAAATCATTTCCTTATTTTAAAATTGAAAGTAGAAATGAATAATTTTGAAAACCATGTTTTAAATACATAACCCTTTGACCAACTGCAACAACTTGCTTCAAGTACTTAGGGGGGGGAAATAAACAATAAAGTTACTAGCATTCTGACTCAGAAAGATTGGAGAAAGATTTTTAAAAAGTACTGTTTTCATAAGTTGAATCTTATGTTTAGTAGTGTTAAAACTGATACTTGGATAATCATTACAGATCCAAATTTACAGTTCTTAGTCATGATTTTTCTGTTGAGTTCCAGCTTTGCAAAGAGCACTTTACAAGCATGAGGCCATTGACAGAATTTAGAGGCATTCTCATGTGATTGCTCATTTATTGGAATAATAATTAAGATCTTTTAATTCATAAGCACTAAATCTATTGAAAAAGGAAACTCAATAATGGAGGCAAATCAAAAAACTGACACAAAAACAGCATCATGATTTTGTTTTTAATATACCTATTTCAGAACTCAATTCAACAGTATCATTTTAAAATACGTTTGAAATCTTGTGAAGCTGAATTATGAGAACAAAAACATACTTCCTTTTAGAAGTCAGTTATACATGTAGCATGTAAGTAAAGCAACTATTGATGAAATGGAAGCAGCTAATTTCAGCGAATGCTATACGCAGATATAATTCACTTATATAAGTTTGGTGATATTTTTACTCACTATGTTGTTCCTCCAAAATTATTGTGACTTTTACTAATGTCGAAAAAAATCTCTTAAGCTTTAGAGCAATTGTGAATTGTTCTTTAAAGATTTGCTGTCATTTACATAATATTTTAATTGATAATTTGGGAATTTCACACAGTGTACCCCAAACACCCTTACTTCCCATTCCTCCCAGGTCTTCCCTGCTATCATTTTGGCCTTTCCTACCCCCAGAGAGATTTTAAAATATCCAATTTGTGTTGTCCATACAGTTACTGGAGCATGGTCAGACTCCCGGTGGACAGCCTCTTAGAGAAAATCAGCCCTTCTCCACTCCAACCTCACCAGTAGCTGCCTATTTTGGGAAGCTACATTTCAGCACCACTATAAAAAAAAAAAAAAAGAATTCTCATCTGTGGCTTCCTGTCTAGGTGGTTACTTTTGGGGAAGGCATATATGTGAATATGTTCTTGTCCATGTGTAAAGATGTGTGCACGAGTGCAGAGGAGGATACTGGATGTGCCTGAGCTGGAGTATAGGAGGTACACGCTGCTCAAGATGGGCACTGAGAACAAAGTGCCGTCCTCTGTGTGGTCACTGTGCACTCCCAACCTCCGAACCACCTCTCTCTAGCTTCGTGACTTATTGCGAAAGAGAAATGTTCTATCCATCAAATACATCACATGGTAAAAATCATTAAATTGTTTAGCATCTCATAGGAAATATTTCAGGCTTTAAAGGCTATTACTGAGCTTCCTTAATCTCAAATTCAAAATCCAATGTACTCCAAAATCTGAAATATTTTGAGCAATGGCATATTATAAAGAGTGGAAATTTTATGACATATCTTATGCAATGAATTACAGGTAAAACACAGGCACACAAAATATTTTATGTTTACCTTTGGCTATAAATGTATATATAGACATATATTTTACTTACATATATACATATATTCATATGTATACGTAAATAAACATATATAAAACACATATATACATATATATGAATTTCTGTTTAATCGTGAATTAAAACTTCCTGATATGTGTATACATACATATATATTATATATTCAAACGCTTCAAAATCTGGAAAATATTTTTAATTTTAAATATATTTTAATTGAAATAGTATTACATTAATTTTCCTTTCTTTACTCCCTCCACTCCTCTCAACCACTTCCATATCCTCCACATTAAAGTTGGTATCATCTTTTCCTTGATTATTATTTTTACAAATATGTGTGTGTGTAAACAGATGCACAAATATATAAATATAGCCTCCTGAAACTATTTTTGTTGTTTGTTTGTACATCAGTCTTGTTTCTGTGACCAATCTTCATTATACAACTGTTAAGGGGACCAATTTCTTGGAGAGGCTAATATCTCTCTGCTAGGAATATTTAGTTGCCTTTTGTTCTTTGTGAAGCAACAGGTCCCTTCAAAAATATCTCCTGTCCACTGATAGGAGAGGTCTTCCTTCCTTTCATCTGACCTTAGCTTATCAGGTCTCATCAGGACTGGCTGCATTGTCTTCCTCTGTGGCCTGGTAAGGTTGTCACCCCCTTCAGGAGGAGGTGATCAAAGAGCCTGCCACTGACTTCATGTCAGAGACAGCCCATGTTCCCCTAACTAGTGGACTCTGGGAGGGACAGGGGAGGAGAAGAGGAAGGGAGGGCAGGAATGGGAGAGGATGAGGGAGGAGGCTACAGCTAGGATACAAAGAGAATAAATCATAATAAATTAAATTGATGTTAGCCTGGCTGTTATATTGCCATTATTATATCATAATATATATATTCAATTCTGATTTATACAATAATTTTCATTTCACAGAAAGTTTCCTGATACTTTGGCTCCTGGTGTAAAAGCTGTTGTGTAGATGTATTCATTGAGGCTTGAATTCTGATGCTGCATTGATCTCTGCATTGTGTCCAGTTGTGGTTTTTTGCAATTGTCTCAATGTGATCTAAAAAAAAAAAAAAAAAAAAAAAGCCCACGCAGAGGGGTTGTAGCTAGAGTTATCTGTGTATAATGATAAGATTTAGGTGTAGTTAGGATTTTTTTCTCAGGTTCATAACTGCACTGTCTCCATGAAGCTGGGTAGGTTTTCATACTAGGCTAAATTTCCTTCTTAAGGACCAATTTGACAGCTGTCGAGTACCACCAATCTGGGAATATCACTTACTCTAGCCTTATGGGTATCTTGCCATACTGGTCATCGTTGTGATTCATATATATTTCTGCTGGGTAGGATTTTTTAACTGCTTCACTGTCATAACAGTTTGTTTAATATTTTCTGAAACCATGGAAGCTAAATTATAGTAATGGTGACTTTTATGTCAGAACTAGCCCCAATTATCCAAGTCTTGTCTCCTAGGTGTGAGCTGTCTTCAGTTCCTGAGTGGTAATAGGAACACACATTGTTGTGTGAGTCACTTGGACTGCCCTGACCAATCTCAAAATGTGGTCAGCCGGCTGCTCCCTATTTTTCCATTTCCCATTTCAGACTATCTATGCCAGGCTAGCACCTTTCTAAGTCCTCCTCCATGGGTTCATTACCTTTTGGTAGTTTCTCTGTTTTTTCTGTTTTATATTCACATATGAGAATTTGGAGAATGGAACCTCAGCTGAGAAAGGACAGGTGGCATTTGTTTATCCTAAGTGATAGATTATCTTTATATATCCTTATGACCAATATTGGTATTTTATTGTTATTACATTTTAATGATTATTTGGATTGAAAATACCATATAATTAGACAAATTTAAAAATTCTGTTTGTATTTGTATTTTATTCACTATGATACCATCTTTATTTAACAATAAACTTTTTATTCAGTTTCATGTTAGCAAGTATTTAATAGTTCTCTCAGAAGATATTAATTTTCATCCCATTGGTGTACATAAGCTTGAACTGGACTAAAACTAACATTTGTTCTGATATAAATATCACTTAATATGGTATTTCCAAAATTATCTATTAGTAAGAAAAATTTTAGTACTTATTTCCAATTTAGCAAAATATTTTTTATGTATGGTTTAGACTTATTTATGATTCCAGTAGGGGTAATTAATAGTAGAATTTCTCACCTCAATCTATCTTAGTAACATCTTTCACCCTAGGCAAGTAACCTGAAAGAATGACCTCTACTACATGAAATGGCACTCTCTCTGCAAGTCATGTTCTCACTTTATTTTAGACTTTTTACCTTTTATATTTATATTCATTGTATCTCCCTACATATAGAAGCCTCTACTATTTGTAAATTTAAGTTTTAATGTTTATGCTTAAGATAGATATAAAATAGAAAATAGTATATGACATCATAATCTTTTAAAGTATAAATGATGGCTTATCAATCAGTTTATTTTATTTTATATGTATTATTATTTTTACACATCAGTAGTTGTGCGTGGTGAGAGGACAATAGCTAAAAAGGATTAAAAAAAAAAAAAAAGCAGCCTTACCAGACCACAGAAATGACAATGCAGCCACTCCTGATGCATCTATTAGACTAAGATCAGAAGGAAGGAGAGGAGGACCTCCTTTATCAGTGGACTTGAGGAGGGGAATTCGTGACGAAGGGGGGGATGGTGGGACCGGAGGATGGAGGGGCTTATGGGGGGATACAAAGTGAATAAAGTGTAATTAATAAAAAATAAAAAATAAAAAATAAAAAATCCATATTAAAAAAAATATATAGGGTACTTTGGAACTGCAGTTACAGACAGTTGTGCGCTGCCATACGGGTGCTGAGAACCAAACCAGGGTCCTTCGAAAGAGCAGTACTTACTTTATTCTTTTTAAAATTTATTTTTATTTTCATCATTTATTGCAATTTATTCAATTTGTATTCCGGCTTTGGACCCCTCCCTCATCTCCTCCCAATCCTTGCCTCCTTCCTTCTTCTCCCTCTATGCTTCTCCCCTACTCCACTGATAGAGGAGGTCCTCCTACCCTTCTATCTGACCCTAGCCTATCAGGTCTCATCAGAACTGGTTGCATTGTCTTCCTCTGTGGCCTGGCCAGGCTGCTCCCCCTCAGGGGGCGGTGATCACAGAGCCTGCCACTGAGTTCATGCCAGAGAAAGTCCCTAACTAAAGACTCCACTTGGAGACTGAGTCTATGGGCTACATCTGACCTGGCCTCTGAAAGACTCTACTGATCAAGGTATCCAAGCAGAGGCTGAGACTCATGGCCAAGCTTCAGTCAGAGTGCAGGGAATCATATGAACTAATGGAGAGATAGAAAGACCTGGAGTGGACAGAAGCTTCAAAAGAAGACCAACGGAGTCATAAAAACTGAACCTTAGGGGCCCTGAAAAGAATGATATCCCAACCAAGGACAATGCGTGGAGAGGACCTAATACCCCGGGATTGTTTTCTTTTCTTTTTTTCTTTTTCTTTTTTCTTTTTCTTTTTGTTCTTTCTTGAAAAAGAATATTCAAGCTGGGCAGTGGTGGCATGCATCTTTAATCCCAGTACTCTAGTGTCTGAGGTAGGTGGATGTCTGAGATTGAGGTTCTACAGAGAAAGTTCTAAGACAAAAGGGCCATGAAGAGAAAGCCTGTCTCAGAAAACCAAAGGAGGAGGAGGAAGAGGAAGAGGAGAAGGAGAAGAAAGTGGAAAAGGAGAAAGATGAGGAGGAGAAGAAGAAATATGACCTATATTATGATGTGTTGTATTCTGCTCTAAAATAGGTTTAGCACTTTTGAAAATTAACCAAATAAATTAATCCATGTTGGTGAAATGAGGGCTTTCCTCTTCATTAAAAAAAAAAGTAACACATAATTCAAGTTATATTTTAAGTTAAGGTATAATGATATCTTGCTAATTTTCTGATTTAAAATATGTAATTTCACGGTTATTCTTAGCTTTGGGGACTTTATTGTAGTCAGTACACTGGACTTCGTGTCTGTCATCTCCTCAAACATAACAAACACACAAACATGCTTTTTCTAGACTTCTTTTCCTCAAGCATATTTGGAAAACCTTTCAATGGTTTGCAATTCACTTTTTGCTTTCCAATAATTTCATCTTATTTGAAAACCAAGAAAATATACAGTATTTGAAGTCACATATAACAATTCTTATTGAGGGCAGAGCAGCATTTCCCACAATCAAATCAGCATTTTTCAACAAAATGAACTGGATTTTGAATTGGAAAGTTAAAGTTATAACAATGACTACCCACATCATTAAATTTAAATTTCATCACCAAATAAAATTTCCACTATTTTACAAAAATCAATTGTTTTTTTTTTTTGTTGTTGTTGTTGTTGTTTAAATATGCTTGAACAATACACCCCGAGATATTCCTGTTACCAAGAGTGATCTCATCTGAAAATAGAGCCTATATCTACCCAGGCTTTGACACTGGGGAAGGCTGAATACTGCTTAAAATTCTATCTGTAGTTGTATTTATGTTGCTTCAACTGTATCCTCAACATAGTCCCAGGATTCTTCTTTGCTTTCTCTTAAAGCGAAAATTTATTTTTAACACAAGAAACATTTGAGTTGCCCCTGCATCTCTGGTGACTCTAGCCCAGAAAATCAAAGCTCATTATTGCAGCGCAGAGTGAAAAGAAGCCTCAAAAGTTCAAGGAAGTGAGGCATGTTTCTATTGATTCCAACACTACTGAGAGCAAGATGGGATACATAAAAATCAGAAAGTAGGAATTAGCTTGAAATTATGACACTAAGGGCTGAGGTATCTGGAGAAAACAGTAGATGATTATAAATAATATTTTTATAAAATTTCAGCATAGATCTGTGAATGTGCAGTAAGTATTTTGAGTATTCTAAAGGAAAATATAATTGTAGTGTTATATATTTAAATGTGTTATATGTACATGCATATAAATATATATGTATACTTGTATTTATTAGAAACATGTGATAAATTTTCTACAAAAGGTTATTTTTTTAAAATGCCATGCAATTGTCATAACAGAAGAGTCAACAGACTTTAAAAATAGGAACATAAACCTTGCTGAGGAAAATAAAATATGTATCTTTCCTGCGCTTTAATGAGTTAATTCCAGTAGAAATCTCTGTGACAACACAAATATGGTAGTCATTAGTAACATGTTGCCACTGGGCTTGAAGGTGGTTGCTGTGACTATAAATTATTTTTTTGGCTTTTTTAAAAAATTTTGTATTAATTACACTTTATTCATTTTGTATCCCCCCATAAGCCCTTCCCTCCTCTCCTCCCGATCCCACCCTCCCTCCCCTTTCTGCATGCATGCCACTCCCCAAGTCCACTGATAGGGGAGGTTCTCCTCTCCTTTCTGATCTTAGTCTATCAGTTCTCATCAAAAGTGGCTGCATTGTCCTCTACTGTGGCCTGGTAAGGCTGCTACCAACTCAGGGGGAGGTGATCAAAGAGCAGGCCAATCAGATTATGTCAGAGGCAGTCCCTCTTCCCATTACTATGTAACCCACTTGGACACTGAACTGCCATGGGCTACACCTGTGCAGGGGTTCTAGGTTATCTCCACGAATAGTCCTTGGTTGGAGTATGAGTCTCTGGGAAGTTCCCTGTGTTCAAATTATCTTGTTCTGTTGCTCTCCTTGTGGAGTTCCCGTCCCCTCCAGCTCTTACTATTTCCAACTTCTTACATAAAATTCCATTCACTCTGCCCATCAGTTGGCCATCAGGTTCAGCATCTGCTTTGACAGTCTATACTGCAGAAGCTTTCAGAGGCCCTCTGTGGCAGGTTCCAAGGTTGTTTCCTGTTTTCTTCTGGCTTTCAGAGGCCCTCTGTAGCAGGTTCCGAGGTTGTTTCCTATTTTCTTTTTCTTCTGATGTCCATCCTCTTTGCCTTTCAGGATGGGGATTGAACATTTTAGTTAGGGTCCTCTCTTTTGCTTGGTTTGTTTAGATGTACAGATTTTAGTGGGTTTATTCTATGTTGTATGTTTATATGAGTGAGTATATACCATGCGTGTCTTTTTGCTTCTGGGACAACTCACTCAGGATGATCCTTTCCAGGCCCCACCATTTACCTGCAAATTTCATGATTTCTTTATTTTTCATTGCTGAGTAATACTCCATTGTATAGATGTACCACAGTTTCTGCATCCATTCTTCAGTTGAGGGGCATCTGGGCTGTTTCCAGCTTCTGGCTATTACAAATAAAGCTGCTATAAACATGGTTGAGCAAATGTCCTTTTTGTGTACTTGAGCCTCTTTTGGGTATATGCCTAGGAGTGGTATGGCTGGATCTTGAGGAAGCGCTATTCCTAGTTGTCTGAGAAAGCGCCAGATTGATTTCCAGAATGGTTGTACTAGTTTACATTCCCACCAGCAGTGGAGAAGGGTTCCCCTTTCTCCACAACCTCTCCAGCATGTGTTGTCCCTTGAGTTTTTCATCTTGGCCATTCTGATGGGTGTAAGGTGAAATCGCAGGGTTGTTTTGATTTGCATTTCCCTATTGGCTAATGAGGTTGAGCATTTCTTTAAGTGTTTCTCTGCCATTCGATATTCCTCTGCAGAGAATTCTCTGTTTAGCTCTGTTCCCCATTTTTTAAGTGCATTACTTGGTTTGCTGCTTTTCAGCTTGTTTAGTTCTTTATATATACTGGATATGAGTCCTCTGTCAGATAAAGGGTTGGTGATGATTCTTTCCCAATCTGTAGGCAGTGGCTTTGTTTTGATGACGGTGTCCTTTGCTTTACAGAAGCTTTTCAATAATTTAAATCAATATAAATTTAAGTGTAGCTAAATCCTGTGTTGGACAGGATGGGTATAGAAATTAAAAGGTATTAAAACTTCTTGTAACAATCTCGTGAGAACATCTGTCTATTTAGAAAGTATTATATAAAATAAATAACTCTACTTTATAGTTTTACACATTTGGACTGTAAAAATGCTGTTATATGCCTGAACATAGTTTTGAATTACGTTTCACTGTCTAACAAATTTGAAGAACAATGTTTGTCTTTGTAAATGGACCTATTTGTTACACTAGTTTAAGGTAGACAAGTGCTCCTCACCTTTGAGAGTACATAGGAATAAAATAAAATGTAAATAGATGAAAAACATGTTAAAGTATAGAGTCTTATTGGCTGCACTGAGGTGAGAATCAAACATCTATCCATAAGCAATGGTATTATTGGTGGTTCATGGGTCAAAAGTTCCATAGAACTGAGTGACTTCTTTTCACAATTATCTTTAGTACATAGACTTGGACCAGTGCCTGCAAGACTAGAATCAGTTATGAAATTCTCAGAAATGTAAATAATTAGAATTTACACTAGGCATATTAAAACAAATTGAAGTGATGCATGCTGTCTGTTCAGAGGTCTTCTAGAAGAACCCTATGCATGCTAAATTTTGAGAACTGTACTGACTTATTGATTTAGAGTTAATTAAGATGCTCCAAAGTGTGACTGGTTATTGATGTAATTGGGACAAATCTGTGCATGTTTTTGTAACTAATTCTGTTAAAAGCATTTGATGGCCTTCCATTTATCTAGTAAACTACCATTTACATTAGTAAAATAAAAAAGAATTAAATTGTTTGATCAAATTTTCAGATTACTTTTTAACTTGATAAAATTGAAAACAAAATTAATACTATAAATAAAAACAAATTTTAATATGTTCTGCTTCCAGTGAGCTGATATAAGGGTAATGGCTTAGAAGATACTTTATTTTATAAAATAAAATATTTTATAAAAGAAAGGATTTATAGAGGGAGGGAGAAAATTATTTTTCCATATACATATGTATCTTTTATTCATGTAGTTATATAGAGACTTAATATAGCTATATGATTATTAAAATCACATGCATATCTACATATTTTATATTTATGTATTTATTTATAGTATTTTTAATATCTATTACTCAAAATGTCAAAATCCAAGAATATGCTCATATCTACCCTCAAGGCATGTATATGTGTGGAGCCCACTGAATAGTTTCATCTGAAAAAGTCAGTCATGGTGATGCCTTAGATGTGTTCCTTAGAGTTTATTGAAGAAATCAATAACTTGTTGTACAACCTCATATAAAATTAATTTGCTTTTAAGTCTATTTATTATTTTTTTCTACATAATAAAAACAGAACCAAAATCTTTGCTCAGTTTCTCATACCTCTTATTTTTATATTGATATGATTTCAGTAAAATTCTTTCCTGAGATTCTTTTCATTCTAGTAAAGTCCAGTTTTCTAATTAAAAACTGTAAATATGAGAAAATAGTGTAAAATAAGTGTATAGAGAAAATAGTTCAGAATAAGCCATGAAAACTTTCTCCATTATTTGACTCTTAATCTCTCCTTTTTACCATTCTGAACTTCACTTTATTCTTTCCATTGGGGAACTGGAATCATATAGCATATATATGAAAAGATATCATTTTCTGAAGATGTACATGATAGTTTCTCCAAGAAAAAAGTTTACAAACACACAGATGAAATTATCTGTTTTCAAAGCTTCTTGTTTGACAGAGCAATAAAGCTCTATACTTCAGTTGGGATTAATAGCGTAATACATTAATAAAATTAATTTTGATACATTTTAAATGAACTGTGATAATTACTTTAATGTGTCAACTTGCTAGGTTATAGTTCTTAGTTATTCAATCAAACATTAATCTAAATGATGACACAGAGATGTTTTAGAGACGTGATTAATACTTACTGCAACTTCTATTTAAAAATTACCCATTGGGAGAAATAAAATTATATACATTGACTGTGGTATCAACTCCTTCTTCAAAGGAACCAGTTTGACCTGTCTAAATGTCTGAAAGTCGCTGTAGAAATGGATAATAATAGAGAACAGAGGGAATTTGAAACAACAGCAAAAAAAGGCTTTCAGTATCTTAGGTTGAGTTGGCAGAAATATAAATATTCATGTATTTTTTAGGTGATCATTAAAAGTCACTTACAAACAAAGTAGAAAATGCTCTCTATTATTGAGAGAGTGCATAGATTATTATAAACAAAATACTGACAGAAAAATTAGCATGATAAGTTCTTTTAATGAAATGAGGAACATCATACTAGAAACTGAAGGAAAAGTCAATCATGCTATATGAAAACAGATGGAATACTAGTGGAAGCTGGATTTATAAATAAACAACCTAGATATGTGCCTGAGACTTCTAAGCAAAGGGTTTCATATATGATTAGGTTTCTTTATGATGCTTCCAACCAAACAAGAAAGAAGACTATTATAGAGAGAAATTATGGATGGTATAGTGACAAATAAAATAAATTCTTCACACAATCCCCAAATCCTGGGCATTTCCTGAGGGATAAGTGAGTTGTGGTTTAGTTTTTATAATGTGGTTAATATTGTCTGGTTCATAAATAGCTTTGGGATGGGTGTGTACAGCAGCTGGTTTCTTCAAAGACAGTCTTTTGTAGAGGAATTTTCATCCAACAACATGGCTTCTCTGGTAATGGATCCCATCCAAAGACCTTCTAGGTCTGTGTGATCTAGTTGGAATGCAGACACACAACACACTGTTAATCCCTCAGGCTGGAATATAGATATGCCCTTGGTACACCTTCCCCATTCAAGCACTAGTTAGAAAAATTGCCCACAGACTTGTCTACAGCTGGCTCCTATGGCGGCATTTTTTCAACTGAAGCTCTGATGACTTTAGCTCAGGTCAAGTCAGCATGCATGAATTACACATCTAGAGGAGGGAATTGAAGATATAGAGAATATATTTGAGCCTAGAAACTTAGTGAGGATTTTCTTAATATGTTTAAAACCTGCCTAGAATATATGGACCCTCTGTGCTTTGTCTTTCTGCTTCTTTAATTTGATTCCCTACATGGGACTTTTTTAGAACTTCAATCTTGATCCTTTTTTACCATATTTTTGTTTGTTTTTGTTATTGCTTTTAGAGGTATATAGTTCATATCGAGAAGTTTATCTAATTATAATTTGTAATACATGGAGATGAAGAAATTTGGAATTTCTTAGCTGATGATATTTGGATGAACTTTTGGACACAAGATTGATGCTTTAATGGCTTTAATATTTGTGAGACTGAGTTCCACTGAATATATTTTACTTACGGAACAGTTACAAACACTTGGTGACAAAGTATTAAACAGTGCCTTCCTCAAGTGTCTGACCATATTCTTGTATTTTTGGTTGTAAGCCTAGCCTTTAATGGCTGAGCTTGCTCTCCCCAGCCCATATGACCATATTGTGACATCTCCCCCATTGCTAACATCTTATTTGGTAAATTAAATTAAACTAAATTAAATTTGTATATTCTATGTAGAGGTTTGTGAGAGTAAAGTACCCTGGGTTATGTAACAGAACTCTAATGAAATCTCAGGGATCATCATAAAAAATTGAGAAATTAGAATGAGAAATATAGAACAAAGAGTCACTGGAAAAGCACCTCTTTTAACCATGGACATAGAGACTGAAGTGATGTGGCCAAATGGCAATATATGGAGCCTAGGCAGAAAAAGCAAGAAATTGATTCTCTGCCCAGGGGCTTCTAAATAATTTTGGTAGTAACCACATTTTAATTCTGAACTTTTTATCTCTGTGACATCACTAGAAGGTATCAGTGATGTTTTATGAAACCCCATATGTGACCTTTTATTTTCAGTGACTACAGAAAACTAATGCATTAACTAAATCTAATTTACCTCCACAGAAAGCTGAATTTTATCAATGCATTCAAAGAATTAGAAAATTGAAACAAAGCCCTTTTCTCTGTCTTTATTACTGTATTGCAATTTTAGTTTATTAGGTACCAACTGAACTGAAAGTTGATGTGAAATCATAAAGGATTTTGTGCATACCTCTGTAATTTCATTACTAATTTGAGAGGAGTAATGAGAGTACTGACATTGTACTTGGATTTGGACCAGTGTTTTCATAATAACTCTCTAAAATTAAAGCATCATACGAGCAAAGGAAATGATCTCAAAAATGCCAAGAGCAAACTTTTTTATTTGAGTTACAATTTTCATAATACATATTTTAGCATAATTATCAAGTCAATATTAATAAGTGTAATCACTAAGCAACAGGTTCTCAATGTATCTATTAATTGATATTGAGGTGAGATATGACATATAGGATTGCTTGATGTCTAACCAGAGCATGATAAGAGATGAAATTTTGAAGGCCAAGGT
Organism: Psammomys obesus; assembly: GCF_907164565.1. Classification (NCBI taxonomy): domain Eukaryota; kingdom Metazoa; phylum Chordata; class Mammalia; order Rodentia; family Muridae; genus Psammomys; species Psammomys obesus. The sequence goes on from NW_026596095.1 coordinate 27,598,406, forward strand.
TATTCTCAACTCACATTAAATTAGAGAAGGATAAGATAAAACAATCAATTATATTGCTATGTCAAATTACAGATGCCCTTTGCTACACACAAACAGCCATACTATAATATTTATCATTCACATAGTTTGCAACACTAGTACTCAAATGACTAGTGATGATCTCCCACCCGTTTCTCTCCATGTTACATCATTGCATTTGTTATGTTCAGAGTATGACATCACTGTTTCCACAGTTTTAGTTGTGCCATGGTTGAGGCATAGGATTCAAGAGTTTTCAGTGAGTCATCCTCAAAGCCTTAGGTTTCGTGTGATGTAAGGAGAGATTCTGAGGTAGATCAACACTGAAAAGAAATTTTTACTTCATACGATACGCAGTGATGGAGCTCCAGGGTGATGGACAACACCTTCAACAATTCCATTAGCATCTATCAGCCCCACAAAGCAGTGAGCAGTAGGACAAAATCTTATTTGGCGTAGTCTTTATTATGGTTTCAGATCTTGACATCGGTTTGAAGATGAAAAACCTTAAAAAATTGGTAAGCTCTATAAGGACACAGAGGTCAGAGTCACCTAAAAGTAAAAATTTGGGGGGCAAGAATTGGAAAACAAAACCATTTCTCCTTCCATATTTACCATAATCAGAATTCACCATAGAATGCCAGGCTTCAGAATTTGTAAAAATTATAAATATTGATGAAATTCATGTTAATATTTTTCAGCTACAAAATACTGTCTAAAATAAGAAAATGTCACAATATATTTAATGTTTTGTCATTTATCTAGGGAAAACTTCTTCCCATGAGGAGCTGTATTGACTTCTTTGCTAATGTTATCATATCAGTGGTTGCCTCTGTGAGAGGTTTTGACTATTGTTATAAAAGAAAACCTCGACATTGCAATAATACACTGCTTTATTCAGAGAGTCTTCTCCTGTCAAAATACTTGAAATGAAAACTAAACTCTGTAGATAATGTTACAAAATGATTGACCTTATTAAAGAACAATCGGTTCCCTTGAGAATATTTTTTAAGAAACTGTAAAAATCTAGCCAGAGATCATAAGTCTTTTAATACATAAGATATTCAGGATATTCAGAATGTATGATAGAGTTCTTTGCAAAATATTTTCAGCTGAAAAAGTAAATTCCCAGTCTTAGTATTCCTAACAAATATTAATCCAAATTTTATTTAATATTTTTAAGATGATAAATGGGTGACTAACAATCTAATTAGCAGGTAATGTTTTATATTCATTAAACAGTCCTCTGTCTGTCCCTGGAGTTGCAAGAAGTGTATATTCAAAAGTAAATAGAGTCTTTGAAACTGTCATATTAGAAAAGGAAATATTTAAATGATTGTACTTTTGTTTGACCGTGAGGAAGATACTAAGCAAGTCTCTTTTGAATTATATATAAATTAAGCTTGCAATAACTACCTGTCAGAAGTAAATATCTTCAGGAAAAAATACTAAACATTGCTGCTAATAAGAGTCTTAGAGTAGTAATAGTCTGCCATATCAATACCTGACCATTTGGGCAAGTATAACAACTTGATATAAGCTTTATAGATTTTGATTAAAGAATTATATTTCCGATTATTCAAGAGACTAAAATATTAATATCAGGTAGGTAGGAAATTAGTAGGTAACATTCTTTGGGTCAATGTCTTTTGATAGAATCATCACACATTATGGAAAAGACATGTCTTCTGGGCCTCTTTTTTAAGGAAACCACTCTATTGAAGTATGCACCGTCATGACTTAGTCATTTACCAAAGGTTCTTTTTTCCTCAACCATCACACTAATGACTAGACATCAACATGAAAATCCAGGAAGGATGTAAATATAGAATGTAGCAAATCAAATAGCAGTAAAAAATGTGACTTATAAGCTACAGGAAAAAATATAATAAGTGGTCACAGATGTTGACAAATGTTATGTTCAAAGATAATTTTAATATATCTGGCCACAATTTAGAGACTTTGGGGACTTGAGAAATTGCATGGTGGATGGAGAGTCTACTCTTCTTGGAGAAGACTCAGCTCTGATTTCCAACACCTGCAGGGCAACTCACAGCATCCTATAACTATACATTCAAGAGGTTATAATCCCTCTTCTAGGCCCTAGAGTTCTCGGTTTAATTCTGTACTCCATTTTTTTAATTGAATTACTTGATTTGTTGATTTTTTTTTACTTCTTGAGTTCTTTATATATTCTGAATATTAGCCCTCTGTCAGATATAGGGTTAGTGAAGACCCTTTCCCAGTCTGTAGGCTGTCTTTTTTTTCTGCCAACAGTGTCCCATGTATTGATTATTGATCGTAGAACCTGTGCTGTTGGTGTGCTGTTAAGTAAGTTGTCTCCTGTGCCAATAAGTTCTAGGGTCTTCCCCACTTTTTCTTCTAACCGATTTAATGTGTCTGGTTTTATGTTGAGGTCTTTGATCCACTTGGACTTTAATTTTGTGAAGGGTGGTAAATAGGGATCTATTTGAATTTTTCTACATGTAGACATCCAGATAGACCAGTACCATTTGTTGAAGATGTTGTATTATTTCCATTCTATGGTTTTGGCTTTATCAAAAATCAAGTAGCTATAGGTGTGTGGCTTTATTTTGGGGTCTTCTTTTTGATTACTTTGATACATCATCCTGTTTCTTTGCCAGTGCTATGCAGTTTTTATAACTATTGCTCTATATTATAGCTTGAAATCAGGGATGGAGATACCTCCAGATGATCTGTTGTTGTACAGGATCATTTTGGAAATTCTGGGTTTTTGTTTCTCCATATGAAGTTGATAATTTTTTTTCAAGGTCTGTAAAGAATTGTGTTGGCATTTTGATGGGAATTACATTGAATCTGTAGATTGCTTTTGCCAGAATAGCTATTTTCACTATGTTAATCCTACCGATCCATGAGCACAGGAGATCTTTTCATCTTCTGATATCTTCTTCAATTTCTTTCTTCAGAGACTTGAAGTTTTTTCAAACAGGTCTTTCACTTGCTTGGTTACAGTCACACCAAGGTACTTATGTTATTAGTGGCTATTGTCAAAGGTGTTTTTTCTCTAATTCCTTTTTTGGCCCTTTTGCCTTTGGTATACAGGAGGTCTTCTGATTTTTTTTTTTTTTTGAGTTAATTTTGTACCCAGCCACTTTCCTGAAGGTGTTTATCAACTAAAGAAATTATCAGGTTGAATTTTTGGGTTGCTCATGTATACTATCATATCATCTGCAAATAGTGATACTTTGACTTCTTCCTTTCTGATTTGTATCCCCTGATCTCCTTTAGTTGTCTTATTGCTCTAGCTAGGACTTCAAGAACTATGTTGAAGAGATATGGAGAGAGTGGGCAGCCTTGTCTTATTCCTGATTTCAGTGATTTAAATTTCTCTCCCTTTAGTTATATAGGCTTGCTCTTGCTGTATATTGCTTTTACTATGTTTAGGTATGTGCTTTGTATCCCTGATCTCTCCAAGACTTTAAACATGAATGGGTGTTGGATTTTGCCAAATGTTTTTTCAGCATGTAAGAAGATGACCATGTGGTTTTTCTCCTTCAGTTTTTTTTATATGGTGGATTACGTTGATGGATTTCCATATATTGAACCACCCCTGCATGCCTGGGATGAGGCCTACTTCATCATGGTGGATGATATCTTTGATGTGTTCTTGCATTTGTTTTGCAGGTATTTTATTGAGTATTTTTGCATCAATGTTCATAAGAGAGATAGGTCTGAAATTCTCTTTTTTGTTGGGTCTTTGTGTGGTTTAGGTATCAAGGTGACTACGGCTTCATAAAATAAGTTTGATAATGTTCCTTCTGTTTATATTTCATGGAATAGTTTGAAGAGAAGTTGAGTTAGCTCTTTGAAGATCTGGTAGAATTCTGCGCAGAAACCATCTGGTCCAGGGCTTTTTTTTTTTTTTTTTTCTTTTTGAAAGGAAGACTGTTGATGATTGCTTCAGCCTGGAAGCAATCTAGATATCCATCAATAGAGGAACTGATACGGGAATTGTGGTACACCTACACAAATGGAATAGTACTCAACAATTTAAAACAAGGAAATCATGAAATTTGCAAGCAAATGGTGGGATCTAGAAAAGATCATCCTCAGTGAGGTTTCCGAGAAGTAGAAAGATACACATGGTATATAATCACTTATAACTGCATATTAGATAATAGATATAACATAGGATAAACATACTAAAATCTGTACACCTAAAGAAGCTAAGCAAGAAGGAGACCCTGGGTAATATGATCAATTTTCACTCAGAAAGACAAAAGGAAGACATTCGATGAAGGAGAAGACAGGAAACAGGAAAGGAGTCTACCACTGAGGGCTTCTGATAGACTCAGCAATGTTTCAAAGCAGATGCTGAAATTCTTTCTTGTGTGTGTGTGTTTGATTTTTTATTTTAATTTTTATTAATTACACTTTATTCACTTTGTATACCGCCATAAACCCCACCCTCCTCCCCTCCTATTCCCACCATTCCTTCCCCTTCTCCAAGCATGCCCCTCCCCAAGTCCGCTGATAGGGGAGGTCTTCCTCTCCTTGCTTCTGATCCTAGTCTATTGTATCTCATCAGGAGTGGTTGCATTGTCATTTTCTGTGGCCTGGTAAGGCTGCTTCCCCCTCAGGGGGAGGTGATCAAAGAGCAGGCCAATCAGTTCATGTCAGAGGCAGTCCCTGTTCCCATTACTATGGAACCCATTTGGACAGTGAAATTCTTAACCAAATTTTAGGCAGAGTGCAGGAAATCTTATGAAAGAAGTAGGAGAGAGTAAGACCTGGAGAAGACAGGAGCTCCACAAGGAGAGCAACAGAACCAAAAAATCTGGGCACAGGAGTCTTTTCTGAGACTGATACTCCTGCCAAGGACCATTCATGTATATAACCTAGAACCCCGCTTAGATGTAGCCCATGTCAGCTCAGTATCCAAGAGAGTTTCCTAGTAAGTAGAACAGAGAATTTCTCTAACATGAACTCAGTGGCTGGTTCTTTAATCACCTCCCCGTGATGGGGGAGTACCATTTTAGGGCACATAGGAGGACAATGCATTCAGTCCTGATGAGACTTGATAAGCTGGGGTCAGATGGAAGGGAACGAAGTTCTCTCCTATCATGAAAGGAGATGAGGGCATGAGAGTGGGTTTGGGAGGGAATAAGAGTGTGGACTATAGCTGAGATACAAAGTGAAAAAAACTGTAATTAATATAAAAAATTTAATTTAAAAAAGGCTATGCCTTCTCTAATAAGGCTATACCTCCTAATTCTTCCCTAAACTGTCCATCAAAGGGGCACTGAGTGTGCAAATATATGCATCTCTGGGTGCCATTCTCTTTCAATAAACCACATCACTCATGAAGGAAACTCTCTTTCAACTAAGAAATACCAAGAACAGGGGAAATAGTCCTACCAAGGAAAGAGCACAATTATTGTTTTTATAATACCTAATAGCAGCAAATCATGTCTCAAAATAAAGCTTTTACATTGTGGTGAACCACGTATCAGAGGAAAAAAAAAAACTATTGATATTCAACTGTGTCTTTTTCTTTTTTCCCTTATTATTAATCTGTCCATCCTCATCTTGAATCGGATAACACTATGTACTCTCAGAGTTAGTACTGCTCATCAGTTTATTCTTTCTAAAAAAAATATCCTCACAGACAACCCAGAGATATCTCTCACTTCTCTCCTAGGTAATTGCAAATATTCTTTTCTAGCAACTGCATTAAAGCTCATATAGACTTCTACATAATTTAAATTTTTCTGTATTCCATTATCTTTTAATTTTTTGATCTTGGCTCAAACTTACCATTAATTAACATATGTATACAAACATTATTTTTTAAGAAATAAATCAGAGCTATTATATTATCACACATCATGGGTTGTTTTCATCCATACCATGCCTTGGTTGATGGATGTCTGAGTAGTTAAAAAGGTTAATTAGCATATGCACGTTTTCCCTTGAAACTCAAACAGTACAGAGGTGAAACAGATGAAGGATACTGAGTGAAATCAATAAATAATAGGGACTGATGGTTGTGGGGCAAACCGAGGTACAAATAAGCCTTACAAAGTGTCATTCATTGTGTAGGGAGAGCAATTAGAAACAAATTGTTGTAACGTCTTCCAATTTCCAGAAAAGCCTATATGATAGATTTATGTTTGCTATTTTTTTAAAAAAGGTACATGAACGAAATAAAATATATTGAGGCTTGAGTGATGTGCTTGCTACATAAGCTTAAAGATCTAAGTTTGAACCTCAAAAGCCCACATAAATCAGGCACATAAGGGGAAGCATGCTATTGTAAACTAGAGCTCTGTGTCAACATGGGAGGCAGAGACTAGTGTTCCCTGGAATCTCCCCAGGCAATGAGCCTGATGTATAAAGCAGCAACAAAGGAATCCTGGCTTCAGATACGGAGGGAAGGTGTCATTTGACTTCCAGACACAGCCTCTAACAGTTACATTGGCATCATATTTACATATACATATGCAAGCATACATCATACATAGGCACAGAAAAAATATTAAATGCAAAACACCAAAATATACCTGTATATCATCTTGAGTCCCTAGGTGTGAGGGGATCTCAGTTTCTTTTTGAGCAATAGAATGTTAACATGGCCACTCAGATTCAAGGCATGCTATTTTATAATCTTAAAACTTAGAACACATTCTTGAATTTTTTATCCACAAGCTCATGCCCTAATGTGAGAAGACAAGTGTTATAAAAAACTTAAACTTGTTTGAAGACTAAGGTTGTTATCAGACTAGGAAGGTTGAGACCTAGGTAGAACTGTGCTTTGCTCACTTGCTTGTGGATAAGCCAAATAGTTTCTTTTGGGTCATGGACAGCAATGCAATGAGTTTCTCTCCCTCATATTCCCTGAGTTGTGCCTTCTGAGTTTTCTTTTCAACACTTCCTCTGATGGTACACTAACAGAGAATACAATGAATGACGTATCAATGATACAAATGAGATTTGTAAACATGAAATTTCTATTAGGTATTTTCTATGATTATAAAAAAAATTGGGATCTTTTCTCCTTTTTCATGACAAGCATGATTTGTTTGCATAAAAATCCACTCAAGAGTTTTAAAATCCCCTGGGGAAAGACTGCTGTTTTTATTATTTGTGCTTCCTAAGGAAAAAGATACTATCTGAGATGCTGCTAAACTTTAAGTGGATTGTGATGTTTCAGATATGTTTTTCGAGCCCAGGTCATCCTACAGAGAGGCTGAGGCCAGCATGAACTCAGCAGTGACATTATTTACTAACATAGCTACGTTTTCTTTTTACCAAGTTGTGAAGAAATTTGTGACTGACCATAAAAGTTTATTATTTGCAGAACCTTATCAGACAGTGAGCTGTACTGCTCTGCAACTTATACGAGGCATGCTTTTATTTGCAGCCTTGTCAAATTCGTTAGAGCCAGCTGTGACATATATGCCAGAATTATCTCATATAAGTAAACAATAGGCAAAAATTATATACTTTTATAACTACTTGAACACCATACCAGAAGTAAGAGGACATAAATATGAAAAATATTGGCTTTAAAACAAAAGTCAGGTTCTTGCAACTATTTCAAAGGCTAGCAGCTTCACTTATTTATTTAACCCCCTTAGCTATCCTGAATTATTTAAATGATATATATTTATATTCTATAGAAACCACTGTGTATTTATCCAGAAGCAGATTACAGAACAATATATTTCATATGGAGGTCTATTTTTTTATTTTCTATTTTCACACCAAAAATCTTGAAGCAGCATGGGTCAATGGGCTGAAACTTGTGCTAGCCACTATTATTACAATATAAAATTCGGACTCTTTCTCAGAAGTAGCAGTGGCAAATAATCTATTATAGCATATGCAAAGGATTTTTTTTTTATCCTATGGCACTTCTGTTACTGTCTCCTGTAAAATCATTGTTGAAGTCCATAACCATACATCCAATTGCCGGTTTGTGCACATGTATGTGGATGTCTTTGTTTTGGGTATAATTTATGACATTTAAGATCAGGGCTTGTAAAATGAACTACAACAGTGATTAAGAGAAATATGAATGCAATTACAAGTAGGTGGCATGAATCCTTCATGTAATAATTACTACTTAAGCTACTTGGAAAATGCCATTTAGTTTCCCACAAAGGATTGGTTTTACATTTATGCCACAGGGTTGGTGTTAAAGTAGGTGATGCATTAACCACGGACCATGAATGGAGAGGATCTAGACCCCTGTTCAAAGGAAGCCCATAGGCTGCTCAGTTTCCAAGTGGGTGCCCTAGTAAATGGTACAATGGCTGTCTCAGACATGAACTCAGTAGCTTGCTCTTTGATACCTCCCCCTTGGGGGGAGGGGGTGCAGCCTTGCCAGTCCACAGAGAAAGATGATGCAGCCAGCCTTGATGAGATCTGATAAGCTAGGGTCATATAGAAAGGGAGGAGGTCCTTCTCTATCAGGGGCCTAGGGATAGGGTATAGGGGGAGAAGAGGTAAGGTTGGTGGGACTGGGAGGAGATGAGGGAGGAGGCTGCAGAGGGGATACAAAGTGAATAAATCGTAACAAGTAAATAAATAATATTAAAATTAAAAAATACTATGCATTGGCTACTTGAAAAACCTTAAATTTATGTGTAAACATTTAACAGGAATAGTTAACTAGGCTTATTAAGCTATTTAGTCAAAACGTCCTGCCATCTCTTAGATATGAAATTTTGTTTTATTTCAGGAAATTTAGTTGACCTCTCTGGGCCTCAGTTACTTATTTGTAAGATAGTAGTAAGAATATCACCTACTTAATTCTAAAGTCATGAGGAAAAATTAAATGAGAAGTATCCAGTTTGAAGAACCAGGTGGCATATAAAATTATTCAGTGTTTATTAATATTCTGGTTGTGTTACTAGTAATATTAAATAGTCATTTAATGATTCAAGATTAAGCATTCACTAAATTTCTCTCATTTGTGTTTTATGTTCTTTTCTACTTTTGAAATAAGTGATTTTATAAAAATAACTTTTCAAGCATATTTATTTTCAAAATATATATTTCAATATATTCAAATGTATATATATATACACACAGAGAGAAAGAGAGAGATATCACCAGGAGAAAAACATATTTGGAGGGTAAAAAGTATGCAGTATGTCTTAGTATTTTACATCAAAACAAGAAAGATCACTTTTTATATTACCTGACAAAGGGTGGCAAGATTATTTCTACTCTAGTGTTCCTATATAGATGGTATAAAAGAAAGACATAACACACACAAAATCATATACAACCACATAAATACCTGATAAAATGCAAATGTAAATCACAAAGCACACCACTGTATTGTCATTACACTTTTTCCCTGTCAGTTTCTTTACTATTTCTGGAGTTTCCCATAAATTGCAGTTTAGTGATGCTTTTTTATCCAAGATACAAAGGCAAGGACTCTGGCATAAACACCAGAGTATCTTTGATTCCACAACCTTACCCCAGGAAGTCATCCCGCACACAATTCAGGTTTCGTCAGGCCTTTCACACCTAAGTGTTCCTCCACTGCCTCCCTGGCAGCTGTCCACACAGCTGTCTTCTTAGAGAGACTCAGCACAGAACTTTCTCCCAGTTAATAGTCCCATGGAACAAGTCTTTACAAAATCTTTGGGTAGCAAAGGTGCAGGTGCTTGTTGCAGAGTTCCTAGTAGGCATGAAGTGAATCTCCCCATCCTGTGACATGACAATCGGAGGCTGTTTTCGGAGACCACTCTCTCCATAGAGGCAGACAGGCTGACAAAATGTGGGGGTTTAGTCTGGCACACATAGATCCTGTGAATCACAGTCTTTTGAACCTCTACTTCTTCATACTCGTGGTACCAAAGAATGATAATCTGCGACTCTAACTGCATGGCTCCTCGAGTTGTTACCATACCTCTTGAAATAGTGTGTGGCTGTCAGGACCAGGCAGCTACTAAGAAGGGTGGCTCTCCAAAACAGCCTGCCATCTCCATGGGACCACTTCAGTGGGAAGGAAGCCTGCCAAGGCCAACCACTCCTCAAAGAAATCTTCCCACCAACGAACAATTGGTTTCTGTCAATGGTGCAATAATCTCAGTCCACACTCAGATGGCAGCATCTTTTTATTACCGTTACTTGATGCTTTCTTCACTCAGTGTTCCAGAAGACACTGGGGAAGGCATGACTGCAGCCATAGGGACAATGTGAGCCTCACCTGCTACCCTGACAGAGATGGACACAAGCTTTTCCCCAGTTTTCTTACCATGCTAATGCATGGAGAGAATAAGAAGGAAGTTTGAGTGGAAGTTTATGTCAATGGGCAATGGGGAGCAATTTGCAGTGATGGATGGACAGATAAACAGGCAACTGTGATCTGCTGTGAGCCTGGTTCTAAGGGACCCCCCAGAGCAAGGGAAATGACTCATACACATGGATAATGTGAAGTGCACAGGAAACGAGAAGACCCTGGCTGACTGTGCCAAACAAGTCTTTGGAAGACACAGTTGCTGCCAAAGTGGGGATTCAGGAGTCATCTGTGACTATTATGAGAAGAAGTGTTATTGCATCTTCCAAAGCAAACAGGCTGTGGCTAGAGTGAGGTGACTCTGAGGAAATTTTGGAATGTGAAGCCCAGCACTTACTTGACCTCACTGAATTATCAACCTGATAGCATCAGAGCTGCTCACTCACAATCTTACCCCAGAGCATTCACACACCTAACACCCTCCAGACAACATGGACAATGACTTGAAGAAAGAGGACAGTACCAAAGACACACAGATTGCATTGCATACATACATATCTACCCACACGTAGCTCTCTTCATGTAAAACTAATAGATCTCTAGAGATGGTCATACCAAAGCTCATTGGTAAGTAATGTTAGCTTTTGGAGTTATTTTCTGTGCTATATTGATATCTCTGGACAATTTTATCTTTCATAAGAACACATGATAAGTGAGCTACATGTCTAGTTGCTGAAACAAAACACTTGACATGAACAACTTAATTGAAGACTCCAGACTATTATAGCTTGGACTTGATGACTGCAAGAGCTGGCCACATTGCAGTGTTGGTCAAGAAACAGCAGGTTTTGAATAACCCAGCTCAGCTTCCTTTTACCTTTCTAGTCAGTCTGTAGGATCCCTAGTCATGAAATAATTCTGCCAATATTTAAGATAATTGTCCCACCTCAACTGGAGTAATCTAACAATGCCCCCTCATGCATGTCCAGAGATCTGTTTCTATGGTGATTGTATGTCCTATCAAGTTGATAGACGAACCATCATAACACATGATTTTGGAATGGTTATGCAAGTTAGGCATCATAGCAGAATTCTTTTTTTTTTCTGTCGAGTGAGTTTAATTTATCAAAAAACATGCTTCTGCATCACATTTTAAAGAGAACGCTTCCTTTTAATCACTAAAAGATAAACATAATGCCTGAATCAAGATCCCTATCTCATGTAAAAACCATATTTCTGAAGCTAAGGCCTTCTAACAAAAGTAGAATGAGTCAAGTAGAAATTGACCATAAACTTTGCAGCCAGTCCTGAAGATACCTGATAAACCAGGGTCAGATGAAAGGGAAAAAAGGTCCTCCCTTATCAGTGGACTTGGAAAGGGGCATGGAGAAGATGAGGAAGGGAAGGTAGGATTGGGAGGGAATGAGGGAGCAGGATACAGCTGGGATACAAAGTTATTAAACTGTAACTAATATTAAATAATAATAATAATAATAATAAGGAAAAAATGAACGAGAAATATACTTGGATTTAGCCACATAGTTTATGGTCAATTTCTACTTGACTCATAGCAGAATTTTTACAGCTCTGTCCATCATAGTCAAAAGTCCTGGGTTCATCAATCACTATTGGCCTTAACGTTTTGTGAAGATAAGGGTAAAAGAAGCACGCAATTCTTGTGAACTCAAAACTCATTTCTTTTTTTGTATATTTATCTCTCAACATAGGCCCTTAAACTGCTTATTCCATATGCCTTTTAAATATCACACTCACTTGAAGAAGCAAGCCATACTCTTGGCAAAGCACACTTTAATTTCCTTTTACAACTGGTTGCTTGTGAATTAATATTTGCTTTTAGGAGAATGAGCCTGCCTATGGCAGCACAATTTGTAATGATATGAGTTTGAAACTAATCTCTTTATTTGAGGGTTGCTCTGAGAGTGCTTTCTTTTTTCAACATGTTTTCAACAAAATAGACATTTAATGTATACTCTGGAAATGAGTTAGGGTGGCATTTATTATATTTTTACAATATTTTTTCTCATGTGAAGTTATGTAAAACTAAGCATATCAGTAAAAGTAGTCACAGTGTATGTGTGTATATATATGAACAAATGATTGTTCCCTGTTGTAACACCTGTCCTTAGAAGAGACAAATGGCGCTCATATTCTATTCAGCCTCCATATTATTTTGTCCCAAAACTTTCTGTGTGTACATATCTGAAGTTTTCTCATGTGAATAAAAAAATACGTTGTTCTCAGAGATGCCAGAAATTAAAAAGAAACTGATGCATATGAACAGTGTGTCAAAGAATAGATACTGGGCAAATTTCTTTTCTCTCCTAACTTTTCTTTTATGTTAAACCTAGTAATTAACAGTCACAAGTGGAGATCTTAACTATAAATTTAATTTGAGATGCAATTAAAAAGATGTGTTGGATTCTGAAAGAGAAATGGGTGCTTGATGAAGGCGATTCTTGCTGGAGTGAATAGAGACAAATGGAAGATTAGAGACTTCAAAGCTGTGAGTGTAATGTCAGCATATAGGCTCTTACCAAGGCAAACTGCATGGCAAGGAGGGATTGTTGGGAAAAAAATGTCATAGATTAACAGAAGATTTTAGAAATGCTTTGATGTAAAACTAATTATAGCTTTAAAATGACAGAGAAGAAAATCGAAGACTGGTTTCTGCTTGTAAATTTGAATAACCAGAAGAGCAGAGCTTACTGAAACAGGAAAAGTTAGAATTAAGAGAAGTCTTTCTCGGTTGTTTCACAAGGCAAGGCTGTAGATTCCTGTAAATCAAGCATATGAATGTTTACTGTAAGCAAACAAACAAACAACAACAACAAAGTAAAAGATAACTGCTGTCCAGTATGAAGATTTGTTAACCAGATAGATAGATATACAAAGATGTATAAAATGGGATCTGAGAGACTTACTGTGTGTATGAATATTCTTAATGCAAGCAGTAAAATAGGAAAGACACGTTCTCCTAAATATAAAATAGCAATTGCTTCCTCCTCCATAGGCTATCGTGTTTATTACTACTCCTCCTATTACTACTGCTACTACAATTTATTCACTTTTTGTAGCCCCTCCCTTGTCTTCTCCTGGTCCCACCCTCCCTTTATCTTCCCCCCTATCCTTCCCCTCTAGTCCACTGATAGTGGAGGTCCTCCTCCCCAACTATCTGATCCTAGCCTATCAGTTCTCATCAGGACTGGCTGGATCCTTTTCCTCTGTGGACTGGCTGTGTCGCCCCACCACGGAAAAGTGATTAAGGAAACCGGGTTCATGTCAGAGACTGTCTCTTCTCCCTTTACTATAGAACCCACATGGAAACAGCTTTCTTTGGGTTACATCTGAGCAGGGGGTCAATGTCCTCTCTATGCGTGGTCTTTGGTTGATGCATCAGTCTCTTCAGTTGCCCGTGGGCCCTTTTTTTGGCTTTGTTGATCTTCTTGTGAGACCTAAAAAAGCTAAACGACATGGGGGACCCTAGGGAAGATGCTTAATTCTCGTTCAGAAGGGAAAGCAGTGTAAACACTGGAAGCAGTAGAAGAGAGGGAACAGGATGGGAGCCTACCACAAAACAGCAATTGCTTTTAACCTAGTACAGTCAAACACAATATAGGAAATCAACTGATTTTTTTTTCACTTCTTTCTCTTGCACCCTGCTTTCACCTCCTCTAAATCATTTCTTAGCTACGATGAGGCAGGTTACAACACATTGTACTTGCTGGCAAAGAGGAATAAGGGTTCCCACTAGTTAATCATCTTGAAGTGAGTAAGGTTGTCCTGCCTGGTGTACAAATGCAGCTAAAATGTTAGCATTGCTGCTCACATGCAAGAGCTGATTGAGTTTGGAAGCCAAAGTTTCAGGTGAGATGAAGAGGAAGGGAAGATATTCAGGATATACATACTGCTATCCAGCTGGAACAAGCCAAGGAGGTTGGAGAATACCACCATGAGAGAAGAATCGTTTGCTACCAAAGCCTAAACCCTGAAGACTTGGGCTTTTTAAATCCAGACCAAGTTTCCTTCCCTTAGAGAACTGTTTCAGACTATAGCCAGGCTAAAAAATAATTACAAAGTATGATTATTCAATGTATCTACTGAAAGTCTCTGTGGATTTTAAACACTCCTTCTCTCCCCCCTGCCAGGCAGAAATTTTGTTTATACTCAGTGAGTACCTTGAGATGGTTTTGTCTCTAATATATAATCAGTCAGCATATTTTGGTTCCTGTATTCCTCATTTCATTGTGCCCTTAATTGAAGCTGGACTTGAATAAAAGTCTCCGGAGCCATTCGGAGTTGCAACACTTAGTGCAGTCACAGCTTATTAATGGAGACAGTAATTCATAATGAAATGCCATTAATTTACTCGCGTGATATTGGTTTCTAATTTGAGACATCACATCTCAGATATTTGTGTATTAGTTACTGAGATTCACAGCCTGGCCACTGTGGGGTAAAATGTGCCTTCTTCTGCTCCCAGAACTGTCAGAAAACAGAATGATGTATTTTTCTTATGAGGGCAACTAAAAAAAATCTCTGAAGCCTTCACATCGTTATAGATTGATGATTCAGACCAGGAGGAAAATTCCAGAAAATCATCTTGGCTACTTATTTCTCTGTAGCTCTCATCCCAGACTGTGTTTTCAAAGAACTACATCTTCAAAATTGCTCTTTATTTCAGACCAACAGTTAGAGACATTATTCTGCTGCATGAGAGGTTAAAGGGCTTCAAAACACGGAAGACATATTTCTAAAGTACTGACTCCTGAAAGTTTGCAGGAGGTCAGCAGTTGATCAGCTTTTGAGGGGGTGAGCTTCTCATTCACGCCCAGGACTCCTAACCTATGACTCTGGGCTTGCTTAGCTAATGTGGAATGTTTGTGCTCCAGAGCAATCTTACTTCCACTCACATCTATTGTACAAGACTAGTTTCCAAAATTGCTTTTACATTCTGGGAAATCACAGTTCCAGACATGTTCAAGTTTCAACTAGATATTCTCAAGACTTGATTTTTACAGAGAGCTATAGCCGTTTAGAGAAAACATGTCTATCTGACTTCAAAGACAGTCAGTGGGGAGGTATGAAGATGTCAGGTAAACACAATCAAGCCACTTTTAGCAAAGTAATAGAAGAATGGGGGTGGATAACGAAGTGTGGATGCAGAGTGGCTCCTTCCCAGTCGATTTAGCTAGATTGTCTTTCTCTAATTATTTTTCTCCCTGACAGGAGGGAGGCGAGATTTCAGGATGTAAAGGCAAGCTCTACCATTACCGCTTTTATTTCTTTCCAGGATAATGTGGAAGGCATCATGGCAGCAAGGAAAAACAACTTGTTAATTTAGAATTTGTTGGCTATTGCTCTAACTCTGTTGTATGGGGGATTTTTTTTTATAAGAATGTCATATTTTTCTGGCTTTTTGTTTTATGTTTTTGTTTTGTTTTGTCTTTTGCAAGTAAATTTATTATTATTATTATTATTATTATTATTATTATTTATTCACTTTGTACACCAGTTGTAGCCCCCTCTCTCGTCTGTTCCTGGTTGGACCCTCCCTCCCTCTTCCTCACCTATTCCTCACCTATTCCTCAACCCTACTCCACTGGTAGTGGAAGTTCTTCTCCCCCTACTATCTGACCCTAGCCTATCAGGTCCCATCAGGACTGCCTGGATCCTCTTCCACTGTGGCCTGGCTAGGTCACCCTACCAGGGGGAAATGATCAAGAAGCAGACAACCAAGTTCATGTTAGAGACTGTCTCTTCTCCTCTTACTAAAGGACCCAAACAGAGACTGAACAGTCTAAGGGCTACATCTGAGCACGGGGTCTACATCATCTTTATGCATGGTCTTTGGTGCATGCATCAGTCTCTGCTGTCCCCCTTTGACCCAACTTTTTTGGCATTTTTGTCCTCCTTTTGGGGTTCCTGTACCTTACAAGTTCTTCTATATTCCCCATCTTCTATAAGACCCCCTGCACTCTGTTCAAAGTTTGGCTGTGAGTTTCAGCATCCGCTTCAATACCCTGTTGGGTGTAGTCTTTTAGAGGACATCCATGGTAGGCTCACATCCTGTTTCCTCTTTTCTACTGCTTCCAGTGTCTATCCTGTTTTCCCTTCTGAGAATTAAGCATTTTCCCTGGGGTCCTCCTTGTTTAGCTTCTGTAGGTCTGTAGAATTTAGTATGTTTATCTTATATTATATGGCTAATATCCACTTATAAGTGAGTATATACCATGCGTTTCTTTATGCTTCTGGGTTACCTCACTCAGGATAATCTTTTCTAGTTCCCTCCATTTGACTGCAAATTTCAGATTTTTTTTTTTTTGTTCTTTTGTTTTTAATTGCTGAGTACTATTCCATTGTGTAAATGTACCACAATTTCTGTTAAGGGACATTTAGGTTAATTACAGATTCTGGCTATTACGAATAAAGCTGCTTTGAGCTTTGTTGAGCAAATGTCCTTGTTGTATGGTTAAGCATATTTTGAATATATATATGCCCAGGGGTAGTATAACTGGGTCTTGAGATAGTGCTATTCTGAGAAAGCGCCAGATTGATTTCCAAAGTGGTTGTACAAGTTTACGTCCCCACCAACAATGGAGGAGGTTACACCTTTCTCCACATCCTCTCCAGCATGTAATGTAATTTGATGACTTTGAATGTTGAGCCTTTGTTTAAGCGTTTCTCCACCATTTGATATTCTCTGTTGAGAATTCTTTGTTTAGCTCTATACCCCATTTTAATTGGATTAGCATGCTTAATGTCTTTTAATTTTTTAAATTGAATCATTTGTTACAATTTATTTTGTTGTATCCTGGCTGTGTCCCCCTCCCTCGTCCCTTCTCAATCCTACCTTTCCTCCATCTTCTCCCCGTATGCCCCTCCCCTAGTCCACTGGTAGTTGAACACTTCCTCTTCTTCTATTTGACCCTACCCTATCAGGTCTCATCAGGACTCCTGGCATTGTCTTCCTCTGTGGCCTTGTAAGGCTAGACCTCTCCCCAAGGGAAGGTGAACAGAGAGACTGTCACTGAGTTCATGCCAGAGAAATTCCCTGCTCCCCTTATTAGGGAACTAATTTGGAAAATGAGTCTATGGGCTACACTTGAGCAGGGGTTTTAGGTCCTCTCCATGCATTGTCTTTGGTTGGGGTATCAGTCTTTGCAAGATCCCCAAGGCTCAGGATTTATTTTTCCTCTGTTGGTCTTCTTTTGCAGCTCCTATCCCCTCTAGGTCTTTCTATCTCCATCTTCTTTCATAAGATTACCTTCACTCTGTCCAAAGTTTGGCTATGAGTCTCAGCCACTACTTCGATACATCGATCTGTAGAGTCTTTCAGAGGCCTTCTGTGGTAGGCCTCTGTCCTGTTCCCTGTCTTTTCCTGCATTCAGTGTTTATCCCATTTCCCTTCTGAATGAGGACTGAGCATCTTCCCTAGGATCTTCCTTGTTGTTTAGCTTCTTTAGGAGTGTAGATTTTAGTATGTTTATCTTATATTATATGTGTAATATCCACGTCTGGGATACCTCACTCAGGATGATCTTTTCTAGTTGCCACCATTTGCCTGCAAATTTCACGATTCCCTTGTTTTTAATTGCTGAGTAGTATTTTCTGTATCCATCCGTTTTTTTTTTTTGTTTTGTTTTTTTTGTTTGTTTGTTTGTTTTGTTTTGGTTTGGTTTGGTTTGGTTTTTTTGTAGCTTCTGGCTATTACAAATACAGCTGCTAGGAACATGGTTAAGCAAATGTCTTTATGTCTTTGTTGTATAGTTGAGCATTCTCAATTTCATACGGAAAAACAAAACAAAACAAAAAACCAGAACTGCTAATGCAATCCTATACAATAAAAGATCTTCTGGAGTTATCTCCATCCCCGATCTCAAGCAGTACTATAGAGCAACAGTAAGAAAAACTGCATGGTACTGACATAGAAACAGGATGGTGGATCAATAAAACCAAGCAGAGGACCCAGAAATAAACCCACACACCTATGGATACTTGATTTTTGACAAAGAAGCCAAAACCATACAATGGAAAAAAAAAAAAAAAAAAAACAGCTTCTTCAACAAATGATGATCATCTAATTGGTTGTCTACATGTAGAAAAATGTAAATAAACCCACATTTAACACCCTGCATAAAACTGAAGTCCAAGTAGTTCAAAGACCTCAGTATAAAACCTCCTAAAGACACACTAAACCTCCTAGAAAAAAAAAAAGTGGGGAAGAGCCTTGAACTCATTGGCACACGAGAAGACTTCCTGAACAGAAACCAACAGCACAGGCTCTAAGATTAAGAATCAATAAATGGAACCTCATGAAACTGAAAAGCTTCCGTAGAGCAAAGGACACTGTCATCCAAATAAAATGTCAGCTTATAGATTGGAAAACGATCTTCCTTCACCAACCCTATATCTGACAGAGGGCTAATATCCAGAATATATAAAGAACTCAGAAGTTAAACACCAACAAACCGAGTAATCCAATTATAAAATGGGGTACAGATCTAAACAGGGAATTTTCAATAGAGGAATATCGAATGGCAGAAAAGCATTTAAAGAAATGTTCAATGTCCATAGTCATCAGGAAAAGGCATATCAAAATGACCGTGAGATTTCACTTTACACCCATTAGAATGTCTAAGATCAAAAACTCAAGTGACAACACATGCTGGAGAGGTTGTGGAGAAAGGGGAACCCTCCTCCATTGCTGGTGAGAATATTAACTTGTACAACTACTTTGGAAATCAATCTAGCTCTTTCTCAGAAAATTAAGAAAGGTGCTAACTCAAGATCCAGCTATAGCACTCCTAGGCCTATATGCATTTTTCATATTTTAAGTTGGATTTAAGATAGCCTTCTTTCCTAACAGAGAGCTGTAGATAGAAATGGGTGATAGTGCAACAAGACAGAGAACTTTCCAGGGCCAATCAGTCATCTCAGAGCACTGAGGACAAGACTCTGTCAGAATGGAAAGACCATCTCAACATGAAAATGAAGGAGAAGCGCTTCAGATTTTTAGTATTCATAAAGTTGAACATCAATTACCTCTGATTAATTCTGGAAAATATCATCTTCCGTGAAAAAAAAAGCCTATTATTACCTCCCATTACTTCCTTATAACAGTACCTGAAACTACTATTAAGTTTTCTGTATCTATAAATATGAGTTTTGAGGAAATTTTCAACTGAATCGACTTATCTATTTTTGAAGTTTCTTGTGTCAGATTTTACATGCATGTTAATTTTGAGGTTTGTCTATATTGCAGCACAAACACTTTATTCATTTCTATAGCAAAGTGATAATTTTAGAACAAGCTCATGGCTTCAACAGTCCTAACAGCCTGGGCTTGCCACCAATCCCAATATACCCATTAAAGAGAGGTATTGGAGTAGGTAGATACTTTTGGAATCTTAGAGTATGATCCAAGCATAAACAGGGAACCTTCCCACTATGAACTATGAGACAACATAAGACTCTTCTTCTTACATTACTTTTTACACTTAAATATTATTTAGTTATACCAAAAGATTACAGAATGATCCAAACAATAATGACAGTAAGGAGTTGAAAGAAGTTGAAGTTCAAATAGAGAAGGTTAATAAAGATGTAGCATTTATTGTCATGTGATCAAAATGCTAACTATCTTAAAAGCAAGAATCAATCTTTAAAGAAAAAATTTAAGTTACATTAAACAGAAAGTGGATTTTCATTTATTTAGTTGAAAACCATCCAAAGAAGCAATATACTGTCTCTAGGGTAACACTCAAAAAAACATGTTGAAGCAAACCATTAAAAAATGAACCACACACATACATGAAGCACAAAGCCACTGAGTGATTTGACATGCTAAGTACCATGTACACATCCCAGCTCTCTACTTGGTGATGAATATAGACCTCCAGTTATGATCATAGTACATATACATAGTACATAGTACATATAACTAATGTTTAATGAAATTTTTAAAATTCTGTTTTTTTAATTTTTATATTAATTACAGTTTATTTACCTTGTATCACAGCTGTAGCTTCCTCCCTCATTCGCTCCACATCCCACCCTTCTTCCCTCTTCTCCTCCCTGCCCCTCTCTAAGTCCACTGAAAAGGGAGGTCCTCTTCCCCTTCCATCTGATCCTAGATTATCAGGTCTCATCAGTATTGCAATGTCTTCTTCTGTGGCCTAGTGAGGCTGCTCCTCCACTGGGGGAGAAGTCAAAGAACCAGCCACCGAGTTCATGTAAGAGACAGTTCCTGTTCCCATTACTAGGTTACCCACTTGGATAATGAGCTGCTATGAGCTACATCAGAGTGGTGGTTCTAAGTTATATCCAAACATGGTCGTTGGTTAGAGTATCAGTCTCAGAGAAAACACCTGTGCCCAGATATATTTGGTCCTTGTGGAGCGTCTTTCCTCTCCAGTTCTTACCAACTTCCCCTTCTTTTATATGATGCCCTATACTCTGCCCAAGATTTGGTTAAGAATCTCAGCATCCTATCCTTTCCTCATCAGTCTAACTCACCTTCTTTCTTATGATTTCCTGGAAAGGATAGGAGCTCCGCAAGGACCAAAGATATCTGGGCACAGGGTCTTTTCTGAGACTGACATGCAACCAAGGACCATGTATGAATGTAACCTAGAACCTCTGCTCAGATGTAGCCTGTGGTAGCTCAGTAACCAATTGGTTTCCCATAGTGAGGGGAACAAGGACTATTTCTAACAGGAACTCAATGGCTGGCTCTTTGGCCTCCCCACACCCCAAGGGATGAGCAGTCCTGTTAGGCCACAGAGGAGAGCTTTGCAGCCAGTCCTGAGGATACCTGATAAAACAGGATCAGATGAATGGGGAGGAGGTCTCCCCTATCAGTGGACTTTGAAAGGGGCACGGTGGAGAGGAGGGAGGGAGGGACTGGGAGGGAATGAGGGATCGGGACACGGCTGGGGTACATAGTTAATAAAATGTAACTGATAAGAAAAAAATAAAATACAAAAAAAAGAAAAAGAAAAAGAAAAAAAGAGTCTCAGCATCTGCTTTGATACACTGCTAGGTAGAGTCTTTCAGAGGCCTTCTATGGTCAGCTCCTGTTCTGTTTCTTGTTTTCTCCTACTTCCAATGTCCATCCCATTTGTCTTTCTAGTGAGGATTGATCACATTTCCCAGGGTCCCCTCTCTTGTTTAGCTTCTTTAGGTGTACATATTTTAGTATGTTTATCTTATCTTTTAGTCTAATATCCACTTATAAGTGAGTATATACCATGTGTATCTTTCTGCTTCTGGGATACCTCACTCAGGATGATCTTTTCTAGGTCCCACCATTTGCTTGAAAATTTCATGGTTTCCTTGTTTTTAATTGCTGAGTAATATTCCATTGCTTAAATGTACCACAATCTCTGTATCCATTTCTTCGTTGAGGGACATCTGGGTTGTTTCCAGGTTCTGGGTATTATGAATAAAGCTGCTACGAACATGGCTGAACAAATGTCCTCGTTGTGTACTTGAGCATAGTTTGGATATATTCCTAGGAATGGTATAGCTGCCATAAGCAATCTACAGATTCAATGCAATTCACATCAAAATACCCACATAATTCCTTACAGAAGTTGAAAGAAAAATCCTCAGCCAAAACTATTCAATGGAAAAAAGACAGCATCTTCAACAAATGGTGTTGGTCCAACTGGACGTCTACATACAGAACAAATGTTTATTGAATTTTAATTATATTTTATAAAATACTTTAAACAAAGAATTATATTGAATTTTAGACTATATTGATTTTTTT
Source organism: Psammomys obesus (assembly GCF_907164565.1). NCBI lineage: Eukaryota > Metazoa > Chordata > Mammalia > Rodentia > Muridae > Psammomys > Psammomys obesus. The sequence goes on from NW_026596095.1 coordinate 27,620,461, forward strand.
GACTGTATTGAATTTTAATTACCAAACTACATGTGTGTGTATGTGATGCATATATTTAACAGTGTAAACTTAAAGATACATAAGGCCATTCTTGAAATCCTCTTAAATACACTGCTCATATCCTTTCTTACTGATTACAATTCTCATACCTTTACTATCACCATTTTCATATATATGCTTGTGCATTCATAATTAATTTATCTTATTTTTTGTTTGTTAGTGTTTCATTTTGGTCCTATTTTGATCTGTACATATGATTTAATTTTAACTCTAGTGAGCTGTATTGACATAACATCATCCAGTTTATTTATCTCCTTTCTTCCTAATGGATATATAAAGTATTCCTAACTACAGGCAGTGCTGCAGTCAATGCTCATATTTCTTTTCTCTAGTGTTTTCCTGAAAGCTCTTTAGAATAAGCATAGTAGTTTTACTGTTGTATAGCACAGAACACTGAATAGTATTGTCAATTTAGATTTTCACCAGTAATATATGAAATGTTTTCTATTTCCATTCCATTATTGATATTGCTTTTTTTTAATTTATTTCTATTTGATGTGCATGAAGTATTATCTCATTTTAATGCATACATTTCTGATTCTAAGCTACTATAATAAAATGGATCAGCTTTTCATATTTTCATTTCATCCATTTTATTTTACTAAGCTTTGTATTAGAGTCATTGACTTAGTATAGTTTTTTATATTATAATATTATCTCTTCCTATCTGTACCTTTTAAAGATTTTCATCTGGCTCCTTTATGTAATAGAAATATTTAGTTAACATTTAATTACATATGCTTTCCTTGCTTTGCAATATTCATTTTTTTCTGATTTAACTGGAAAATCTTTCCACTTTGAAGTGTTAAAATATATTATTTTTTCCTTCCAAATTTTAATATTACAGCAACTTTTAGGTGTTCCAATAAATGTATAATTATTAAGTGTGAACACTATCACTAATTGATAGTTATTGAGTTTGTAGATATCCTGGTGCTATTATTATTATATTCTATTTTAAAAACATTACAATGTGTAGGTGACAGGTGATGTAATTTAGGTCACCTAACTTTAAGAAATCTAAAATACAGATACACGACCAATGGTATTCAAGCACAGTCATAATACATTCCATAATATTAAATCTGAGCCCCAACTGATTTTGAAATGTCAATTTGATATTCAGTGTTGCTAATCAGTTCTACTTATTTATATCACCATGATTTAACTAGATTCATTATTTATGATAATGACTTTCATTACATTTAAGTGATTTCTACATGTCAACTTTTATTAATTTAACAATACTTAGGTAAATTCTGTTTGGTATTTGAAATGGGAAATATCTGAATCAATTTAAAGTTTCCCAAAGACATTACACAAAGTAAAAATAATTTATATGATTAAGAAAGGATTCATAAAAGAGCCTGGGTTTTCTTTTCTGCCTGTCCATCACTTCCTGTTCTGTGCACATAAGTTCTGAGCTGTTATTTCAGTCTTGTTGAGGCTTTTACTTGAAGGCTTCTACCTATTATGTAAGTGCGTAGATCATATTTTTTAACATTATATTTTAAATCTCTTTGATTATAATATTGTATTCTATATGACATGGTGGCCTAAAATTATGAATTATAGTCTTTCTTAGTATTTCTATTGCTGTGACACAACACTATGACTCTATTCAACTTGGGGAATGAAAGGGTTTATTTCTACTTACAATTTCACTGTAAATCCTTGAAAGAATTCAGAGCAGGAACCTAGAGGCAGGAGCTTAGGCAGAGGCCACTAAGAATTTCTTCTTAATGGCTTGTTTACTCACGGCTTGCTCAGTCTGGTTTCTCACAGCACCAGGGTTGGTACTAGCTACATTGGCCCTCCCATTTCAGTCATCAACAAACAAAATGCAACACAGGCTTGCCCACAGTCCAAATTGTTGTATTTTCTCAACTAGAAATTCCTCTTCCAAAATGATGCTAACTTCTGTCAAATTGACATAAAGCTAGCCAGTACAATAGGCCAACAATTACCCATTCACACCTGTTGCCTTTAAACCTCGTGCTTAGATGACCCTTGTCAACGTTGTCTTTTATCCAGTACTGTCAGTTTGACATACCTTGTGGTATGTCAATATTTAAAACTTGTTTATATTTGTAAATATATGTGGACAGAACTAGAGTTAAGAGAGTTTGGAACCAAAAGCTTCATCCCTATTGACAAGCTTTCATAGTGATGGGAGGTGCTACACATTTCACCAGAAGGAGGTAGGGAATCATCAGTTTATATCCGGATGTGAACATTGTAAGTTACAATAATGACTAACATGGCAAGTCATGGTCACAGGTGGAATAGTGGCAAAGACATCATGGGTGTGACCACTCACTTTCTGATTGCAATTGAATCCAATTCTACAAAATAAAGCCATTCCTGACACTATTACTTGGACAAGAATAAGGTAAACGCTTCTACAATTATTGTGCTATATTAGCATAAATTTAAAATGATTCCTAATGACTTATTGTTAAACCCATATATCAATACATATAATCAACTCTCATCAGAGGAGATTCTATTTTAGTAGATAGCTATTAACAGAGAGTCCCAACACTGGCAAAGGTGCAGAGATTAAGAGACTGCAGAATGTTCAGCCAAAAAGGGAATTGTACACATCACTTCCTTCTACACTAGCTCAAGGATTATTGAAGAATGGGGAACAGAAAGAGTTTAAGATACAGAGGTAGTGGGCGACTACAAGAAAACTGTATTCTAGATACATCAGGGCAGCTGCACATGTTAGTTATCAGTGTTTGTGGCACCATGTGCATGACCTGCTCAATACTAAACCAACAAAAAAGATTGCCTCTGGGCTAATATAGATATTAATGTGATTTCCAGCATAAGAAAGCAGCAGAATGCTTATTGAATTACAATTGCAATTCCTTAATTAAAAAAAAAAAGAATTTAAAATAGAGGTTATCATTACATATCCAAGACTACTTAATGCTAGTGAGAAACTCTGTAACATTATTTTTTTTTTAATTTTATTTTTTTCTTATCAGTTATGTTTTATTAACTCTGTATCCCAGCCGTGTCCCGATCCCTCATTCCCTCCCAGTCCCTCCCTCATCTCCACCATGCCCCTTGCCAAGTCCACTGATAGGGGAGACTTCCTCCCCATTCATCCGATCCTGTTTTATCAGGTATCCTCAGGACTGGCTGCAAAGCTCTCCTCTGTGGCCTAACAGGACTGCTCATCCCTTGGGGTGTGGGGAGGCCAAAGAGCCAGTCATTGAGTTCCTGTTAGAAATAGTCCTTGTTCCCCTCACTATGGGAAACCAATTGGTTACTGAGCTACCACAGGCTACATCTGAGCAGAGGTTCTAGGTTACATTCATACATGGTCCTTGGTTGCATGTCAGTCTCAGAAAAGACCCTGTGCCCAGATATATTTGGTCCTTGTGGAGCTTCTATCCTTTCCTCATCAGACTAACTCCCCTTCTTTCTTATGATTCCCTGTACTCTACCAAAGGTTTGGTCATGAGTCTTTGCTTTGAAAGACAGATGGGATGCGCATTGAACATTGACAGGAGTCTACTGAGCGCATTTGAAAAACTCTAACTAGCAGTGTTTTCAAAGCAAAGACTCTGTAACATTCTAAAATAGTTCAGTCATCACTGAATGAGGTCAATGTTTAGAGATGAAGTTCTAGAGACAAAGTGTCTTCAGAGAAAGCTTGGTAGTGTACAGAATACCCAGTCCTAATCCAGAAACAAGGAAAAGTGCAAGCTCTTTTACTTTTTCTTTTTTTTTTTCCTTACCTTATTTTTATTCACTTTACATCCTTGTTGTAGCACCATCCCTCTTCTCCTCCCAGTCCCACCCTACCTCTTTTCCCACTTTCCCTTCTCCCTTCTTCCTCCTCTTTTCCTCAGAAAAGGGGAGCTCCCCTTCTCATCCAGCCCAGCTCATCAAGGTACATCAAGACTGAGCATGCCCTCTTTCCCTGAGGCCTGGCAAGGGAAAATAATCAAACCCCTGCTCAGTCCATGTCTGATGCAGTCCCCAGTTCTCTTACTAAAGGGTCCACCTGAGGCCTAAGCTTCCCAACTGCTACATCTTTGTAAGGGGCCTAGGTCTGGTTTGTGCGGAAACCTTGGTTGATGCTTCAGTCTCAGAAAGCCCCTCTGGGCCTTGGTTAATTGGCTCTGTTGGTCTTCTTGTAGAGCTCCTATCACCTCCATACCCTTTTCTCTTTCCTCTTCCTTTTCCACAAGATTCCCTAAGCATGTCCCAATGTTTGGCTATGAGTCTTGGCATCAGTTTTGAGGTGCTGCTGGGTAGCACCTCTTAGAGGACAACCTAATTCTGGGTAGAGTCCTAGGAAAATGTGAGGGGGGTGCAAGCAGAAGTTGTAGCCATAGGGGCTGAAGAGGGCACCCAATGATTAGACTAGTCTCCTAGAAGAGGAATGTGAAAGCCAACCCATCCATAAATACTTTCACCCAAAATTTACCCTGCCTACAAGATATGCATGGATAAAGATAGGGCAGATAGAGCAGAGATTGAGAGAATACCTAACCAATGCCTAGCCCAACAAAAGACCCATTTATAGGAGACTGCCAACTGCTGACATTAGGAACTATATTGTGCTAAACTTGCAGCAGGAGCTAACAAGCACTATTTTTTTTTAAGTCTAAAGTGCAGACTTTAGTAAACTATCTCAAACAGTGTGAGATCTATTGCATGAAGGTGGGTGAAGGCCGTGACTCAGGACTGAAGAAAAAAACTTGATCAATGTTAAGAAGAGAGAGGAGAAAAAAATATCAAAGAAGAAAGGAGAAGTATAAAAGGAAATATAGTGTGTGTGTGTGTGTGTATGTATATCTGTATTACCACATATTTTGTCTCATATAAATTTGCACTTGAAGCCTGGTTTGATTTTCAGAGAAAAGATGCAGATGTTTGGGCATGTCTATCAATATTTGAAAAAAGAGTGAGAAAAGATGAGCACTCCTAGTGAACCTACACTGTGTTCCCTTAGTGAAATTAGAGCTTTCCTTCTGCAAATCCTTTCCTTGGCATATATCCTTCTTATATGGTTGAGCATCTTTTGGATATATGCCCAGAAATTGTATAGCTGGATCTTGAGGTATCACTAATCCTAATTTTCTGAGAAAGTACCAGATTGATTTCCAAAGTGGTTTTACAAGATTACATTCCCATCAGCAATGGAGGACGGTTCCCCTTTCTCCACATCCTCTCCAGCATGTGTTGTCACTTGAGTTTTTGATCTTAGCTATTCTTATGGGTGTAAGGTCAAATCTCAGGGTCGTTTTGATTAGCATATTTCCCTGATGACTAAGAATGTTGATCATTTCTTTAAGTGTTTCTCCGCCATTTGATATTCCTCTATTGGGAATTCTGTTTAGCTCTGTACCCCATTTTTAATTTAATTACTTGGTTTGTTGGTGTTTTTTTTTAACATTTTACATTTTTATATATTCATTTATTTATCATTTATTTATTTATTTATTTATTACAATTGATTCACTTTGTATCCTTGCTGCAGCTCTCTCCCCAGTCTCCTTCCAGCTCCACCCAGCCTCTCTGTTCTCCCCATATGCCCCTTCCCTAGTCCCCTGATAGAGGAGGACCTCCTTCCCTTCTATCTGACCCTAGCCTATCAGGTCTCATAAAGGTTGGCTGCATCTTCTTCTGGGGCCTGGCAAGGCTGCACTCCCCAGCAGGAGGTAAGCAAAGAGTCTGCCACTGAGTTCATGTCAGAGAGAGCCCCTGCTCCTCTTACTATAGTGCTCACTTGGAAACTGAGCAGCCTATGTGCTTCCATTTCTGCAGGGTTTCTAAGTCCTCTCCACACATGGTCCTTGGTTGGAGCATAGGTCTCTGCAGGTTCTCCTGGGCCCAGATGTTTTGGCTCTGTTGGTGTCCTTGTGGTTTGCTGGTGTTTAACTTCTCCAGTTCTTTATATATTCCAGATATTTCTTTGTCAGATATTAGGTTGGTGAAGATCTTTTTCCAGTCTATAGACTATCATTTTGTTCTGTTGACTGTATCCTTTGCTTTACAGAAGCTTTCAGTTTTATGAGGTCCCATTTATTGATTGCACATAGCAGCTTTATTCATAATACCAATAACTGAAATGTACCTCAAATGAAGAATGGATACAGAAATTGTGCTGCATTTACACAATGGAATACTACTCAGCAATTAAAAACAAGGATATCATGAAATTTACAGGCAAATAGATGGAACTAGAAAAGATCATCCCAAATGTGGTAACCCAAAATCAGAAAGACAAACACAGTGTATACTCAGTTATAAGTGGATATTAGCTATATAATATAAAACATACTAAAATCTATAGTCCGAGAAAAGCTAAACAACAATGAGGACTCTACGGAAGAGGTTTAATCCTCATTCAGAAGGGCAAACAAGATAGATATCAGAAGTAGGAGAAGACAAGGAACAGGACAGGAGCCTTCCACAGAGGACCTTTGAAAAACTCTACCCAGAAGGGTATCAAAGCAGATGCTGAGAGTCATAGCCAAACTTTGGACAGAGTGCAAGTTATCTTATGGAAGAAGGAGTAGATAGAAAGACCTGGAGGGGACAGAAGCTCCACAGGGAGAACAACAGAGCCAAAAGTCTGGGCTCAGAAGGTCTTGCAGAGAATAATGAATCAACCTAGGCCCATGCATGGAGAGGACCTAGACCCCCTGCTCAGATGTAGCCCAGGTACAGCTCAGTCTGCATGTGGGTTTCTTAGTAAGGGTAGCAGGAGCAGTCGCTGGTGTGAATTCATTTGCCTGATCTTTGATCACCTCCCTTGGGGTGGTGGCCTTAGTAGGCCACAGAGGAAGAGGATGGAGACAGTCCTGATGAGACCTGATAGGCTAGGGTCAGATATTAGGGGAGGAGGACCTCCTTTATCGCTGGACTCTAGGGGGGACCTAGGGGGAAAGAGATGAGGGAAGGGGTAAAGCTGGGATACAAAGTGAATAAATTGAAATAAATAAAAATAATAAAGAAAAAAATAAAAAGAAAGAAAGAAAATTCATTCCTTAGTATCATTTAAGGGCTTGTTAGCCAAAAAAGAGATTCACAAGGCATATGGAATGCATAAATAAAGTTTAAACTTTAAGCTTTGAAATCTGGTAAAGAGATCAGGAAATTTATGTCATAGTAGCCTGTTTGGTGGCTCATGTAATCAGCATATTGCCATCACATATTGCCAGTCAGTATTTCCTCTTCATCCCTCCAGATCTCTTCCAGAAACTCTGATTCACTGGCCAAGAGTGTCTTCAGCTCCTGGGCATTGCGCCATATTTTTTCCTCCTGGAAGTTACTAATAAAATTTGAAGAAAATAAGATTCGTCTGTGGCTTGTAATTTGTCCTAATAGTGTTAACCTTGTCTTTATTCTCATTTATGCTATGTTTCCTTCTTAAGTATTAGACTGACCTACCACAGCTCTAGGCTTCTCCTAACAGTCAGAACATTGGGTTGCTCTATAACTTTCTGTGCTTTTGAGATACCTTTAAGAAATCACCTTTTCTCTCTTTTCCTTGGCACTTCTGCTTCTCTGATCAAATCTGTAAAACCTGTTTATAAAAAAAGGACGAATCACTGAAAATTGAGAACAGATGAGTAATGTGAGGAGATGTAGCCAGAATTTGTGTAAAAAGTATGAACACATCTTACCAAGAAGAAGAATTTATTCAGCGTATCATCCAATCCAAAATCAGCCAGTTTGGTTGGCACTATCTAATGTGACTTCATGCCACTAGCCTTCTGCTAAGAGCAGAGTCTACCTAAAAAAAAAAAAAAAAAAGAAAGAAATAATTTTCATGTTGACTGAATTTTGGATTTGTGCATTTTAATACACAAGATTTAATATCCATTGCACTGAAACAAGACTGCAACTTTTAACTATCGATAACACACCCTGGGCTAGTTAGCTCTTAACAGACAATCTAAGAGATACTGAATGCTTCGTCCAGCTTCCACTGAAAACTTAGCTTCATTGAAAAAATTAAAGTAGCAGGATGGTAAGGCAGGGCATCAGATGGTGATCCTCTTCCTCTAGCTGAGCATATTTCTTTATCTACTGCTCTATACCTTTATTTTCTAGAAGTGTGTTTGTTCACTACTATGTTTACCTGTTTGGTTTCTCCTTTTCCTGCATTTTTGCTACCAATCTGTGTTCTATGTTGCACTAAAACCATTACCTAGTTGTAAAAGTCTCATCAGAGAAGGCAGTTTCTAAACTCATTTCTATTCCTCTTTCTTGCAGTGAGAAAACATTGAAGATGTAGCACCAAAGAAAGATTACTGGTTAGAAGGTTGGAAATGGCTTCCATAGAAATGAGGTGGGAATAACCATGATATTTCTTGGAAAGTACTAGGTTATAAGACTGCTTTGAGAAAAAGACACCTGTTTGTAATAGAGTTGCCATGGGACTGGGAGACATGATCTCAGCTGATATTACTAAGGAAAGTTGGAGAAGAGAGCCTGATAGGACAGCTGGGTTTATTTCTGAGTAAAATCCAATTCTGCAAGTAAAACAGGTAAAGAAATTAAAAGTATTTTCGCATATATGGTAAGCATACATGATTTGACACATCAGTGAAAAGCAAGTAAAGCAAATGAGAAAAGGAGAAGGTTTTTAATATGGGGGAAACACTAACTGTATGCAAACCATCTTCGTATTTTACTCATTTTATTTTTAAAAAAAGCATCTGTTTAATATTGCTCATTTCCTCTGTGAATGGTTTATAGTGGCTTAATTTCCTCTTTCATTTCAATGAAATTATTTTGCAATAAAGATGTAGAAGAATACAGAGAAGAGTATGAAAATAGAAAATAGCTTTGAGCGTAGCTGTATATTGGCTTTCTCTTCTCCTGCCACTGCCCTGGGCAGCTCAGTCCATCCTCTCAAGCAAAGGAATAATCCAGCCCAGGCTGCAACAGAGGTTGTAATGCAAGGCCAGCTTGCAAAGTTACCAAGACAACAAGGTCTTCTGTCTCAGTAAGATTCAAGGAGCTGCCAGCACTAGTATTTGGCAGAATGTGGAACATGCATAATGAACAGATGAGGAGGTCTATCAAATCAAGGGGAAGTGCCCATGTTAAATAACAGAAACAAACAGAAGTTCAAGGACAGACCCACAAAACAAATATCCTAGGTTGAGGGGAGGGAGAAAAGAACAAAGACAGAGCAGGCAAAATGGTTTATGTAATGACGAGTAATTCTAAAATGCCAGTTTCAAGAGGAGGGTTACTCAAGAGGAGTTTGCTGTGATGGCAGCTGTGCCCATTCTCCACTCTTGTTACCCTGGAAACCTGGTTTCTTTCATATAGGTGCATTATTAGAATAAGAAAACAATTAAAGAAAAATGATGTTAGCAGTGGCTGGAGGGCAGGTATCGGTCTACCTTTGGAAATGCTATGGGGAAGAAATTGAAAGACATTGATTCAAAACAGGTAAAATCATGAGAAAGTTCAATGGAACAAAGCAAAGAAGAATAGAATGTACCACCTCCAAATCTTCTCTTGGATACGTATGCTGGACACTCTAACTTCTGAACCCAGATAAATGCAGATTATACCCAGCTTTCCATGTATGTAGGAGGACTGCTTTTAGTGTCCTTTTGAGGGAAGGCACATAGGACTCACTGGGATTCCTGCACCAGTAGCTACACATTGCATGTAGACCACGCTGCTTAGCTTTACCATCAGTCCACGGCCAGCCACACTCAGACTGTCTCCACAGCCTTTATGTTCCTTTCTGGAGTACTAGCAACACTGCTGTTATTCAAGATCTAACTGCTGGCCAAGAGGAGCTTATACAGACCTTGAAGTGATTTTAAATTCTAAGTCTAGTGGCACAAATCTGGGTTAAGCCAATGGTGAAGCAACAGCAAGGAATATACAGGCACATTTAGATATGACATATCTTTGCTAGTAATTGTCACCTAGAGCGCACACCTCTTTATGTGGGTGTTTTCAGCTGGGATCAGAGAACAGGCCACATGTTTGTGATACGAATTCTTCACTACTAAGCTATATCTCCACTTATAACTTATTGGGGGGCTTATATAATATTTAAATATTATACATACTAGCCGTGATAGCTATAGCCGCCTAATGCTTTTGCTTGCAATTAAGAGCAAAACTGATGGCATATGCTATAAATAATGTTGCTTAAGTTTGAGATGATAATTATTTTTAACCAGTAAATGCTTCAGAGAAAATGACATACAGTAGCCCTGTATTATCAGAATTTGGTAAATCTTTACATAGAAATATAAGATAATTTCCTTTATTTTTATGCATGTAAAAAAAATCACCTAAACACTTCCACAAACAGTATTTTCAAAACTAGGAAAAACTGACAGGCAGAAATGAGGAGGAAACCTGAGATAGGAACTTTCATTTATTCTTGCATATCTTTCAATTAAGTTACAAAGAATAAAATTTATTTAATTTGTGAAAGAAGCAGACTTTAAAACTTTAACCTTCGTATTTGGGTAATATTTGTTTTCTCCCAAACAATTTCTCCTATTAAAATGTTTAAGATATTTTATCCCTACAATTTATTTAAAGGAGATAATGTACCTGAAAATACTTCAAAGAGGTGTACACATAAGAATTGTTGTATAAAAAGAAGAACTCCCCTATCAGTGGACTTGGGGAGGGGCATGCATGCAGAGGGTGGAGGAAGGGAGGTATTGGGAAGGGAGGAGGGAGGGAACCACAGGGGGGATACAAAGTGAATAAAGTGTAATTTATAAAGAATTTTTAAAATTAAAAAAAAAAGAATTGTTGTATATATGGGAAGTGTTTCAGTCAGGCTTTTCACTGCTGTGGCAAAACTGTCAACAATACAATATATATATATGCACACACACATAACTTGTACTTTAGGCTGAGGATATTTTAACAATCTAATTGTAAGTTATATACATGAAATTAACGTGTTGTGGTCAAATAATCCCACTCCCTGCAGTCCTCATGTAGCCTTACCACCATTTTTTTTCTCCCAGCTTCATGTGCTCTCTTTAAACCAGGATATTACACAGGATATTACCCTTTAAATTTTAATCCTAAAAATAATTTTGAGAACATATAACCTATTAGCATGAAATTCATAGAAGTATTTTGTGTATTGTATTGTTTTATAAATAATTGCATTTGTAAAAAGGAAGAATACACACACACATGCACACAAAGACTGAAACCTTAAAACTTGTATACTTTAGTGGATGGACTCTGTAATTTTTTTTTTTTTTAGAAAAGATTATCAGTCATTCACCGGGGTCTGTAAAGTGCTGCATTTTAAGCACTTTGACTTTTCAGTGAACCATTAAAAGGTAAATTAGTTGTAAAATCTATCTGATGGTAACTAAACATGTTTGCCTGCTGGGGAAAGTTGTTGGATCTAAGCCAATTAGACACTGAAAAAAATATGTGTCAAAATCTAGTCCGAGCTTTCTAGTACATGGTTTTAAATCATCACATTTGACATCAATTTTTGAGCTTCTGGAAAAAAAGTAATAAAGTCAACTGATCAGTATGTCACAGATGTGTATCTTTTGGTTTCCCTCTGTAGTGGCTACTCTATTTACTTCATCTAGGTCCTGTTTTAAGCTGTCAATTTAAAGAGGAGAAATATATATTTTAAAGCCCTGATATTTGAAAAGTTGAGCTTTGATGCATTTTAAAATTCATATCTGCAATAGTTTTATTAGTAATGAAATATAAAATGAAATGTTCTCATTTATCCTGTGCCTTATATTTAAATGGCAGACAATGAACTATTTGCATGAGTAAAGTCATAATGGTGTTATCACTTGAAGTTTACAGTTTCAAATTCCAGTTAGTATAATCCAGTTTGTGATGTTTTTCAAGTATCTTTATCCTCATTCATCACATGCTTGTAGTTGTACAATTGCTAGCAAGAAATAAAGGCAAAACCGTGGTCAAATTTAATCTCAGGGAATTAGACAGAAGTCCAACGTCTAGATGGTATTTTTAATCATTGTGGGAAACCATTTTTAGTGCTCCAGTTTTCAGTGTCTCACAATAACATTCACTTTTGAAGAGGACAGTTTTAGTCTGTTTTAGATTGGGGCATGCCTAGAGATGAATCAACATGAGTATGGGCCATGTTAGCCTATGTGCATGTGTGCAAATGTGTATATGTGGGCATGTGCATACTTCGGGTTGTGTGTGCCAGGTATGTGTGTACATGGCTGTGTTCAAGCAGCTGTTAAGTACAGGTGCGTGCATGAATCTGTGTAAATTTGTTACAGTGCGTGCCTGGGTTTGAGTGTGTGAAGCTGTATGTACTTGTGCATTCTTAAGCTTGCATGTGCAAATATGTCTGTGTCCTCTGCTTCCTCCTCTAGAATCCCCAGAATTAAATTTTGTGAACTAGGTCTAATGGCTTTACCTAATGCTAACTGTATCTGAAGCATTCTACTTAAAAACCATTTTTTAAATTTTTTCACTGTCAAATCTTCATGATGAGATTAAATTCTAACCATGAACCTCTGAAAGAACAGTCACAGTATCTAAGCAAGACATTTTATTCTGACTGTGTGTGCTGTGATCCAATGTAATCATTTATGTGTGCTCTGGTGGAGGTCAGAAGTCAACATCAGAAGTTTTCCTCTATTGTTGTCCACTTCATTTGGGGGACAGGGTTTTTCATCAATCCACAGCCTGCTAATCTCTTTGGGCTAGCTGGGCACTAAACCTGGGGATCTGTCTGTCTTTGTGTCCTGGAGCTCTTGGGATACATACATGTGTCATGAGCCAAGCTTTTACTCAGGACCCTACTCTCTCATGAGTGACTGCCTAGCAAGTACAATGGCCACTAAGCTACCTTCCATCCTCCTATTTTGGTTATAGTCACTCACATAAAATATGTGACAGAAATGAAACCACGTAAATCCATAAACTGGTTACTTTTCAATAAATACAAAAATCATAACCAGTCAAACACTATCCTTTGTGAAAAGCATAGAGGTCTGTATTGTTTAAAATGGGACTGTCTTATTCGTATGCTGATGGCTCAGGAATATCTCAGCCAGTTCTTCTTTATTGTTTAAGCTTGTACAGAAGATGACTTGCAGTCATGTAACCAAGACATTTGGCTTACGAAGCCAAGGACTTCTCACTGAACCACATCCTAAGTGCATCACATTCTAGACTGCCTGGCTGAGGAGAAGCCACACACGGGAAGGAGCAGCCGCTTTGTCTCCTAACTCAAGCTGGGCTAGCAGAGGTCTCCATGAAAAACGATAACACCATGGAAACATTAGAAATATGAGTCGATTGTTCCTGGCGCAATTACCCTTACAAATGTGCTTGGCATCTTCCTATGACCTTCTACATCTAATCGGGAAAATTTAACAGCAGGGTAGAAAAGTAATAAATACAGGATTCTCATTTTAATCTTCCAGAAACATAATTACTATTTATTAATTTTTTCTCTCTTTGTCTTGCTGGAAAATCACTGAGTCACAGAAATACTCATTTATGTAACCTTTATCCACATACTTACACATGTTTTAATATTTCTATTCATTAGAATTTAAATCACTGAAATTGGATTAGTATTTTGAAGTAGTCACTTTAGTATCATTTTTCTCTGAAACTTTTTAATGCTTTCCACAAGTTGCTATAGAAATAGTCTAAAATATTGCTGTTAGATTAATAAAGAAATCCAGCAGCTCAATACAGTAGACCATGAATGTACCAACAGAGATTTTTTAAGTAATTTTAATAACTTACATTTTATTTTTTGTGGGAATGGTGGCTTTTCTTTCAATTTCAAAAAAAAACCTAGCTGAATTATAATACTGAGTATTAGAGACTCTCCATCATGCACAGAGTACTGAAGTGATAGTGATACTACTGTCCTTAATGCTAAGCTTAAAATTGCAGTAGAAGATTTTTATCAAAATTTACCAACTATTTTTCTTTTTCCAAATAACTCTGTACTTTTTATACTTAGTTAAAGTACTATGGGAAACAAATAGGAGGGAAAATCTAACTTTCTAAAATGCCTATTGAATGCAATTTTAATATTTATTATTCATTTAGATTTAAGAACATGTTTATAGATTTCATACAACATATTTTGACCACATTATATTCTCCTTGCAACCCTCCCTTTTTTGGATTCCAATACTGTCCTTGAAGTACAGCCAGAACAAGCAGAGCTACTGGTTTATTCCGTGCCAGAGCAAGTCCTTCTTAATGTGCTCTGTTGCTGTTTCATGGACTTTGTCTAACTTCTCAATTAATCTAGCTGCTGATATCCATGTCTATGTATATTTTAATTTTGTCTTTTATGCCTATTTCTATTCTTGCATATAGGACTTCCATCAATCACAGAGATCTAAACTCAAGCAAGAATGAACTGGCTACTGCTGCAGACACTGGAATTATCCACCCCAGACACAGTACCTCACAATGTCAGGTACAAGCATGGTTAGGAATACAATATGCAGGAAAACTGAGGTTGCATATAAGCGAATGCCTATTCATTCTTTCCATAACCCTCCACACACAAACATTAAGAGACTAGATAGAAACCATCATTCTGAGCTATAGCTCTATTTCCTTTTAGTTCGTACTTTAATAAAACATCCACATGGTTTTCGATTGCAAGCTTTAAAAGAGTGAACACTGGGCAACGCAATGCCTTAGATGACGAATGATTAGCATGAAAAGTCTTAATGTGTTATTGTGGATGAGGCACTGTTCTATATTGTATAAATTTATGACAGCGACATTATGCACATACTATCAAAGCCACTTCCGGAAAATAGCAAGAGTGACTTTTTCAGTGTTAGTGGCATAGAAATTGCTTTGCTGTATTCGAATACGTGCATTTGAGTTTGCCTGAGTGAGCTTCCACTTAGACTCAGGTTTTCTGCTGAGAAAAAAAAAACAAAAGAATTTGTGGTAGCAGAATGGCTGCTGTATGTATTAAAGAATGATCTCATAGTTTTTGCAAAACTGCACTTCAGCAGACATACCTGTTCAGGCATGGAGAATTTGAAGCACTTTGAAGTGTGTCACTGATGTACAGTTACCTGCTGAGGTAATGGTTAAACAGAGTTTGTCATATACACAAAATGGCAGCCATAATAACAGTGCAATCCTATTATTAGAGGGGAGACTTGCATTTGGGTGTGCACTAGAGGAGTTATGATAATGCTGTTTCTACATCAGTCCTTAAGCAGAACAGAAAATACCAGATCTAATTTGAGGAAGGAAGAAAGGAAGAAATGAAGAGAGATAGGAGGGAAGAGGAAGTAAGGAAAGGAGAGGGGTAGGGAGAGAACAAGGAAAGAAAGTAACTAAAGAAAAACATTGAGAAGGAAGTATGAAAAAAAAAAAACACCGAGAAAGAAAAAGTGAATAGAAGAAAACAACAGAAAGTCCAAAAAGGCATGTTTTATATATCAAGTTAATATGCTATCAGTATTGCATATACTGTAAAATAGAAATAAACATTAGGAAGTATTCCATGTTATAAAACAATCATTATATTTATATTAGTTAATTGTTTTTCATTTTACAAGTAAATTGTGCATGTGTTTGTATATAACAAAACATATACCATGAATCTGAAATATTTTTAATACTTTAGAAGGCACTAAAATTACATAATGAAGTCAGCAGTAGAGGGGGACAAATGAAAAAGCTCCATTGCAAAGTTTTTCTTTTGAGAACCATGTATATACCTGCTTAAGCTATGCATTTGTATCAGTTAGAACAATCTAGATTGCAATGTGATAACCATCTAAAAATTTCAACAGCATTTTATTTATTAATTTTTCATGCTTATGAGGTTGACTGGGGCCCTTCCAATGTTGTTATCACTCATTGATCCTGACTAACAGAGATTCCACTAAACAACCTGTTGCTTATCACTTTGGTAAATATGAAAAGAAAGAAAGATTCCATTGATCTACCAATCTGTTTCTATGCCAGTACCATGCCATTTTTATTATTGTTGCTTTATAGTACAGCTTGAGATCTGGGATGCAGATACTTCCAGATATTTTATTGTACAGGACTGTTAAAAAAAAATAGAAAAAAGAAGTGTTGCTTTTTTGATCGGAATTGCATTGAATCTGTGGATTGCTTTTAGTTAGATAGCCGATTTCACTATGTTAATCCTACAGATTCAGGAGCATGGGAGATCTTTCCATCTTCTGATATCTTTCTTCAGTTTCTTTCTTCAGAGCCTTAAGTTTTTTTTTTTTTTTTTTTTTTTTTTCCCATACAGATCTTCCACTTACTTGGTTAGAGTCAGATCAAGGTACTTTATGTAATTTGTGACTATTGTGAAGGGTGTTGTTTCCTTAATTTCTTTCTCAGCCAGTTTTTTCTTTTTGTATACATGAGAGCTTCAGACTTTTTTTAGTTAATTTTGTATCCAGCCACTTTGCTGAAGGTGTTTGTCAGCTGAAGGAGTTCTCTGATAGAATTTTTGGTGTCACTCATATATACTCTCACATTATCTGTGAATAGTGATAATTGAATTCTTCCTTTCTAGTTTGTATCCCTTTGATCTCCTTTAGTTGTCTAGTGACATAGAAATTGTTCTAGTTAGGACTTCAAAAATTATGTTGAAGAGATAAACAGAGAATTGGCAGCCTTGCCTTGTACCTGATTTCAGTTGGATTGATTTAGATTTCTCTCCATTTAGTGTGATGTTGGCTATAGGCTTGTTCTATATTGCTTTTACTATGTTTAGGTATGTGCCTTGGATCCTTGATCTCTCCAAAACTTTAGATCAATGGATTTGAATCAAAGACCAAGAAGTAAAACCACACACCTATGGAAACTTAACTTTTGACAGAGAAGCCTAAACCATATCATGGAAAAAAGATAGCATCTTCAACAAATGGAACTGGTCTAACTGGATGCTGGTCTGACTGGTTGAAAGGGATGCAGAAAAATGCAAATAGAGTCATAGTTATCTCCTTGAATGAAAGTAAAAGTCAAGTGGATAAAAGACCTCAACATAAAATCAGACATTAAATCTGTTAGAAGAAAAAGTGGGGAAGAGCCTAGAACTTAATGGCATAGGACACAACTTCCTGAACAGAACACCAACAGCACAGGCTCTAAGATCAACAATCAATAAATGGGACCTCATGAAACTGAAAAGCTTCTGAAAAGCAAAGGACACTGTAGTCAGAACAAAACGACAGCCTAAAGACGGAGAAATGATCTTCACAAATCCTATATCTGACAAAGGGTTAATTCCAGAATATATAAAGAACTGAGGCATTTAAACACCAACAAACCAAGTAACCCAATTTAAAAATAGGGTACAGAGCTAAACAGAGAATTCTCAACAGAGGAATATTGAATGGCAGAGAAAAACCTACAGAAATGCTCAATGTCCTTAGCCATCAGAGAAATGCAAATTGAAACAACCTTGAGATTCTACCTCACACCCATCAGAATGCCTAAGATCAAAAACTCAAGGGATGATGCTTGCTGGAGAGGTTGTGGAGAAAGGGTAATTCTCTTCTATTGCTGATGGAATGTAACCTTATATAACCATTTTGGAAATCAATCTGGCACTTTCTCAGAAAATTAGGAATAGTGTTACTTCAAGATCCAGCTATACAACTCCTTAGCATATATCTAAAAGATGTCCCACCATGCAATAAGTACATTTGCTCAAGTATGTTCATAGCAACTTTATTCATAACAGCCGGAATCTGGAAACCACCTAGATGTCCCTCAAGAGAAGAATGGACACAAAAAGTGTGGTACATTTGAACAATGGTATATTACTCAGAAATTAAAAAAAAAAAAAAAAAAAAAAAAAAAAAAAACATAATATTCGCCAGCAAATGGTGAGGACTAGAAAGGATCATCCTGAGTGAAGTAACCCAGAAGCAGTAAAACACATATGGTATATACTCACTTACAAGTGAGTATTAGCCATATAATATAGGATAAACATACTAAAATCTATAGTACTAAAGAAGCTAAACAGTAAGGAGGAACCTAGAAAGAAGGCTGAAACCTCACTCAGAAGGACAAACAGGATAGACATCCAAAGTAGAAGAAGACAAGGAACAGTACAGGAGCCTTTCACAGGGGACTTCTGAAAGACTCTACTCACTGAAACTCATAGCCAAACTTCCGGCAGAGTGCAGAGAACCTTATGGTTTCTATCTCTTCTATGGAGAGATAGAAAGAACTGGAGGAGAGAGGAACTCTACAAAGAGAACAACAGAGCCAAAATATCTAGGCACAGAGGGGCCTGCAGAGACTAATACTCCAACCAAGGACCATTCATGGGAAACACCTTTACACCCTGCTCAGAGGAAGTCCATAGGCTGCTCAGTTTCCAAATAGGTTCCCTAATAAGGAAATCAGGGGCTGTCTATGGCATGAACCCAGTGTCTGTCTCTTGATACATCCCCCTGGGTTGTGCACCTAATATGCTAGGATTAGATAGAAGAGGAGGAAGTCCTCCCCTATCAGAGGACTAGGGAAAGGGCATGGAGGAGAATAGAGAGGGTGGGTGGGATTAGAAGTAGAGGACGGAGGACTACAGAAGGGATATAAAATGATTAAATTGTAATAAATAAATAAATTTTAAGAAAGAAAGAAAGAAAGAAAGAAAGAAAGAAAGAAAGAAAGAAAGAAAGAAAGAAAGAAAGAGAAAGATGACTATTCTAAAGAAAGGCCATAATAGTAAACAACATAAGACTCATCTTTATCACTGGGAAGTTAGGTACTAAATGATGTATTTACAGATTCATGTTCATTAGCATTAATTATTAACATCAAAATAATGCATAACCAGCCCAAAATAAATATGGTCATTAGAATATTATGGGCTGTTTTATTGCCATATGGTATAGATAGCAAAATAAGTCATAATTTATAAATATAACAAGTATAACAGTATTTGAGAATGTTGTATGTTCAAATTCTAACCTCAGGTTAGAAGCTTTAAAATACCAGTTTCTTTAGCAATACGACTTTATTATTCACTTGATGTTCAGCAGGTGAGGAAGGGGCCTGGTTCTTCACAGTTGCTCTGGTAGCATGGAAAGGTGACCCTCCTCACATCAGTATAAACAGTCATCTTCATGGCTTCCCAGATCATTGATGCTTATGATGCCACCTTTAAATGACAGTTCAAATCCCTAAAAAATAAAGGGTCTCTATGAATCTTTCTTATTACCATTATGAATACAAGACAGCAAGTGTCTCTAACACAAATGTATTCTTCAGAGTATCAGAATTTTCAGTTAATTGTATTTGGATTCCCAACTTAATGATATAAAACTGGTAATGCCTTGAAGTTAGCTTTTCACTTTTGCACTAATTTTCTCTTCTTGATAATGCTATCTTGTAATAAACTTCAATAGTGGATTTAAATACCTTGTTAAATCAGCATAGAAAAAATAATTACCTATGAAATACTGCATCTTGCATAATAATAAACACTGAAAATGCTGTTGAAGTAGTGATGCAACACTATTGACACAAAACACATCTTGATCTACAGGCAGAAACCCCATTGACATAGATAATGGCTCTCAGAAGAGGGAATTAGCCACTGTTCCAAGTTCTAAAAGACAGATGTTAAAAATAACAATGTAATTGACTTTTAAAATGTCAATTGAGGCAATGAATTATCAGCTCAACTTTAAAAATATTGGAAAAGCATAAAATGAATTAGGTACATTTTAGAGAGCATAGAATATATAACTAATACAATTACAGAGAAAATTTTCTCTATGACTGTAGATATTTTAAATGACAAGACAACTCTGTTGAAAGATATTCTTTTTATGTTGTACTGACTTGAGTGCTCCTGTTGCATGCAAATGGCCCAAATTCCCTCAGAGTTATCAACTACTTATACCACGGTAAAAATAACCAATTGTATTGGTGAATATTTGGACCAAAAACCACAAACTTCTCTTTCCCAAGTGTTTATATCCTTACAAGATTACCATATCTCCAAGCTATTTAAACCAATGAGTCATTATTTTATAACAGAGAATAAACTCAAAATAAAACAAAAATATAAAGTGTCAGTGTATTTGTAAATGTTATAATTTGACCAAACCTGAATTTATTATTTGCTAAAAAGAATGGATATAAATTTAAATTTTTCTCTACTTGGAAAAAAATTTTGGTACATACCAAAACTTAACTTCTCTGATTTTAGGTTGAATCTTTATCTGCAGGTTTTTTTTTTTTTCATTTGTTTGTTTTTTGTCTTAAAAGTTTGGTACTCCTGCTGATGCTACTGGCAGAGATTAATGTGAGTCTTCTTAGCCCTAGGGTCATGACTGCTATGACCAATTAATGAATGATGAGGCACAGAACAGATTTTATATGGAAGAGGTTTATTAGATGAGATGAAGAAAGAGAGAGAAGGGAGAACAGGACATGATAGGGGAAAGAGGGACGGGCACCCCATCAGAGAAAGGAAAGAGGGCCAAGAGGGCACCAGAGGGCAAGAGGGAGCAAGAGAGCAAGAGAGCAGGAGGCAAGAGCAAGAAAGAGACCACAGGTTGCTCCCTGTAAGGGGCAAAGTAAGAACATCTTTTAGGTGTGGCCACCTGGCCTGCAACATATGATGACATCATTGGTTGCCAAGCAACCCAGAAGCAGGTGCTTAAATACTAACATTCTTCCCTTTTTCTATAATTAAAAAATGAGGAACTTGGGCTACTTAAACTTGTAAGTTAAAGTTAAAGTTTAAGTATATAAACTTTATATACTTTATTATATAAAGTTATATAAGTTAAAGTATATACATTTAGGTTCATTGGAAACAGCTCTTTTTATATTAATTTTTTATTTTTTATATTAATCTCAGGTTATTTATTTTGAACAACCAGATGTAGCCCCCTCCCACATTCCCTCCCAATCCCACCCTCCCTCCCTCCCTCATCTTCTCCCTGCCCCCTTCCAAGTCCACTGATAGGGGAGGAGGACCTCTTCCCCTTCCATCTGACCCTAGCTTATCAGAACTGGCTGCCATGTCCTCCTCTGTGGCCTAGCAAGGCTGTTCCCCCTCAGGGGAGAGGGGGGTAAAAGAGCCAGTCATTGAACTCATGTCAGAAATAGTTCCTGTTCCCCTTACTAGGGAAACACACTTGGATACTGAGGTACCATGGGCTACATCCGAGCAGGGGTTCTAGGTTATATCCATACCTGGTCCTTGATTGGAGAAACAGTCTCATAGAGGACCCCCGTGTCCTGATATATTTTGTCTTGTGGAGCTCCTGTCCTCTCCCAGTCATATTAATTCCCCCTTTATCATATGATTCCCTGCCCTCTGCTAAAGGTTTGGTTATGAGTCTCTGCATCTGCTTTGATACACTGCTAGGTAGTTGTCATGCAAGGGGTTAAGAGCGAGAGAAGAAATAATAGCAACAAAATTGCCAGATATCATGGTCAAGAGGAGGAAGCAAAGCCTCTGCCTTGGAAAATTTAGGGTAGAAGGTTGCCAGTAGAGAGTTGCCAGCCACACAAGGCAGCAGATAGAGACTGAGGAACACTGGAAGAACCTGGAGCTGCTTGTCCTGGTCCTGAAGCACACCATTCCAGCCTTTTGTTAATAATAAGTGAATAACGGGAGTAGATTCTCTTCTGGCTACTTCCTACTGATACTGGGGGGCCAGTAGGGGGGTCAAAAGGCTGAAATGCTGGCCAAGTCCAGGAAGAACAGGCTATTTTGATGCTTTCCAGGGTCTGTGAGAACGTCTATGCCTAGGAGGGAAAGTGCAGGTAAAGCTTGATGAAAGTCTGTGAGGTCAGACTGGAACACTTGTGGTAGCTACTTTGTCACTGTTGTGGATATAGGAAGCACCTGGGTCTGGCAGGATACTGAAACACATATATAGGAAGAAGACAAAGTTAAGAAGGTTATAGAGAAAATCCTTTAGGTGTACATTTAAAACTTTTGGGAGAGAAAACAGATTTAGAAGGTTTGGATTAAAGAGACTTGAGCAAGGGAACCTCCATTTACCTGAGGGAACCTTCATTTACCCAGTCACTGGCAGAAATTAAAAAGGCTTTGCTCTGGATTTGTAATTGAGGCGACGTTTGGTTACAGAAGTGTGTAAACTTAAAGGCCCTTAAAGAGGGCACTAGGTGTAGAAACCTGAAATTCTCCAGAAGACATCCCAAAGGAGAATTTGGAGGAAGAGACAAATAGACTGTTCCTTTTGGGAGGGTAGGAGTCAGTGACCTGTTACGGCGTCCCAAGAGCAAGGTTTAACCCAGTAGAAATGGTCCTCCCTGATCCAACAGCTTGTCAGCTTTGGCCAGAGACCAAGAGCACAGCTGCCCAAGGAGGCAGTTTACCTAGTATTGGGATTTTCATAGGCAAGTGTGAAGGTGGGAGGAACTGCGTGTAGAAGGAAAAGATCTCTCCCAGAGGAAAGAGAAAGTATAAGTGGAGGTCAGCAAAAAGGGTCAACTGTAGCCAGTGAAGACTGTGATGAGGGGGGAGTCCCCTCCTTTTCAAAAGATAGTAGGAAGTTGCCGGACACTTAATCAAGCTTTCCCTACCAAGAGAGGCGTTTTATGCTGATAAGTGAGATGAATTCACCAATATACTGCCTGGCCAAAGAGGAGAACTCACCAATCCAGCCAGTGTTGTATGCAGCAGGTAGCAATCTAGTTGCCAGAAGGTGGGTCAGGGGCAGATTTTGAATGAAATAGGTTTCCAGCTGCTCCGGTGGGGTGCCTACAACCACCATATGGCGCGGCCAAATAGTGGCCTTGATCCCTTCTTTTTCCTCTTGTCTCTTTCCTCTTGTCCCAGGATGTCAATGTCTCTGGATGTCACACATCCAGACATTGCCATACTACACACCTTCAGAGGAACCAGACAAATTTTTCTGCTATTGGAAAGAACCTTGTTATTCATGATCCATATAATCTTCTTATTTTCATAAATTGTTTTCTGTATTTTGTTAAAATGAGTAAGAGCCAATCAATAGGATATAAAGAAACTTAATTTTTCTGCTGTCCAGATAAAAATAAGTTCTCAATTGGTTAAAATAGTAGACACATTTAGCATTTAATATACAAATGTTTTAAAATATTAATGAAAGTGTTATTGCTCCTTGATACTAAAGTAACAGCATTTATTTAAACATTGCTTTTCTAATATTTGGGATAACAGAAACAGGAAAATACAAGTCTGCTTGGTCACATTTATTTAAAGTATGGTTAAACCTATGTTGTAGTTAACATCCATGGTTATTTTGTCCTCACCCGCCATCACAGGTATAATTCTCTTTATGTAAACTCTTCTGTACTCGTCAGGTTATATAAAAACCCTTAGCATATTCATGAAAAGGCATGTATGAAATTAGCTTATAAAAGCTATAGTTTCCTTACGAAAGAAGCAGGAGATGAAGGACCTAGAGGAGACAGGAGTTCCACAAGGAAAGTAACAGAACAACAACAAAAGAAACAAACAAAAAACTGAGCACAGGGGTCTTTCCCAAGACTGATACTTCAACCAAGGATCATGCAGGGAAATAACCTAGAACCCCTGCACAGATATAGCCCATGGCAGCTCAGTGTCCAAGTGGGTTCCCTAGTTAGGGGAATAGGGATTGTCTCTGACAGGAACTGATTGCCTACTCTTTGATCACCTCCCCTTGAAAGGGGAGCAGCCTTACCAGGCCAAAGAGGAAGACAATGCAGCCACTCCTGATGAGACCTGGTAGGCTAGGATCAGATGGAAGGAGAGGAAGACCTCCCCTATCAGTGGACAAGAGGAAGGGAAATGGGAGAAGAGGGAGGAAAGGCAGGATTGGGAAGGGATGAGGGAGGGGACTACAGCTGAAATACAAAGTAAATAAATTGTTATAAATTTTAAAAAGCTATACTTTCAGTTTGTAGCTCCTTTTATATTGGCTAATTTGCTGTCAAAGAAACCATCTCATGGTCAGATTTATAAAAAAGTCAAATGTAGTAAGTCACTAATTGTTTCTGAAGCAAGAATGACATGACCTCATATGTAGCAAATTTGGGAATTTCTTATTTTAATTTTTATTAGTAGTTACATTTTATTAACTGTATCCCAGCTGTATCCAGCTTCTTCATTCACTCCCAATCTCATCCTCCCTAACTCATCTCCTCCCTGTCCCTTTCCAAGTCCACTGATAGGGGAGGACCTCCTCCCCTTTCATCTGACCCTGTTTTATCAGGTATCTTCAGCACTGGCTGCAAAGTCCTCCTCTGTGACCAAACAGGGCTGCTCCTGCCTTGGGGGGTGGGGAGGACAAAAAGCCTGCCATTGAGTTTATGTGAGAAATAGTCCCTGTTCCCCTTATTAGGGTACTGACTTGGTTACTGAGCTACCACGAGCTACATCTGAGCAAAGGTTCTAGGTTATATCCATACATGGTCATTGGTTGGAGAAACAGTCTCATATAAGACCCCTGTGCCCATATACATACCTACATATATATCAATGTATATGTATCAATCATATACATCCATACATCCATACATACATACACATATATATATACATATGTATCATATGTATATATACATATGATACATATGTATCAATCATATACATACATCCATACATACATCCATACATATATGGATGGATGTATATGATTGATCATTTTACCCCGGGTCTTCTTTCTTGTTTATCTTCTTCAGGTGTATAGATTTCAGTGTGTTTATCATATTTTGTAAGTCTAAATAAGTGAGTATATACTGTGTGTGTCTTTCTTGTCCTGGGATACCTCACTCAGAAAGATCTTTTCTAGATCCCACAATTTACCTGCAAATTTCATGTTTTCCTTGTTTTTAATTGTTGAGTAGTATTCCCTTGTGAAAAAATACCACAATTTCTGTATCCATTTCTCAGTTGAGAGACAACTAGCTTGTTTACAGATTCTGACTATTACAAATAAAGGTGCTATAAACATGGTTGAGCAAATGTCCTTGTTGTGTACTTGAGCATCTTTTGGGTATATGCCTAGGAGTAGTATAGCTGGGCCTTGAAGAAGCACTATTCCTAATTGTCTGAGAAAGCACCAGATTGATTTTCAAAGTTGTTGTACCAGTTTACATTCCCACCAGCAATGGAGGATGTTTCCCCTTTCTCCACAACCTCTCCAACATGTGTTGTCATTTGAGGTTTTGATGTTAGCCATTTTGATGGGTGTAAGCTGAAATCTCAAGGTCGTTTTGATTTGCATCTCTAAGGACATTGAGCATCTCCTTAAGTGTTTTTCTTTCATTCTATATTCTTCTACAGAGAATTCTCTGTTTAGCTCCATACCCCACTTTTTAACTAGACTGCTTGATTTATTGCTTTTTAACTTCTTTAGTTCTTTATATATTCTGGATATCACCCCTCTGTCAGATATAAGGTTGGTAAAGATCCTTTCCCAGTCTGTAGGCTGTCGTTTTGTTCTGAAAACAGTGTCTTTTGCTTTACAGAAGCTTTTCAGTTTCATGAGGTCCCATTTATTGATTGTTGCTCTTAGAGCCTGTGCTGTTGATGTTCTGTTCAGGAAGTTGTCTCCTGTGCCAATAAGTTCTAGGCTCTTCCCCATTTTTTTCTTCTAACCTATTTAATGTATCTGATTTTATGTTGAGGTATTTGATCCACTTGGACTTTAGTTTTGTGCAGGATGATAAATATGAATCTATTTTCATTTTTCTGCATGTAGACATCCAGTTAGACCACACCATTTGTTGAAGATGCTGTCATTTTTCCATTGAATGGTTTTGGCTTCTTTGTCAAAAATCATAGGTGTGTGGGTTTATTTCTGGGTCTCTGTTCGGTTCTATTGATCCTCTTTTCTTTTTCTATGCCAATACCATGCAGTTTTTATTACTATGGCTCTGTAGTTCAGCTTGAGTTCAGAGATGGAGATACCTCCAGATGATCTGTTGTTGTACAGGATAGTTTTGGAGATTTGTTTTTCCATTTGAAGCTGAGAATCTTTCTTTCAAGGTCTGTAAATAATTGTGTTGGTAATTTGATGGGAATTGCATTGAATCTGTAGATTGCTTTTGGTAAGATGGCCATTTTCACTAAGCTAATTCTACCAATCCATGAGCAGAGGAAATCTTTCCATATTCTGAGATCTTCTTCACTTTCTTTCTTCAGAGACTTGAAGTTTTTCTCAAACAGGTCTTTCACTTCCTTGGTTACAGTCACACCAAGGTACTTATGTTATTAGTGGCTATTGTGAAGGGTGTTGTTTCCCTAATTCCTTTTTCAGCCCTTTTGTCTTTGATATACAGGAGGGCGTCTCATTTTTTTTTTTTTTTTTTTGAGTTGATTTTGTATCCAGCCACTTTGCTGAAGGTGTTTATCAGGTGTAGGAGTTCTCTAGTTGAATTTTGGGAGTTGCTCACGTTTACTATCATATAATCTACGAATAGTGACACTTTGACCTCTTCCTTTCAGATTTCTATCCCCTTGATCTCCTTTAGTTGTCTTGTTGCTTTAGCTAAGACTTCAAGTACTATGTTGAAGAGATATGGAGAGAGTGAGCAGCCTTGCCTTGACCTTGATTTCAGTGGGATTGATTTAGGTTTCTCTCCATGGAGTTTGATGTTGGCTATAGGCTTGCTGTATATCGCCTTTACTATGTTTTAGGTATGTGCTTGTATCCCTGATCTCTCCAAGACTTTAAACATAAATGGGTGTTGGACTTTGTCAAATGATTTTTCAGCATCTAAGGAGATGATCATGTGGTTTTTCTCCTTCAGTTTGTTTATGTGGTGGATTACATTGATGGATTTCTGAATGTTGAACCACCCTTGCATGCCTGGGATGAAGCCTACTTGGTCGTGGTGGATGATATCTTTGATGTGTTCTTGGATTCGATTTGCAAGTATTTTATTGAGTATTTTTGCGTCAATATTCATGAGAGAGATAGGTCTGAAGTTCTCTTTTTTTGTTGGGTCTTTGTGTGGTTTAGGTATCAAGGTGACTGTGGCTTCATAGAATGAGTTTGGTAATGTTCCTTCTGTTTCTATTTTGTGGAATAGTTTGGAGAGAATTTTAGTTAGCACTTCTTTGAAGGTCTGGTAGAATTCTGCACTGAATCCATCTGGCCCAGGGCTTTTTTCTTTTGGAAAGGAGATTGTTGATGACTGCTTCTATTTCCTTGGGGGTTATAGGTATATTCAATCTTTCTACCTGATCTTGACTTAATTTTGGTATATAGAATCTATCAAGAAAATTGTCCATTTCTTTTAAATTTATGAATTTTGTGACATATAGGCTTTTGTAATACGACCTAAAGATTGTTTGGATTTCCTCAGTGTCTGTTGTTATGTCCCCCTTTTCATTTCTGGTTTTGCTGATTTGGATAATTTCTCTCTGCCTTTCAGTTATTTTGGCTAAAGGTTTGTCTATCTTGTTTATTTTCTCAAAGAAACAGCTCTTGGTTTCATTGATTCTTTGAATAGTTTTATTTGTTTCTAATTGATTAATTTCAGCCCTGAGTTTGATTATTTCCAGCCATCTGCTCCTCTTGGGTGTATTTGCTTCTTTTTTTTTCTAGGGCTTTCAGTTGTGCCATTAAGTTGCTTGTACGAGATGTCACAAATTTTTTCTTGAAGGCACTTAGTGCTATGAATTTTCCTGTGAGCAGTGCTTTCCATGTGTCCCATAAATTTGGGTATGTTGTGCCTTCATTTTCATTGAATTCTAGGAAGTCTTTAGTTTATTTCTTAATCAGCTGTCATTGAGCAGCAAGTTGTTCAGTTTCCATGCATGTGTAGGCCTTTTGCTAATTCCATTGTTGTTGAGGTGGTCAGATAGAATACAGGGGATTACTTCAATCTTCTTGTATCTGTTGAGGCTTGCTTTGTGACCAACTATATATGGTTTATTTTGGAGAAAGTTCCATGACGTGCTGAAAATAAGATATATTCTTTTGAGTTTGTGTGAAAAGTTCTGTAGACATCTATTAGGTCCATTTCAGTTAGGACCTCTATAAGTGCCTTATTTCTCTATTTGGCTTCTGTCTAGATGATTTGTCCCTTGGTGATAGTGGGGTGTTGAAGTCTCCCACTACTAGGTGTTGGGATCGATGTGTGATTTAAGTTTTAATAATGTTTCATTTATGAATGTAGGCACTCTTGTATTTGGGGCATAGATGTTCAGAATTTTGATGTTTTCTTGGTGGATTTTTCCTTTGATGAGAATGTAGTGCCCTTCCTCATCTTTTTTGATTAAATTTGGTTGAAAGTCTATTTTATTAGATATTAGGGTAGCTATCCCAGCTTGTTTTCTGGGTCCTTTGCTTGAAAAACCTTTTTCAAGCCCTTTACTCTGAGGTAGTGTTTATCTTTGTTGCAGAGATGCTTTTCTTGGATGCAGCAGAATGTTGGATCCTGTTTCTGCACCCATTCTGTTAGTCTGTCTTTTATTCACGAGTTGAGTCCATTGATGTTGATAGATATTAGTGACCAATGAAATTTATTTCTTTTTATTGTGGAGTTGGTGGTCTTACTGTGATTAATCACTAATCATTGCTTGTTTACTTTTATTTTTTGTTGGGATATTATCTGTGTGTTATGTTTTCTTTGGTGAAGTTGTTTTCATTGGATTGGAGTTTTCCTTCTAGTATCTTCTGTAGGGCTGGTTTGCTATGTAGATATTGCATAAGTTTAGTTTTGTCATGGAATATTTTGGTTTCTCCATCTATACTGATTGAAATCTTTGCAGGGTAGAGTAGTCTGGATTGGCATCTATGGTGTCTTAAAGTCTTCATGACACCTGCCCAGGCCATTCTGTTTTTCATAGTTTCTGATGAGAAGTCCAGTGTGATTCTGATAGGTTTAACTTTATAAGTTACTTGGCTTTTTTCCCTTGCTGCTTTTAATATCTTTTCTTTGTTCTGTAGATTTAGTGTTTTGTCTATGATGTAACATGATGTGTTTCTTTTCTGTTCTAGTCTATTTGGTGTTCTGTAGGCCTCTTGTATATTTATGGACATCTCTTTCTTTAAGTTGGGAAAATTTTTTTCTATGATTTTCTTGAAAATATTTTTTGGACCTTTAAGCCTGGATTCTTCTTTTTTCATCAATTCCTACTATTCTTAAATTTCGTCTTTTCATGACTTCCTTGATTTCTTGGATATTTTGTGTTTGGGATTTTTCTGATTTGACTTTTTCTTTGAGAGAAGTATCAGTTTCTGCGAGTGTATCTTCAGCACCCGAGATTCTCTCTTCTATCTCTTGTATTCTGTTGGTAATGCTTACCTTTGTGGTTCCTGATCTTTTCTCTAAGTTCCCCAACTTCAGGGTTTTCTCAGTTTGTGTTTTCTTTATTGATTCTATTTCTGTTTTCATCCTTGCACCATTTTCTTCTTTTGTTTGAATGTGGATTCCTGTCTCTCTATGATGGTCTCTATTTTTTTTTTTTCATTTCCTCTCTATATGCCACTAATTTTATCTCTCTTTGGCTGAATTTGACTGTGTTTCTTTGAGAATTTTGTTCATTTCCTCTTTCTTTGCCTCCACTTGATTGGCCAAATCTTTGATAGATTTGTTCATTTCCTCTTTAATTGTCTGAATTTGTATGGTTATTGCTCTGAGAGATTTGTTTGTTTCCTCTTTATGTGCCTCAAACAATTGGGTAAGTATAGCTTTAAAGTCATTTTCCTGTGCTTCCAATGAATTGGAGTATCTATCAATTTTGGGGGTTGCTGGTGAAGCTATAATGTCCTGATTTATGCTGGATGTGTTCTTTCACCGACCCCTGGCCATTGGCTTATCTGTAACTTTCCCTGTTTGTTCCTGGATTCTGCAGCTCAGACTGGCACTGTCTTGGTGCTTTAGCTGTACCTTTGGGAGGAAAGTCAGCGGGTGCAGAAGGGCAAACTTGAGCGAGCCTGTGTTTGTGTGGAAATGTGAGTAGAAGTGTGCCTTGAGGTACAGAGTGATAGGGCATGTTGAACCCTTGGATGTTTGGGAGGGGCTCTGCCTTGTAAAGGGTTACTTGTGCATATGCTGTAGATGTAGCAGGTGCTGGTGATAGTCGCAGAGCAATTTCCTTATGTAAATTCCATGAAGACCTCAGTGGTCTACAGGCCCCTAGTATTCTGCTCTGTCTGAGCTCCCAACGTTATCTTCCTTAACTCCACAGTTGGACCTGCCGAGCAGGGACTTCAGTGTCCCAAGAGTCCCTCTGTTTCCCACAGTGAGTGTGTGGGTTGCAGGGGTCCGATGCCTGGCTTGTAGTTTAGAAAGACCCTCGATCTGGTGCTCTGGAGACACACGAGGGTGTACTCACTCTCTAGCAGGTCGCATCAGCAAGGATTGGGGTATCCTGGCTCTCTACTCTCTGGTTTAGCCCTGATTATTCATATGCAGGAGGACTGATGTGCTCATCCAGCTCATTACTGCTGTAACCACCAGGTTAGGAAGTCCAGCTGCAGCTGGAGACTGGGATGCTGGTCCAGATGCCCTCTGGGAAGTGCTAGGATCCTTCCACTGTGCTCTGCAGGCCTGGGAGGCCTGGCACCTGGTGTGCCTAGCTTGTTTGGTGGGTCTGCTGGACTTTGATGGCTATATAGCATATTATCTGTCACTGAGGGTTTGGACAGGCTGTACAGTCAGTGGCTGAGAGACTCTGTGGAGTCGGTACGGCCATTTGCAGACCTGAGACACCGGGAGGATGGAGCCATGGTTATGGGACTCCAAGGCAGGAAGGGCTGGCAGTTGCGACTGAGGGGCCAGGAGCTCTGCCTCTGCCACAGCTGTCTCCAGGCAATGAGCTCTGAGCTGAGAATCTCAGTGAGCCAGCTGTGGTGAGGAGAAGGGAGGCCCAAAAAAGGGAGTGCAGAGAGATCAAAGGATTTTTTTCTCTCCTTCCAAACAAGTCCACAGGTGACCCTAAACCAAAGTTCTCACCTTGTGGGATGTTCCCTCTCATTTAGAAAGCCTCACCATTATTTCCCTGACTTCAGTAGTGCTTCCACTCACCAACTCAGGTGGTTCACCTCCTCTGCAACTCAGAAACTGTGCGTACTCGTCCTTGCATCCGCGCCCTGGGACTTACTTATCACAAGTATTCTTTAGTTGTAGGCGCTCATCTCCATGTTAGCATTGTAAATCTATACTAAATTCATCAGTTTAGGGTTCACTCTTAGAAAAAAATGTGAACTACAAGAATCTAGATTTTCATTAATGTAAATTTTTGTACTTTAATTTTTTATTTATTATATTTTATTCACTTTGTTTTTATTATTTTTTTTTACTTTTTATTTTATTAATTACAGTTTATTCACTATGTATTCCAGCTGTAGCCCTCTCTCCCATCCCCTCCCAATCCCACCTTCCCTCCCTCGTCTTCTTCTATGGCCCTCCTCCAGTCTAATGGTAGGGGAGGTCCTCCTCATCTTCCATCTGACCATAGTCTATCAGGTCTCATCAGGACTGGCTTCATTGTCTTCCTCTGTGGGTTGGTAAGGCTGCTCCCCCATCAGGTAGAAGTGATCAAAGAACCAGCCCATGAGTTCATGTCAGAGATGGTCCCTGGTCCGATTATTGGGGAACCTTCTTGGATACTAAGCTGCCTTGGGCTACTTCTGTGCAGGCCTCTAAGTTATCTCCATGCATTGTTCTTGTTTGGGGTATCTGTTTCAGAAAAGACCCCTGTGCCCAGATTTTTTTGGTTATGTTGCTCCCTTTAATCTCATCCACTTGCATTTGCTGAACACTAATATAATTGTGTGAGATATTCTTAGATATTTTGTACTATATATATAAATAGACAATATCTATGATGTATAATAAATGTGTTCTTATATTTCTATGAAATTATAAATCATAACTATCATTTCATGTTACTCTATCATTTTATTGGTGCTTTTAATTGTGTTGTAGTACAAAGATGAAACACGTAAATAGAACAATGTCACATGAGCAAAATGCAATCCAAAGTTGCATTAGCTACCTTTAGAGCAGTTGCACAGTTCTCATTCCACAATCCAATTCATGTCAGAATCAAAGTTTTCTATACCCATGTTAATGCCAACACAAGACTGTTTTTATACGTGGGTAGTTTTGCTTTAAATGTAAGTGTTTTATTGATATACGGTCAATTTAACATTATTCAGTTCAATGCAGTTTTGTTTGAAGAAAATCAATTATAAATCTTTATTCCAGCAACTTATCTAAGAATTGTACATCTCCGTATTGGTTCTCCATATTGATTCTATAACAAAATCGCACGTAATCAATGATTCTTTTTTACATGTAGCATTAATAGCATGTTCAGTAAGTCCGTGGTGAAAGGTAGATCTGAAAGAGGCAAAAGCATGGTGGCAGCAAGGATGGTCTTTTCTAGACATTCCATTAGCTACAAGCCTGAATTATTTTTTTTTAATGATATCCTGTTCACTTTAAACCCAGAAACACTTCTTCCATTGGAAATTTCTGTTGTCATACTGCTTTGGGAACATCTGTATAAGGAGTGGTCTTTAGGACTTGGGGGATTATAATAAATCTACCTAGAAATTCCAGCCCCTCCAAACTTAAGGCTCTTAAATGTACTGATTCAACTTCTTAGTTTAGAATATTATTTATAAGTTCAAGAAACTAAGAGATAAGTATACTTAGGGACAATAGTCTGTCTAAGATTAAAAAAAAAAAACTAATTCAGACAATGATCAGTTTCTTAAGTTATATCACATGTGGCATATCTTCCAGATACATTTCTGAAATACAGTAGTTAACTGGGTTCATTTTTTATTTCAGAAGTTACAGGTACATAAAGTATGTATAAGATAAGATTTTCTTATTTGTTATTTGGTGATCAAAATTGGTGCATTCACTACTCTCAGCAATTTTTTTAAATTAATGGATGAGATAAATATTAAGCAATAGTTGTATAGAAATAATTACAAATCCCTAAATGGATTATGATAGAAAACACAGAAAGGCCTTGAGACAAATAAGGAAATGTAATGTGATTTGTTATAAAAGATTAGAAAATGATCACTAGGTAGGGAGGGGGATCATTTAAACAAGAACCATGATATGAGGAACTGGTTAAAGATAGGCAGATAGGAGTGCTGAGGGGAAGTCAAGATAAAGAAGCAGACTGTTGAGGTATGTGTCTTGTATCCCTGATCTCTCCAAGATTTTAAACATGAATGGATGTTGGATATTGTCAAATGCTTTTTCAGCATCTAAGGAGATGATCATGTGTTTTTTTTTTTCTTCTTTCAGTTTGTTAATATGATGGATCACAGTGATGGATTTCCATATTTTGAACCACCCCTGCATACCTGAGATGAAGCCTACTTGGTCATAGTGGATGGTATCTTTGATGTGTTCTTGGATTCGGTTTGCAAGTATTTTGTTGAGTATTTTTACATCAATATTCATCAGGGAAATTGGTCTGAAATTCTCTTTCTTTGTTGGATCTATGTGAGTTTTAGGTACAAAGGTGACTGTAGCTTCATAGAATGGGTTTGGCAGTGTTCCTTCTGTTTCTATTTTGTGGAATAGTTTGAAGAGAACTATAATTATCTTTTCTTTGAAGGTCTGATAGAATTCTGCCCTGAAACCATCTGGTCCTGTGGGGTTTTTTTTCTTTTTTCTTTTTTTTTTTTATGGGAAACTTTTGGTGACCACTTCTATTTCCTTAGGGGATATAAGAATATTTAAATGACAGGGAACAGGACAGGAGCCTACCATAGAGGGCTCTACCTGCCGGGTATCCAGACAGATGTTGAGACTCATAGCCAAACTTTAGGCAGAGTACAGGGAATTTTATGAAAGAAGTGGGAGATAGTAAGACCTGGAGAGGACAGTGACACATTCTGGGCACAGGGGTCTTTACTGAGACTGATGCTCCAGTGAAGGACCACTCATGGAGATGGCCTGGAACTCCTGCACAGAGATGGCCTATGGCAGTTCAGTATCCAAGTGGCCTCCATAGTAATGGGAACAGGGGCTGTCTCTGACCTGAACTGATTGGCCTGCTCTTTGATCACCTCCCCATGAGGGGGGAGCAGCCTTACCAGGCCACAGAGGAAGACAATGCAGCCACTCCTGATGAGACCTGATAAACTAAGGTCAGGGGGAAGGGGAGGAGGACCTACTTCCTTTTCAGAGGGACATGGGTGGGGAAGGGGTAGGGTGGAATTGGGAGAAGAATAGAGAGGGAGGTACATGGGAAGACAAAGTGAATAAACTGTAATTAATAAAGTAACATTAGCAGAGACTAAAATAAAACAATTGACATACAAATAATAGACAAGAATAATATCTGTAAAATACAAAGATTACTTTTAAATCATTAAAGAAGGACTTACAAATCAGTGGACAGATAAACAAAGTACATTCGGTCAAAAGCAGGGATATAAAGTGAATAAATTGCAATTAATAATAATAATAGTAACAATAATAAAGAAAAAGTGAAAATGGGTTATATGATATTAAATTATGTGCATTTTTATTTATCTGCATTATGGCATTTGCATTTATAATTTTTAAAACATAGCAAAATAAAATATTTTTAAGACTTTGAAAAAAGAAATTAAAAAAAAGGAGACTGAAGAAAAACACTGACTGTCAGGGAAGCTCTGCATTTCGTAGAGTTTGCTAGAGCTGGTGATTGAAGATGGCAGGAAAGAATGCATAAGTTTGGAATGTCTGTAGAGAGTCAGTAGCTCTAGAGAATAGAAAAGTCAGAGGCACAGCAGCTGTCATAGGAGAAAGAGACACAGGTGTGTGTGTACATACACATCAATGTCTACATGCACATATACATATCGACATGCACGTAAGGCACATGGGGGTATAGGTTTTCAGAAGAATTGATCAACTCGTAGTTCGAATAATGAATATGTATTTATCAGACACATAAGGAGAAGAATGACATTCCAGTAGACAGATTAAAGAGTAAACATACAGACAAGGCAGGAAACAGCAATTTTGTACCATGATAAAAATTTTATGACCATGCTTTCTGGGTCGTAATTCATCTCTCCAATAAAAAGAAATGGAATATCGAAAGGCGGGGTGCAAGGGCTGCATGATTATACTAGGGGAGCCCATCAAAGCTTATGTTAATCCTTGTACTGGCCCTCTTTGGGTAGACTTATTAGCCATCATAGAATACACTCTGCTGACCCGGAAGTTTCAGAGAAGCTCTAGGTTGGAACTTTGTTTTGCTAATGCACTTATTCAATGAAGGTAGCTACTCCGCACTCCCTCTGTAAGTGTGGGTAGTGTTACAGTGTGGTAACTATAGTATCCCTTTCTATCTGTAGATCCTAATCTGTGGTTCAGCCAAGCACAGAATAAAAACATGCAGAGAAACAATATGTGAACTGAATATGTATGCTTTTCTCCATATTTCAATAAGAATTTATTTACTTGCATTTATTTTTGTCTGAATCATCCCAAGTAATATGGATATAATTAAATAATATAGAAGGGCCAAGATCAGTTAAGTGC
Organism: Psammomys obesus; assembly: GCF_907164565.1. Lineage (NCBI taxonomy): Eukaryota > Metazoa > Chordata > Mammalia > Rodentia > Muridae > Psammomys > Psammomys obesus. The sequence goes on from NW_026596095.1 coordinate 27,655,993, forward strand.
AAATACTATATGGCATTTGACTTGAGATATTCTGTATCAGCAAATTTTGGAATATACTGGGTTCTATGAAAACAATTTCCCAAAGAAACTATAGAATAAATATGGTATGAATATTATTAATACATAACTCAGGTATACATGTTTTGATTTTTTTTCTCTGTATGAAAATTATGTATTCTGCAGAACATTGTATAGTTTTGAAAGTTACAAAATTCATTGTAACTATTTTAATTATGCAGTGTTGTAAGGAAGACATATTAAATATAAAATAAACAAAAAGATGGAATATAGCTTTAATTATTTGAATTAATCTATTATTTCAATTTATAAAACACATAGCACTCAGAAGATTTGGCAATATGAATGCTGTAAATCTGAAGCCTCCTTGGGCAGTATAGCATGTTTGAGACAACCCCATTGCAAGTGATTCCCAAATATTCCACAAAGGAAAACAAATACAAACAAAATGTTAAATATGATGAAAATTTTAGGGAAAACATTATTTGTGAAGAAAAGCCCAAATAGGTACATAAAATATACATATAAAATTGTCAAAGAAAAATTTCAATAAGAGTTGCATTAAAAAGTTTACGGAAAGGTTTTAAATCATCTAATTGCCTGGAACACTGAGGCATTCCTCACTGACAGTTATAATGACCATGGCTGGCTTGTATGTATGTATTCAGCCTCTGAGTAACTGATCTGCTTCTGGCGTACTCCTGTAATATCCCATTTTTTTAGCTTTCACTGGTATTTCTGTTTAGTATACAGCTTTGACTAATGTTTATGCTTCATGATTGCATGTCTGCCTGGCTCCTTCTCTAGGTCATGATTTTCTGTTATTGTTTATCTTTGTAATCTCAACTCTTGTACATGGTTACTATTATTGAATAAGAAAGATCTTATTTTCTCCTGTTTTAGTAGAATTGTAGACCACACTGCTATTAGTTTTCTTACTTGGTGAAGAAAAGAAATGAAGTTTATTTGACTATATGAGATGCAAAATTTGAATGAAACAAGCTGATGATCTTGGTTTCAAATGCAGACATACTTTTCATTTTAAAATAAGATTAAACTTTTCAAAAATAAAATGTACAACTTGACTGTTGTACTTTAGAAACAATTGTGAAAAATAGCTTTTCTTCAAAAACGCCGTTTACACAAATATGAAGTCTTGGGCCTGCATGCACATATGTCAGTGGACATGTTTATGAGAGGCTGTTTGAAAGTATTTGAAGTGATATTTTGATATCTGATGCAGTATGTCATCTTGGATATCAGGCTTAGAGATGCACAAGACATGGATAGCCATCATTATCTACTTTTACATAAAATCAAGGTATAAAGCATAATTTCTCTTTGTAGAAAAGTATACTGCTTTACACTTCTTGAATTGTCCCTGTTCCCTTGAAAATCAATAAATTTCTACAGTAGCAGAAGACAGCTTTCTTACAACTGAAACCAAAACATATATAAATTTCACTTTAATCTATATAACTATGTATAACTTTAACATATAAAGCTATATAACCTTGTAAGTAAGTATATATACATAACTTTAATATATATAAATATATATCACTTTAAATATTCAACATCTGTCTCACTTGCCTTTTTTCACTTGGAAGGAAACCAGAATCATTCTGGATTCCTGATGAAGAGTATGCTTTTTATCACAAAATAGCTCTTATTTTAAATGTTTCTTTAACAAATGTGTTTGTTGACAATCATTTGTGGCTATATTTCTTAACCCTTCTCTAAAAATAATACAGTGCTTAATCTCAGTCTATATAGCTGTCATATACTCAGCCAGTGCATTAATTTCAATTTTCTGTCTAGTTATAAGGAGTGTTCATAACAAGCCAATTATTTTAACTACAAATTCTTGCCAGCTCTCTAGGAGCTTCATGGGAAAAATTTTTGCCTACAGACACTATTAATGGACACACAATTAGCACTGTTAACAAAAACTGACAATACCAGGAATTGATTTGGGAATAGAGAAAATATTCAGTTCTCAAGATAGTTTGTGATTTACAAAATGCTGCCCTCTTCAAAATGATGTGTATGGATTAATTGCCTCACAAGAATCTAAAATACCAAGTGGTTTGTTTTAGTAATGACTAAACTCTGGGATCCTTTCCACAAAGCACAGATACCATACATGCAGAATTGCTTCTCAGCCTTTGGCTAAAATCAGGTTCAGAACATGAGGCAGCAGTGAGCATCAAGGAAAATGGAGAGATTTGCTTTATGGTGGCAGAGGGATTGCTTTCAGGTGTTGACTATTAGAACACACCCCCTGGGTTAGCTTCTTTTTATCAATGTGATAAAACACCATGACCAATGAAAATTATGAAGAAAGTGTTTACGTGGACTTACAATTCCAGAGAATTAAAATCATGATGTTGGAGTGAAGGCATGACAGAAGAAACTTTTGAGAGATCACATCTCAAACCACAAGCAAGGTGTAGTGAGAATTAGTTTGAAATGATGTGTTTTAAAAACTCAAGACAGTGACACATGTCTCTGCCAATAAAGCCAAACTTCATATAACTTCTCTAACAGTTCCACACACTGGGTACCAAGTTTTCAAACATCTAACGATATGGGGGACATTCCCATTCAAACTAGCACATCTCCTTTAACCTACAGGTTACCTATGTGCTGGGTTTTTGTTGTTTGTTTGTTTTCACTTTGCAAACAAATTTATTACTTATATAGCATGTTCAACTCAATTAAAATGAAATTTAATTAAAAAGCAGCAACCTCCAAAGCGGGGCTCAGCAGATGTTTAATCTCCACTATCAGTGGACTTAGGGAGAGTCAGAGGTGGGGAAGAGGGAGGGAGGGTGGGATTGGGAGGAGACTAGGGAGGGAGCCACAGCCAGGATACAAATTGAGGAGCTCTACAAGGAGAGCAACAGAACCAAAAAATCTGGACACAGGGGTCTTTTCTGAGACTGATACTCCAACCAAGGACCATGCATGGAGATAACTTAGAACACCTACATAGATGTAGCCCATGGCAGCTCAGTGTTCAAGTGGCTTCCCTAGTAAAGGAAACAAGAGCTGTTTCTGACATGAACTCAGTGGCTGTCTCTTTGATTACTCACACACACCCACACCCACCAGGAGGGACCAGTCTTACCAGGCCACAGAGGAAGACAGTGTAGCCAGTCCTGATGAGACCTGATAGGCTAGGATCAGATGGAAGGGGAGGAGGACTGCCTGTATCAATGGACTGGGGGAGGGGCATAGGAGTAGAAGAGGGAGAGCTGATGGAGGGGACTACAGCTGGGATACAAAGAGAATAAATTGTACTTAATAAAAAATAAATTAAAAATTGAATAAATTGTAATAAATGATAATATTAATAAAGGAAAAAACTGTTGCAACCTTTTATTCTGCAAAAGCTCCATATTTCTTGTCCCATTTGTAAAAAGTTTGAATGGACCATTTTAGAATGCCAGCAAAAGCCTTGGGCTGAAGACTAGACATTTAAAATGACATCACCCCTCCATGTCTCCAAATATTATCTCCATTTCCATTGAGTTTTAAGGTATTATATGGTGATTGCAAGAAAGGGTGGGCTTTTAACATTTACAAGTTAAAAACTGTGCTCTGGGTGGCGGTAACCTATGTTTTAATCCCAGCACTTAGGAGGCAGAGGCAAGTTGATCTCTGAGTTAGATGCCAACTGGTCTACAGAGCAAGTTCCAATATACAGCCAGGGCTATAGAGAGATTCCCTGACTCAAAAAACAAAGAACAGAACACTAGGATAATAGATTCTGCTCTTAGCCTTCATATTCTCTCTGTAATCAAAGAACATATTTTCAAATTTCATGAATTTACAATTATAATAAATTGAGTAATTAAAGCACATTCCAGAGAAAACCATACTTTTAGATATGTGTAAACACTGGCCACTTCTGCAAAAAAAAAAAAAAAGAGTCACTCCAGAGAGCACCAAAAGAAGCATTTCTTATTATTTTCCCCAAGTTTGTGAAATCTTTTATTATCCTGAATAATTGCAAAGTCGGCAACTTAGGGTTATATGTCAAACTTTATGTAGAAAAAAATGTACATTAAAATTTAAATACAAAAAAATTGACTGCTAAACTTTTAAGGATTGAGAGTTGGGCAAAAATAGTAAATGATAAAATCTGAGGTGACACTATTTAAAATTTCAGAAGAGGTGCTCAGGTGTCATATTTCTACCCAGTCTTCCTGGGGAGGGCTGGTTTCAGCACAATGCTTACCACCTTGGAATTCTCCTGGCAATTGTTATACAGATGATTATGTTTTAGATAACTGTCATGTAGATTATCTATGGCTTTTTCATTATTATCAGTTATTTTTTAATTAATAGTTTAAATAGCTTCATAATCTTACTCTGCAATTTTAACATAACCCTCAACAAAGTCTAAAATCAGTTCGCAATTTCTAAAGTGCAGGTTTAATGAAGCTAATGGTGTCTGTTTTCGCTGTCAACTCACTTAAAGCATTTCATCAGCCATCCTCTTTTTCTAAGGGCTTTCCACTTAACATTGGCTTGCACATTAGAATGTGCAAGTGTATTGTATTTCACTTAAAGTGTTTGTTGATGTTATTGCTGAAACCTAGGGATTTTTGTTTTTGGTTTGACACATTTTCACATTTAGAAGACTTAAGGAGAAATGAATTTCATTATTTATTATTCATTAATTTTTATCTGCAGTTTGTTGTGGTTTATATTAAAAAGACTTTTAAATTATAAAAGTAAAATTTATTGTTTTTCTACATCTCATATCCATTCCCATAATATAAATTGTTAAATAATTTGTGAAATCAACCAGTGAAGAATTATACCTTTAATATGCTTTAAATTACTAGAGTAAAATTCTTTATACCTTATGATAGAATACATAATTCCATTAGTAAATATCATCTGAGGGAAATTCATAATGATGGTTCTTCCAGGGACATTGTCTATTGATGCACCAAAGTTAATAAAGGAACAAGAGTTGTATTGATTATGTTTAATGAGTCTTTTAAATTAATGGGTCACCTGCTGGTTCAGAAGGCAGTGCAGATCTCTAAGTGGGTAAAAATGAGCAGTTTGAAATTGATTTATAGGTCTTGAAATCAATGATGAACACAATAATGGTAACAGAGCTTTCAACTAAATGATTTAACAAATATAATCAAACATTAACATTATGAATATTTCTGGGAACACTAAGTTTCAATATTATCTAGTATATGATACCTAGATTCATTAGCAGCATTTCAAACCATGCAAATCTTATATTTAGACTTTTTTATTGCTATTTTATTTTCTAATATCTCATAGTATGAAGATAGAGCCATTTTCAAATATAAGAAATTACGACTGAAAAGTCTATAAAGAGCTGATCTTGTTACAGGCATTTCGCTACTAATAACTCTGACATGAACAGTGAAATTATTGCTAATAGGCTTACCTTAGTTGTTGACTATCACGCAACACAAGTCACTCTTCAGCATAAGTGGGTGGCAGTGTGGCAAAAACACAAGTTGCAAACAGATTTCAGTGACTATAAGGACCAGATATTTTCAGATTCACCAAGATGCTATAAAAATTCCATATAGATGGCTGGCAAATTGTCATTTTTGTATATAATTATTTAATTAACAGCTATAATATAGCCAAGTAGGTAATATTATTTAAATTTGGATATCTTGAGCCTGATGAAAACTTTCTAAAATTAGATGACAATGGTGAATGCATAATTTACTATATTTGAAAATGCTGAATTGAACTCTTCGAAGGATGAACTCTTTTGTATGCAAAGTATATTTCAGTAAATCTGGTTAAGAAACATAGTAGTAGATATTATTTCAGTTGGTCAAGTTCTTTTTTTATGATTTTTATTTTTTTATATTAATCACAGGTTATTTACCTTGTATCCCAGCTGTAGCCCCCTTTCTCATTCCTTCCCAATCTCACTCTACCTCCCTCATCTCCGCCCCACCCCTTTCCAAGTCCACTGATAAGGAGGTCCTCCTCCCCTTCCATCTGACCCTAGCTTATCAGGTATCTTCAGGACTGGCTGCAATGTCCTCCTCTGTGGCCTACCAAGGCTGCTCCTCCATGGGGGGAGGGGGATTTCATATGGGTTTTCCAAATAGCATTTAGTAATATTTACCTCTCTTTATATCCCTTCCTATTGTCTTTCTTCTTATACACTTCCCCTTTAACCTTCCTGTTCTAATTATTCATTTAACTATTTTTAACACTATATTCGAAATCTCCTTACTTGAAAGATTTCTAGATCTCTTATTAGCTGTATAATTTCTTTTTAACTGTGGTCATTCTAAATTAAACAAACACATACGAAACATAAAACATAATTTTCACTTCTTAGAGAAAATATGTAATATCTGGATCTGGGTTACCTCACCCAGGATGATTGTTTCTAGTCTCCCATTTACCAGCAACTTTAATATCTCTAAACAGCTGAATACTATTCCATTCGCTCAATGCACTGCATTTTTATTATCTTTTCATCCACTGATGGACATTTTGGCTGTTTCCAGTTTCTGGCTATTGTAAATAAAGCAGCAATGAACACAGATGAACAAATATCTCTGTTGTAAGATTACAATGCTTTGGGTGAATGACAAAGGGTGGTATAGCTTGATCCTAGTTCAATTTTCAGTGTTTTAATGAACCACCACACTCACATCTGTATTGACTATACAAGTTTGCACTTCCACCTACAATGGATAAGTGTCACCCTTTCCTTCAGTCCCCATCAGCACCTGTTGTTATTTATTTTATCGATATTGTCCACTCTGACTGGTGTATGGTAAAATCCCCAAACTGTTTTAATTTTAATTTTCCTCAAGGAAAAGGATGTCAAACCTCTTTAAAGTGTTTCTTAGCCACTTGCATTTCATCATTAGAGAAAAGTTAGAGAAACTTCTCAGCCCTGCCCAGATGTGTTTATTACTACACTCCTTTCAAGACCTTTGGATCTCTGCAGAAGAGGTGAGGGATATATAAGAGATTAATTGGCTGACACCATGCACAAGAATTGCACAAGATCAAAGCAGACTAAACCCTAACACAATGTAGGGGAAATAGGAACACAATTTTACCTCTAGCCTAGAATCTATTCATGAACAAAAGCTGCTAAGAAAGGAAATACCAGTTTTCCTCAAGTGAATAAAGCTGGAAATGTCACCTACACCGCAAGGCAGGCCCCATGCTCAGGAGTAATAGGCCAACACAAACTTGAACTTCATTTTTTTTTATAGATTTTTGGGGTCTTTTCTGAGACTGATACTCCAACCAAGGACCATTCTTGGAGATAACCTAGAACCTCTGCACAAAGGTAACCCATGACAGCTCAGTCTCCAAATGGGTTCCCTTGTAATGGGAACAGGTACTGTCTCTGACATGAACTCAGGGGTTGGCTCTTTAATCACCTAACCCTGAGGTGGGAGCAACCTTACCAGGCCACAAAGGAAGACAATACAGCCAATCCTGATGAGATCTGATAGGCTAGGGTCAGAGGGAAACAGAGGAGGACACCCCTTATCAGAAGATTTGGGAGGGACATAGGAGATGAGAGGGGGAGAGTGGGATTGTTAGGGGATGGAGGAGGAGTTATAGCTGGAACATAAAGTGAATAAACTGTAATTAATAAAAATAAATAAATAAATTAGAAAAAAAACAATTTTTGCTTGGTAGGGAGGTTGGAGTATCTGGGAGAGTTTGGAAGGTATGGGAGAATATTATAAAAATATAAAGCATGGAACCTGTCACAGAGGGCCTCTGAAAGCCTCTGCCCTGCAGACTATCAAAGCAGATGCTGAGACTGATGGCCAACTGTCAGGCAGAATGAATGGAATTTTAGGTAAGAAGTGGGAAATAGCAAGAGCTGGAGAGGACAGAAACACCACAAAGAGAGCAACAGAACAAGAAAATTTGAACACAGGGAACTTCCCAAAGACTCATTCTCCAACCAAGGACTATTCATGGAGATAACCTAGAACCCCTGCACAGATGTAGCACATGGCAGTTCAGTGTCCAAGTGGGTTCCAAAATAATGGGAGGAGGGACTGCCTCTGACATAATCTGATTGGCCTGCTCTTTGATCACCTCCCCCTGAAGGGGGAGCAGCCATACCAGGCCACAGAAGATGACAATGCAGCCACTTTTGATGAGAACTGATAGACTAAGATCAGAAAGAAGGAGAGGAGGACCTCCCCATCAGTGGACTTGGGGAGGAGCATGCATGCAGAAAGGGGAGGGAGGGTGGGATTGGGAAGGAAGGAGGGAGGGGCTTATGGGGGGGATACAAAATGAATAAAGTGTAATTAATAAAAGTTAAATTAAAAAAATAAAATATATATATAAAGCATGAAATTTTTAATGAATACATTGTAAAAAAATAAAAAATAAAACTCACAGAATTATGAGATGTAACTCTAGAAATGTTCTAAATACATTAAGTAGTAAGCATCAATATAACTGTTATAAAATTCATAAACTTTTCAATATGTGTATTTTTTGTTTCCTCATTTATTTTTTATTTTTTTTATTAATTACATTTTATTCACTTTGTATCCGCCCTGTAGCTCCCTCCCGCCTCCCCTCCCAATCCCTTCCTTCCTCCTCCTTCTCCACACATGCCCCTCCCCAAGTCCACTGATAGGGGAGGTCTTCTTTTCCTTCCTTCTGATCCTAGTCTATTAGGTATTTTAAAAATAACTTTCCTTACATTAATAATGTTGGAAACAGTACTACAGAACTTGTTTGCCTTTTAGGAAATACTATACTGATTACTTGAAATAAAGGTGATGCCTATTTCTATTTGTTATTTTCATTGTCATAAGTGAAACAATAGAGAAGTGATGTAAAATGTTCATAATCTCATATAACCTCCATTCCCACCTCTGTGGTGTCATCTATCTTAGCAGATTGCTGCATTTCCTTGCCCATTCATCTCCAGTCATAGGATCGTATGAAACACATGTGCACTTCCATAGGAGTGGCAGATATTGTTAGTCACTCATACAATATTCATTTTTCTCTGCTGCCTTACAAATGGAGGTAATTTTTACTCAGGAAGTGGCATTACCCAAGTGCTCTGTTAAATGTCACAATCAAAGTTTTTCTGTCAGGTAGAGGGACAATGAGACACAGGTCATGGCTCTAAAAAAGATGTAAATGTAACTGAATGAGCTTTGAGGGAAGATTGTGAAAGCAGCCAGGGTCAGCTGTATCTTCTAACATCCTGAAATATAACTGGAAGAAATGGCCAGGAAAAAGCCTTATATATCTAAGGCTCATAGAATTCAGACTAGAACAAGATTAGGCTGCTGTGACCTCAGAAACACATTGAAGAAATCATGTAGTACTTAACCTTCAGTGTATTGTTTTGTGAGAAAAATAATAATTTTGTTTGTTATTTAACAAGAATAATGTCCATTCTTCAAGGTGAACAACTATGGAATTGTTATACTGAAACTTTACTATCCATAAGAAACACTGGTCCAGTGTAATTTGTCTGCTTCTAAGAAAAGAAAAGAAAAATGGTTGCTTCTATCTCCCCCCCCCACACACACAAATATTGTTGTAGAAAGCATCCACAAAAGCAACTTCTTAAGGTTTGTTATTCTGTCATAACTAGGATGTGGCCCACAGGTAGAGTTGAAAAGCTAAATGTTATCTTAAATTTTAATAAATAACTTTCTATTATCTTACATAGACATGTAGAAATTTGCAGTGCTTCCAGTTAAAGAATGAGCTTCCTATCTTTAAATGCAAATTGTTAGTTAATATTATTAACTGCCATCTAAATTATTAATATCCAATGTTATATTCAACCATGAGGCTAAAGATTATATGATGTTTTTATTTTTCTGTATTGAGTATTTAGCTTTTTTTTCTGTTAATTATTATAGTCTTTATATATTTATATTTTTTTACCTTGAATTATTTTATTTTACTATATTTTTTAAGTTTTTGAGATTACAATATAATTATATAATTTATCCCATTCCTTTTATATCTTTCCATATACCTACCCTTGCTTTCTTTCAAATTTATGTCTTGTTCAAATTTATGTACCTCCCCACAGGCAAATACACAGTTAAATCTAGAAACAAAGAAAATAATTACAATACGTATACAATATGCATAACTGTATACAATAAACAATATATATAGTTGTATATACAGATGATATATACATACACACATACAGTCTACTCAAGCCATGTAATGCTTTTTGTATGAATATGTACATTTTCAGAGCTGATCATTTTTTTTAATTTGCTTGTTCTCTTATCAATTCCTAAGTCTGAGTAATTTTACCAATTTATTTATTATATGTGCAAATTATAATCCTTATGTTCAGTCTGTTAATTGATTTTTTTCATGAAGAGTTCTCAACTTTAAATATATATTATTTCTTTAAGTGATATGTATCTATACATATTTCCTATTTACTTTTTTTTTAATACTATGAATTAAATATTGATTCCTGATATAAGGTCTAACACTACTTCCCTACCCCCTTTTCAAATCCTTTTCCAAAGTATAGCTTTAATTAATATTTGTATTTCCTTTTATTAGTTTATCAATGATAATAAAAAGTAATTCACTCTACGGCATAAATATTTCTAAATTAACATATTTTAACATCTTTCTGGTTAACCCCTGCTGTGCTGTCTGAATAGAGATTAGGAGCAGCATTCAACCAATGGGTAGTTTTACACTATCATAACTCTGTAGCATTGATAAAACATTGCTGCATCTGTGTTCCCTAGGTTTATGCCATATTCAGACTTATGGTAGGATAATGCAAATGTTCTTAAAAGGTTATTTGTTTTTTAATTCATTCTTAACAAGATTATTCCTACTTAGATGACCTTCCTCTGATATTATGTGGCCACTTAGTTATTATGGTGATGGTTTCAATGTGATTTTCAAGGCTTTTTATAAAGAAAGGTACTTTTTGTTTTGTTTTGCTAGCAAAACTGTTAAAAGTTTCTATTGAACGTCTCAAGAGCAGGAATCAAACTTTGGAAAATGTGTCCTTTAGAATGTCCATCATCAGAGGTTGGTTAGAGGTCCTTTATGGACTGTAGACATAATCTTAATAAATTGTTTCTTAAATTGGCAAATGTTCAAATATTGAAACAATGTTTACAAAACTGTGAATAGCTACAAGGCAAGGGCATCAGCCATTTGATCATTTTTCAATTCTAAGTGTTGACACCAGTTTGTCAAAGAAAAATAAATCATAGTAAAAGACATTTGTTACCTCTATCAGCTGAATCTGAAACCTATATCTTCTAGAAATGTTTTCAATGATTAGGAAATAAAATTTTAGCTGATACATAATTTAGATATCCTTGGATTTAGAGCTGTAAGACTGTATAATTAATAGTTTCTTGGTGCAACTATTGTTTATTTAGTAAGGAAATTATACCTTTGCTTTGTGACATGTTTAAAAGGATGCCATTGTAGGGTGTCACATTAAATTCCAAAGTCCTCTTTGAGTGAATTAGTTCTCTATAATTAGTTGGAGTCATCATTAATGGTTTTCTTTCCTCAACTGACAACTTTAATATGAGAGCACCCTAATTAACACTTAGTTGTGTTTAATCATTGTAATTTCTTACACCAGTTTTCTTCATCTCTTTTGGCCTTCAATTTTCCATTTCTTCTCCTCTGAATAAGTATATGCTTTCCAGATCCAGAGTAATGTAATCTACAGATCATCCATTATAGGATTTAGCATGTAGTTTTGTGAACATTTGCCATTCTGCTTTCATTCAACATACAGTTGGATGAAACATAACTTGGACTACAACTATAATTCTCTCTCTGATTAAATTGTTTCTTTCTGATTGTCATAATGTAGCTGTAAAATGCAAGGAGAAGAGGACCTCCCCTATCAGTGGACTTGGAGAGGGGAATGAGAGGAGATGAGGGAGAGAGGGTTGGATTGGGAGGGGACTACAGCTGGGATACAAAGTGAATAAACTATAATTAATATAAAAATAAAAATTAATAAAAAAAGAAAATTTAAAAAAATGCAAATGGGAAAAAACAGTAGCTGTAGACCTTTAGATCAGAGTGGGAATATTACATAGATGTTGAGAACATGAATAATGGTAGTTTTCAGTAATTATAATTCAGGGACCACATATTTCAAATTAACATAACATTGAAGTGAGACCATCAATTTTCATTTTGTAGTAAATTTTGTAGTAAATTGAGTTGTTAATGTAGTGAAGACAACATTCATGGCAGTGGTTAAAGAGAGAAGCAGTATTGAATTGAGAAAATATTTAAAATAGGAAGCTAAGGAACCAGCATGGGTAGACTGCTTATCATAGTGATTGGATTAAAAATTAGGTCATGTTTTATGTAAGGTAGTAAACCAACAATAAAATATGTAATATGGTATGACGTGGAAAGGATAGAGCCCCACAAGGACCAAATATATCTGGGCACAGGTTTTTTTTCTGAAACTGTTTCTCCAACCAAGGACCATGTATGGATATAACCCAGAACCTTTGCTCAGACGAAGCTCGTGGTAGCTCAATGACCAATTGGTTTTCCCTAGTAAGGGGAACAGGGACTATCTCTGACAGGAACTCAATGGCAGGCTCTTTGACCTCCCCACCCCCAAGGGAGGAGCAGTCCTGCTAGGCTGCTAGGAGGAGGACTTTGCAGCCAGTCCTGAAGATACCTGATAAAACAGGGCCAGATGAAAGGGGAGGAGGTCCTCCCAAATCGGTGGACTTGGAAAGGGGCAGGGAGGAGATGAGGGAGTTAGGGTGGCATTGGGAGGGAATAAGAGAGCGGATACGGCGTTAAGAAAATGTAACTAATAATAATAAACAACAATAATAATAGTAAATAAATATGTAATATGCTTTTTAATGCCATGTTATTTTATTAATTTCTTTTATTGAAAATAAGTCTTCTATCATACAATCTATCCCTCTTCTACTCCTACCAGTTCCTACCCATCTCCCCTCTACTCTGGATTCACTGCATTTCTATCTCTCATTAAAAAAATAACAGGCTTCTAAGAAATAACAAACTAACATGACAGATAAGGTATAATAAGATAAACAAACTATCATATGGAAGTTGGACATGGTAATCCAACAGGTAGAAAAGAATTCTAAGAGAAAACACAAGAGCCAGGGACATATTTGTTCTTACAGTCAGGAATTGTATAAAATACTAAGTTAATAGCTATAACATATTTGCAGAGACCTGGTATAGACCCATTTTGGCTCTGTGCTTGTTTAGGTCTCTGTGAGCTCATAAGCATCTTGCTTAATTGATTCAGAGGGCATTGTTCTCCTGATATCCTCTATTCCATCTGGCTCTTACAATTTTTGCACCTCTACTTCCACTGGATTTCCTGAGCTCTCTCTCAGAAAATTAGGAATAGTGATACCTCAAGATCTAGCTATACAACTCCAAGGCATATATCTAAAATATGCTGAAGTACACAACAAGGACATTTGCTCAACCATGTTTGTAGCAGCTTTAGTCGTAATAGCCAGAACCTGGAAACAACCCAGGTGCCTCAGCTGAGAAATGGATACAGAAATTGTTGTGCATTTTCACAATGGAATACTGCTCAACAATTAAAAACAAGGAAATCATGAAATTTGCAGGCAAATGGTGGGACCTGGAAAAGATCACCCTGAGTGAGGTATCCCAGAAGCAGAAAGACACACATGGCATATACTCACTTATAAGTGGATATTAGACATATAATATAGGATAAACATACTAAAATCTGTACACCAAAAGAAGTTAAGCAAGAAGGAGGTCCCAGGAGAAGATGCTCAGTCCTCATTTATAAAGGGGATACACATCAGAAGAGGGAGAAAACAGGGAATAGGTCGGGAACCTACCACATAGGGCCACTAAAAGACTACCAGGCAGAGTATCAAAGCCTATGTTGAGACTCATAGCCAAACTTTGGGCAGAGTGCAGGGAATCTTATGAAAGAAGGGGGAGATAAAAAGACTCAGGTCTTTCAAAGGATCTCTGTGGTAGGCTCCTATCCTATGGCCTGTTTTCTCCCTCTTCCAATGTCCTTCCCAATGTAGGGCTATATTTTTAGATAGACATTGCTTAAATTTAACATTACTATGGACCATCTTTTGGTTTTTTTTTTTGTTCTTTTAATGTTTGTTAATTATACTTCATTCACTTTGTATTCTCCCTGTAGATCCTCCCTCCTCCCCTCCCAATCCCTTCCTCCTTCCCCCTTCTCCACTCATGCCTCTCCCTAAGTACACTGATGGAGAGATCTTCCTCCCCTTCCTTCTGATCCTAGTCTATTAGGTCTCATCAGGAGTGGCTGCATTGTCTTCCTATGTTGCCTGGTTAAGGCTGCTCCCCCCACTCTCAGATGGAGGTGATCAAAGAGCAGGCCAATCAATTCATGTCAGAGACAATCCCTGTTCCCATTACTATGGAACCCACTTGGCCACTGAACTGCCATGGGCTACATCTATCTGTTCAGGGATTCTAGGTTATCTCCATCAATGGTGCTTGGTTGGAGTATCGGTCTCATAAAAGACCCCTGTGCCCAGATTGTTTGGTTCTATTGCTCTCCTTATGGAGCTCCTGTTCTCTCCAAGTCTATTTCCCACTTCTTTCATAAGATTCCCTGCACTCTGCCCAAAGGTTGGCCATAAGTCTCAGCATCTGCTTTGATACCCTGTAGGGTAGAGCCTTTCAGAGGCCCTCTGTGGCAGGCTCCTGACTTGTTCCCTGTTTTCTCCTTCTTCTGATGTCCATTCTCTTTGCCTTTCTGAATGGGTATTGAGCATTTTAGCCAGAGTCCCTCCTTCTTCATTAGTTTCTTTAGGTGTACAGATTTTAGTATATTTATCCTATATTATATGTCTAATATCCACTAATAAGTGAATATATACCATGTCTGTCTTTCTGCTTCTGGGATACCTCACTCAAGATGATCTTTTCTAGTTGCAACCATTTACTAGCAAATTTTATGATTTTCTTCTTTTTATTGCTGAGTAATATTCCACTGTGCAGATGTACTGCAATTTCTGTATCTGTTTCTCAGTTGAGGGGCATTTGGGTTGTTTCCAGGTTCTGGCTATGACAAATAAAGCTGCTCTTTTGGATATATGCCTGCGAGTGGTAAAGCTGGATCTTGAGGAAGTGCTATTCCTGTCTAAGAAATTGCCAGATTGATTTCCAGAGTGGTTATACAAGTTTACATTTCCATTAGCAGTGGAGGAGGGTTCCCCTTCCTCTACAATCTTTCTAGCATGTGTTGTCACTTGAGGCTTTTTTTTTTTTTTTTTTTTTTTTATCTTAGCCATTCTGATGGGTGTAAGGTGAAATCTCAGGGTCATTTTGATTTGCATTTCCTTGATGACCAATGATGTTGAGCATTTCTTTAATTGTTTCTCTGCCATTTTTTATTCTTCTGTGAAGAATTGGATTACTTGATTTGTTGCTGTTTAACTTTTTGAGTTCTTTATATATACTGGATATAGTCCTCTGTCAGATATAGGGTTGGTGACGATCCTTTCCCAATCTGTAGCAGTCATTTTGTTCTGACTACAGTGTCCTTTGCTTTACAGAAGCTTTTCAGTTTCATGAGGTCCCATTTACTGATTGTTGCTGTTAGAGCCTGTGCTGTTGGAGTTCTGTTCAGGAAGTGGTCTTCTGTGCCAATGAGTTCAAGGCTCTTCCCTACTTTTTCTTCTAACAGGTTTAGTGTGTCTGGTTTTATATTGAGGTCTTTGATCCACTTGGACTTCCATCTATGGTTATTGAAAATTTTGCTATGTATAGTATTCTGGTCTGACATCTGTGGTCTCTTTGAGTCTAAGGCATATCTGTCCTGGCATTTCTCTCCTTTTAAACCTCCACTAAGTATCAGGAAAAATTCAAATAAACCTTCCTTTATATATTACTTGTTCTTTTTCCTTTGCAGCTTTTAATATTATTTTTTTTTGGTTCTGTATATTTCGGTTTTCATTATTACGTGACAAGTGAACTTTATTTTCTGATGCAATTCATTTGATATTCTAAGTGATTCTTTTGCATTTATTGACATCTTCTTTAGGTTAGAAATATTTTCTTCTATGAATTTTTAGAAAACTTTTTCTGGGTCCTTAATCTGGGATTCTTTATCTTCTTCTCTTATTCCTGTAAACCTTAAGTTTGGCCTTTTCATTAGGTCCCAGATTTTCTGGATATTTTGTCTAATGAGGTTTTTTTTTTATTTAATATTTTTTTGACAGATGTGTCACTTTCTTTTCTATTTTATCTTCAATATCGGCATTCTTGCATCTCTCCTTTTCTGTTGTTAAAGCTTGCCTCTGTAATTGCTGTTCAAATTTGTAAATCTTTAATGTCCATAATTCCCTAAGGTTGTTTGTTTGTTTCTATTTTCAGTTTTCAGTCTTTAATTGCTTTATTTCTTTTTACTGTTAATTTGTGTTTTACTGAATTAAAAGAATTTGTTTATTTCCTCTCCAAGGACATCTATAATATTCACAAATTTTGTTTTAAAGTATTTTTTCTTGTGGTTCAGCTACGTTAGAATATTCAGGTCCTGCCTAATCAGCTGAGCTGGATTGCCAGCAAACCTGGATTGCCCTAGCTGTTACTGTGTCTACTTTGGCATCTCTGTGTCTGGGTTTGAGGCGATTAAAAGTTTAGGTAGTAATTTCTGTTTCCTCTCCAGATTGTCAGAGACAGTGATGACTTTGTATTGCCTGTTTTCCTGGCCTGCTCAGTTGTTATTTTCATGGGGAATGGCTATTAATATTGGGGGTTGGGATATTGGGATAAGTTGGAGGATGGAATATTAGAGAATGTTTTTGTAATCCATTGGGGATGGGGTTAGAGAGAAAAGGGAGACTATAACAGGTTTCCAGCTACAGAGACTGGGATGAGATTGGGGGCTTTGAAACTCAGGAGCAGTAAGAGAAGTGTGGCCAATTTGATTTTTTTCATTTTTCATTAATTTTTATTTTTGTATTAATTACAGTTTATTTACTTTGTATCCCAGTGTAGCACCCTCCCTCAACCCCTCCCAATCCTACCCTCCCACTCTCATCTTCTCCTTGCCCCTCTCTAAGTCCACTGATAAGGGAGGTCCTTCTCCCCTTCCATCTGACCTTATCCAATCAGTTCTCATCAGGACTGGTTGTATTGTCTTCCTCTGTGGCCTAGCAAGGCTCCTCCTCCCTAGAGGGGTGGGGAGATCAAAGAGCCAGCCACTGAGTTTATGTCAGAGACAGTCCCTGTTCCCATTATTAGGGAATCCACTTGGACACTGAGCTGCCATGGGCTACATCTGTGCAGGGGTTCTAGGTTATCTCCATGCATGGTCCTTGGATGGAGAATCAGTCTCATAAAAGACCACTGTGTCCAGATATATTTGGTCCTTGTGGAGCTCCTGTCCTCTCCAGATTTTACTAATTCTCTCTTTTTCATATGATTCCTTGTACTCTGCCCAAAGTTTGGTTATGAGTCTCAGCATTTGCCTTGACACACTGCTAGGTATAGTCTTTCAGAGGCCCTCTGTGGTAGGCTCCTGTCCTGTTACTTGTTTTCTCTTGCTTCCAATGTCAATCCCATTTGTCTTTCTGAGTGAGGATTGATCATCTTACCCTGGGTCCTCCTTCTTGTTTAGCTTCTTTAGTTGTACAGATTTTAGTATGTTTATCCTATCATATGGGTTTAGTATCCACTTGTAAGTGAGTATATACCATGTGTGTCTTTCTGTTTCTGGGATACCTCACTCAGGATGGTCTTTTCTAGATCCCACCATTTGCCCGCAAATTTTGTGATTTCCTTGTGTTTAATTGCTGAGTAGTATTCCATTGTGTAAATGTACCACAATTTCTGTATCCATTCCTCTGTTGATGGACATCTGGGTTGTTTCTAGGTTCTGGCTATTATGAACAAAGCTGCTACAAACATGGTTGAGCAAATCTCCTTGTTGTGTAGTTGAGCATCTTTCGGATGTATGCCTAGGAGTGGTATGACTGGATCTTGAGGAAGTGCTATTCCTAGTTGTCTGAGGAAGTGCCAGATTGATTTCCAGAGTGGTTGTACAAGTTTACATTTCCACCAGCAGTGGAGGAGGGTTCCCCTTTCTCCACAACCTCTCCAGCATTGTTGTCACTTGAGTTTTTAATCTTAGCCATTTTGATGGGTATAAGGTGAAATCTCAGGGTCATTTTGATTTGGTTAGAAGAAAAAGTGGGGAAGAGCCTAGAACTCATTGGCACAGGAGATAACTTCCTGAATAGAACACCAACAGCACAGGCTCTAAGATTAACAATTAATAAATGGGACCTCATGAAACTGAAAAACTTCTGTAAAGCAAAAAACAAACAAACAAACAAACAAACAAACAAAAAACCACTGTGGTCAGAACAAAACAACAGCCTTCAGACCAGGAAAGGGTCTTCACCCCCCCCCCCTATTTCTGACAGAGGACTAATATCCAGAATATATAAATAACTAAAGAAATTAAAAAAAAAACAAATGAAGCAATCCAATTAAAAAAATGGTGTACGGAACTAAACAGAGAATTCTCTGTAGAGGAATATAGAATGGCAGAGAAAGACATATAGAAATGCTCAACGTCCTTAGCCATCAGGGAGAGGCCAACTTGATTTGTAAGAAGAGGCCCTTGGATTAGCAAGAAATACCTGCTGAAGTTATTTTTTATTAATTATTATTAGTTATTAATTATTTTAAGCTATAAATAAAACAATATGGTTCTTAGAATCAGTCCAAAATTTTTGTTGTGAGGTGGTAGGTTAATTAAATACTGAATTTCTTAACTAAATTAATGGATATATATATTTTTTTAAATATCAAAACACACACTTTGACAACTTGCTTGTATAAATATAAGATAACACTTTTGGGGAAATATTTTGGTAGCACATAACTCTCAAGTGACCTGAACAAATTAAGTCATTTGAACCTGTCACTCCCCAACTGAGAATCTATTGAAAGGAAACAATTCATATTTGGAGAACTTTATTATTAATTATGTTTATTAGTCTATTACCACAAACCATTGTAATCATTTAAATCTCTAAATATTAGAAAATCACTAACTCTACTAGACAGCAAAATTATTTTACAAATAAATTGCATTTGGGAGGGTTCTGATATTTATGATTCTCTCAGGTGAAACTCAGAGGAACAAAGAAATTCTCAGCATGACTCCACTCAGTACCTTCCATTTTTGTGGTTGGCATTTTCTTGGCCAACAGGAACACATGCAATACAAAAAGCTATGTTTTATAATTCTAAATTGTTTCGAGGAACAGCTACCTTTAATTATTTGCATGTGAATATTAGATGAGAGTCTGAGGACTAATGTGCATTACATAAGATAACCTCACAGATAATCTGTAATTTGGGAGATGGACATTCATTTGAAAATTTTAAATCCCCTTTTCTTCTCTAGCAGAGACAGAAATGGAAAGTCACTTAAATCTGAAATTGGTGGAACTCAAAGGCAAACACATGAATGAAACCATGGCATCAGAGGAGAAACTGAAGCTAGGACTTGATAATTAAGTTTGGAAGTGCAATGTACCTTGAGTGGTTACCATGGAAAGCAACTGGAGAAACACATCTCTTTCTTCACTTCACTGACAAATTTATTATTTTATTTCTGCTGCAAAGTCTCATCAAAATTTCAAGCCATTGAGTTAAGAAGATGTATATTGAAGATAAGGAAATGAATCCTTGCTCTATAGAGAAGGAAAATAGGTTTCGTGACTGCTTCTGTTTTGGGGCTGTTTAAGCTATTGAGCACAGCAAGGCAACAAAAATAATGGAATAAATCCAGCAGATTTTCTATTACTGATCAAGTCATGCTGTCTCTGGTCTAAAAGTCAAAAGTATAGATCCTAACTGGAAAAAAAATGCATTGGAAGCACAATAAAAATATATACTTGTGAAACTTGTTTAATTTTAAAAGTAAAATCATTAATACATTCAAATTAAGAATCCAAGACTTCCTATACTTCATGTTTTCTCATGTTTGTTAGTAGTCTTCCAATCCAATTAAAATTTTATTTTAAATCAGAATAATTTATGTTCAATAATACTCTCTAACTTTGTGTTAGTCCTTTTTTGAGTTAAGATGTTTTTATTTTTGCCTTTAAAACAAATTTGCTTTTCATAAAATATATTCTGATCACAGTTTAACCTTTTTCAAATCCTCCCAGATCCTCACACCTCCTATCTACCCAAATCCATACTATTTCTTTCCTCATTTGAGAGTGGTATTGATTAGAGATTACTTCTGAGTTAAAGAGGAAGAGTTTGTCCATTTTGTCAGTGATAGATTCCCATCTGGCCAAACCTGTGTAGGCCCTGTGCATGTTCTCACTGTTTCTGTGAGTATATGAAATATGATCGTGCTATGATCAAAAGGCCTTGTTTCCTTCGTGTCCTCCATCACCTTAAATTCTTACAACTCTCATCTACAGGGTTCCTTGAGCCCACAGGGGTGGGATTTTCTGAAGACATGCCACTTAGGACTGGGTGTTGCAAAGTCTCTCAACCTCTGCCCATTGTCTTCCTGTGACTCTTTGTATTTCTCCCTATTTTCTTAATAAGTCAAGATTCAATGATGGTGGCTGAGCAAAACACTGATGTGTGAGTATAGCAGTATACAATGTGTGGAGTCATTTGGGGCTTCAATCTAACCAGGAATCGGTTGGTTATTTCTATACATTTTGTGACACTACTTCACTAGGGCATCTTGCAGGCCACTATTGTAGATCGAAGGATGTTGTTTTCACATCTTTGGTAGTATTCAGAGACTCTTCCAGTACCAAAAACAGTAGTCAATGGGGATGAAGGTTCTAGGTTGGCACCAGCTCCACGTCTTCTTGTTTAATGAATCATGTAGGTGGTGTCCTCGGTGATGGTGCTGTACCATCAGTCTGTGGAGAACAACAGATAGTTCTGCCAATAGCCTGAATTGTATGAGCATTCCCATGTTCCCTGTCAGCCAACAGCTTCATTATGTGACCCATTTCACAAAACTAGAGGCTTCCTTTTGTGAAAAGAAATATTCAGGTGGGGCTCTGTCTCTCTCATTGTAGAGCTATTTTTTAAACAGATCACCTTCATATATGTATATTTCCTAGGAATCTTCTACTGTATCAGGTCTGTATACAACCCCACAGATAGCTTTAGCAGTTTCCCTTTTATTTCTTCCCTCACCATATTTATTCCACCCTTTCCTTTGGTCCTCCTGGTCCAGTCCCTCCTCTCCCTGTTCCATTATAACTATCCATTCTATTTCCCTTTTCTAAAAAGATCCAACCTTCCACACCTAGTCCCTTACTCTATAGCTAGCATCTGTGATAATACAGATTATAGTTTGATTAACAAAGGTAATATCCACACAAGGCCAATGCATACCTTTATCTTTTGAGATCTGGATTACCTCACTTGGAGTGATTTATTTTTTTCTAGCTGCATTCATTTACCTGAGGATGCCATGATTGCATTTTTTAAATAGTTAGGTAATATTCTATTGTGGAATTGTACTACAATTGTACATTTTCTTTATCCATTGTTTTATTTATAGACATCTTGTCTTTTCCTGATTTCTGGCTTTTATGAATAGAACAGAAAAAAAAGTGATGAGTTCTATTTACTGCTATCTGGGGTTGTGTTTCTTGGGTGGGTGTTCCGTTTTTGCTTTCTGTCTCCCTCTCTAGTTCTCAGGGGAAAGATGGGTTTCCTAGTGATAATGTGGCCAAATATAGCTAATGGAGGTCTTGCATAGACTTTGATTTTAGGTATTGGGAGATTATGGAAAGGAATAAGGATTGATTAGAAGGGCAAAGTTTGAGGGGATCCACAGAGGAAAAGGAAGCTGAGTCTACTCTGTGGATCCTTGAAGTCCCTGGGACCTGTAGGAAAGGAAGGAAGATGGGACTCTGTAGATTTTACAAAGCTGAAAATAAGACTGCTGAAGATATTTGGACAGTTATAGTATAGGACACACTATAGTTTTCAAAACAAGATGTTTTCTGTGCTTTG
>NW_026596095.1:27678502-27864414 GCF_907164565.1 Psammomys obesus
GTCTTCATTCTCCTTAATATCCTACAGTTTCAGACCCCTGCTGTTATCCCCACCTTTGTATCTTCCTTGCTGGAGTATAGGTCTCTTCAGGACCCCCTGAACCTAGATTTTTTAGATATGTTGCTCTCCTTGTGGAGTCCCTGTCTGCTCCAGGTCTTTCTATTTCCTCCATCGTCCATAAGGTTCCTTGCACTCTGTTCAAAGTTTGGCTATGAGTTTCAGCATCTCCTTTGGTACCCTGATGGTTAGAGTCTTTCAGAGGTCCCCTGTGGAAGGATCCTGTCCTGTTCCCTGTCTTCTACTACTTCAGATGGCAATTGTCATCTTTTAGCAATGTCTTTTGTCAATGATAGCTAAGAGGGCCAATTAAGTGTTCTTGACAATGCATTTACAGCACACTTACATTACATTAGAAAGAACATTCGAGTCTCTCTAAAGAAAAAAAAAGAGAGACTTGATTTTCTTCAAGCAACATTGGTAGCTTCCATGCTGAAAGCTGCTTCATAAATCTTTGTCCTTAATAGTATGTACATTTATATCTTACCGTTTATTGTCTGTCTTCCCACTAGGTGGCAGGGCTTTTTCAGTTTTGTTAATGATTACAGCCTCTGGCAATTAGTAGGTGCTCAAAAAAACAGAGCAAATTAAATGATTCAGCGATGGGTTTATGAAGCCTGTTTTTGATACCATATTGCATAAGATTCATAAGCTAAGCCCACACTCCTACTGAAATGGAGAAAAGTGTGATAGAGAATTTCATTCATTGGCTTGTGAGTTTGTGCTTTCAATATGTATATTTGCCAGGTTCTCTGAAGATGGGACATCAGACAAGTGCCAGGATATTGAATGAGCCAGCAAAACCAGAACCTTTGTGTGAACACATTCTGGCTACAGTTTCTGGGTTTACAATCAACTAGGTCTTGGCTGCACTCTGATGTGAGCAGCAGGTGTCTGAAAGCATTAATTGTCCAATCAGACATCTGTGGAGCTGGCATGTGGCTGGCTGACTTCTCAGAAGTTGCAGTAAAGATGGTGCTAGAAGAACACTGTTAATAGACTTTATTCTGTTTCCAGTATATTCCTAAGGAAACATTCAGTGCTGTCTTAACATTTGCTCGCATTTTAGCTGCAAACCACTGTTTCTATTAGACTTTCCTAACAGGGCACTGAAAGAATTTCATATACACAACAGACAATACATGATAGACTATACATTCTATGCTTTCATATTCCCACTAAACTACACATGATGGACTATGTATACTTTATATTCATATTCGCAGCATACTGTGTATTGATAGACAATACATCGTATGCACAAGAAAACCATCAGCATTCTATTTGCTGAAGTCTTATGGAACTTCAACAAATAGGCTTCCCAGGTTTGAGCTCCTTTGCAAAATTCAGGTTTAACACAAATATATGTTAATGACACAGCTTCTATAGAGGTTTTCTATATAATTTTCTGTAACACACGTTTAAATTTTTTACTCTCAGAAGAAATTCTACACATTATAATTTTCTATATAGCATCTTCATTTTAAGATGCGGTTTTTGTTTAAGAGGTTTTTTTGTTTGTTTGTTTCCCGCTTCTTTCATAAGATTTCCTGCACTCTGCCCAAAGGTTGCCCATAAGTCTCAGCATCTGCATTGATAGTCTGGAGGGCAGAGCCTTTCAGAGGTCCTCTGTGTCAGGCTCCTAACTTGTTCCCTCTTTTCTCCTTCTTCTGAAGTCCAGCCTCTTTGCCTTTCTGGGTAGGAATTGAGCCTTTTAGCAAGAGTCCTCCCTCATGATTAGTTTCTTTAGATGTACAGATTTTAGTAGGTTTATCCTATATTATATGTCTATATGAGTGAGTATATACCATGTGCATCTTTCTGCTACTGGGATAGCTCACTCAGGATGATCTTTTCCAGATCCCACCATTTACCTGCAAATTTCATGATTTCCTTGTTTTTTTATTGCTGAGGACAGGAACTCCACAAGGAGAGCAACAGAACAAAAAAAAAAAAATCTGAGCACAGGGGTTTTTCCTGAGACTGATATTCCAACCAAGGACTATGCAAGGAAATAACCTAAGAACCCTGCACAAATGTAGCCCAAGGCAGTTAAATCCAAGTGGGTTCCATTGTAATAGGAACAGGGACTATCTCTGACATGAACTGATTGGCCTGTTCTTTAATCACCTCCCCCTGAGGGGGAAGCAGCATTACCAGGTCACAGAAGAAGACAATGCAACCACTCCTGATGAGACCTAATTGACTAGGATCAGAAGGAAGGAATAGAAGACTTTCCCTATCAGTGGACTTGGGGAGGGGCCTGCATGCAGAGGGTGGAGGAAGGGAGGGATTTGGACAGGAGGAGGGAGGAAACCACGGGGGGGGGGGGGGATACAAAGTGAGTAAAGTGTAATTAATAAAGAATTTAAAAAAATAAAAAATGTTTTGTATTTAAAAAAAAGAGGGTTTTTTTGCATGTACTTAAGTTATTGGACAATTAGAAATGGAATTTTTAAAGAAAATATGAAATATATTTCTTAAAATCATATGTCACTGGGTTGGAGAAATAGCTCAGTGATTAAAAGTATTTCCTGCTCTTCCAGAGGACCTAGGCTTGGTTTCTATCATCCTCACGGAGGTTCACAACTGACTGTAACTCCAGTTTCAGGGGATCTGCACCTTTCTGGCCTTTGTGGTACCAAGTGTGAATGTGAGGCAAGTGTGTGTGTGTGTGTGTGTGTGTGTGTGTGTATTATGCATATATGTTTGAGACAGAGTTTCTCTATAGACTTGTCTGTCCTGGACTCACTTTGTAAACCAGGCTGGCCTTGAAAGTATAAAGATCCTCCTACTTCTGTCTTCCCAAGTGCTGGGATTACAGCCATGTGCCACTGAGTCAGGCTAAATATTTTAATATGTATACCTACTATGTATTATTTTTAAAAAACTGTTTAGTGTTAGTTTGCCATCTCAATGACTTAAACTCTACTCACATTCTCAGGTAAATATTACCCAAAGACTACGGGCAGAATTTTAAACAAGTTTGATTTTTGCTTTTTCTCTCATGAATGGTGAAAGAGTAATCATTGATGGTAAGTATTTAATGATGTTTTTTCCTGTTAGTTCATTAAGGTTGCACCAAGGAAAATTGCCATACATTAAAAAATAAAAATTAAAAAATTAAAAAAAAACAAAAAAATGACTTCATGTACTTCACGTAGAGCATTAGGACCCTGAAACAGAATAAATGTTTAAAGGACAACCAGGGACCAGTGTGAAGGAAAGATGGGGTACTTCCCAGAGAAGGGATGGGAAGGTGTTCTGTAGGCCATAAACTGTGCATGAGATAAATAACTTAAATATTTTACATCGGCGACATTGAGAATCTAAGTTGTTATAGGAGAAAGAGGAGGTAGTACTGACCTTCAGGGAAAGATTCAGTTACAAATGACTTCGGCTGGGAAATTGCATCTTATTTCTCTGTTGATCTTGAATGATCTCCCACAATCTACTGAGCAGATGTATTGCAGTGATTAAACAGGTTTGGCATGCAAAAAGCCTTCTTAGTTCTATCAAGCACAAAAGTAAAGTCTGGGAAGATTTTGATTATAATTAGATTGAATTATGAGATCATTTGAGTGAGGCCTGTAATACTGAGGTTTATCAACCGAGGACAAATGATAATCAAGTCTTTTGTAAAGAACCACAGCAACTTCCTTTGGTTGATGACATCTTTTGTTATCCTGTCATCCAAATCACGTGCTCCCTAAGTGGTTTATGCTCATTATCATTTAAGACACAAATATTACTATTATTTCTCCCACTGCGCAGCTGAGAATACAAAAGTCAAAGGTTAAATGATTTGCCTCTACTGGGCCATCTGTCTGGTCATTTTCATCATTTTGATTAATATTGTATTAATATATTTTAACATTTTGAATTGTTGTAGAAAACAATGAAGTTTGCTCTCACATTTTCATATATACATTCCATTGTGTCTTGATGATATTCAACTCCCGTTAATTCCCTTCTGTCTTATGCATTATGTCACAACCTACTGTAAGTTCATCTGTGCTTCTGTCCTGCTGTTTCTAGAAGACAGTCTTTATCTGTAGTTATCCACTGCCTCTGTACATTTCCCACTTCCTCTTCTACCGTGATCCCTGTGCCAAGGCATAGAAATATGTTTAATTCTCTATTGCATGTAGTGATAATCTTGTTGGATATGAAATCTTGGTTGGCATTTACTCTGATGCAGTGCTTGGCTATATATATCATTTCATGATTCCTTAGCTTTGGAAGCTTATTATGAGGTCTGGTGTTATTCTGACACATTTGTTTTTATCAATTGTCATTTTTATATTGCAGGTTTTAAATTTATTTCCACTTGGTAGTTTGGACATATTATGTAAGATGTAAAATTAAGTAGTTCTCTACTTATCATATCTATTTCAGGTTTCAAATAATTCTGTGTCTGCCTGTATATATTTTTCCCACGATTTGAAAGATTTTATAGCTTTATATACCTCCCAGTATTATCTCAGTTCTTTCTTCTTTTTGATTTCTTTACTTCATCTTTTGAGTATATTAATTTTTTTTCTAAATGTAGTTACCATGTTTATTCTTTTTGATGTCTAGTATTTATTCACCCTTGATTTCATCTCTGTTATTCTCTCCCTGTATTTTACCTTACTAGTTTATATGTTTTGTTTTCAACATTTCTGTTGGTTTTATTTCAAGATCTCCATTTTCTTCATGAATTTCACATCTGTGTTCCCAACTTTATCTTCTACATTGCTGTCTTCAATTTGCCATCCTGAGTTTTATATCTTTAATTCATTCATTTCCCTGTATGGTTCCCTTTTGAAGTGATTGAATATTTATTAATATAATCTTTAGAAACATGTATCTGTCATCTTAACCATTTCTGTAAGTTTGTACTTGGCAATGAAGAAATTGTGATATTTCAGAGAAATCGTGTTGCCTTGTTTTTACATTTCTTATAATTTTGTGTTGTAATTGCACATTTGTTGGCTTGAGCAGAATTGCCTTCAGATTTCATAACTTGCTATCATTCCCTATTATCAGTCAGCTAGGAAGCTCAGACTTAAGCAACATGTTTCTTTTCAAGATGGCACCCTGTCTCAGCCTACCAAGTCAAAGTGACTGAAGAAAGGATCTCCTCTCTATTGCCAACCCATAACACTGGAGATGAACTAGTCATACAAGCCACCAAAGAACCAGGCTTCTGCTACTATGAGTAGGGAGCCAAGGTCAAGCCCATGCACTTGCTTTGCTTGAAAGTTTAGTCTCTGTTAACCCCCTTGGACCCAGGTTAGTTTACTCTGTAGCTCTTCTTGTGGTCTCCTTGACCACTCTAGCTCTCTCAGTCCTTCCCCACAAGACTCCAAGAGCTCCTCCTATTGTTTAGCTGTGGGTCTCTGCATCTGTTTCCATTAGCCGCTGGATAAAGCCTCTCAGAAGACAGTTATACTAGGCTCCTATCTGCAAGGGGATGGGAGCTTCCCTGTCTCTGAGAAGAACAGGGGCAAGGAGGTATAGGGAGGGAATGGGAAGAAAGAAGGGAGGGGTGTCCAATCAGGATGTAAATTGAATACATTAAATAATTACTGGAAAAATAAAGAACTAGGCTTTCCTTTGGGTAGTAGTACTGTTAGTTTCTGCTTACTGAGGCTGCAGTGTGTGTCTTTTGGATGAGGTTTTCATTTACCCTGCGTGGACAGGAAAACCCTAAGCTGGATCTTTGTGCTGCTTCCTGCCTTACACTGTATTATGATATTTTGTTTGTTTGTTTGTTTTTCTTTTAAACTACCTGTTCTGTGATTTTCAGATTCTTCCACTTTCGCTCTCTGGACTCAAGTTTTGATTTCCTGACTCTTCTCAATTACAAGTCACACAAAGGCTGTGTCTAATCAACATTATTGACACACACACACAGAGAGAGAGAGAGAGAGAGAGAGAGAGAGAGAGAGAGAACAACAAAACAAACAAAACCCAGGTGTGTAATACTTCTCTACTGTCAAGTTTCTTCTCTATCATTTGTTATGTGGTCTGGTCTGTCGTGTGTGTGTGTGTGTGTGTGTGTGTGTGTGTGTGTGTGTGTGTGTGTATGCACTACATCACATAATGTATAATCAAGTCTTCCCTTAAAAGTTGTATACTTTAATCAAAATGCAAGACTGTGGGTTTTTATTTTGTTTTACTTTATAAATTTCATCCACTAATTCTAGTCACTGAGGGTGAAAAACTAAGTTAATGAATATACTTTGCTATGTATATTTTTCCCACTTCTCATGCGACCATTTTGTTTTGGAATATTTGTCACAATTACTGAAAAGAACAATTACTAATACATTTCGCACTATATCTCTTAAGTTTTCAGAGAAATAAGTTACTTGGCAACTCTAATAACAATGTCATACTTAGTTGGGAATACATTTTATCCAGTGGGCTTATCTCTGCTAATCCTTCAATACCACATAATACCAAGCAGTAAATGTTAGTAAGAGTATTTTGAGTCTCACTCCAACGGCCTTTAAATGAAAGGAAAATTTGTCCTTTACAATTAGAAATTGACTGATGATATAACAATAGAATCCACTAAAAATAAACATTAGTTCTAGTGAGGTGATATAGAACCAGTGGCTATCTGACCCTCTCTCTGAGAGCAGACAACCCAAGAAAATCCAGTTATCACATTCACATTCAGTCAAGGAACTAAAGAAAAAAATAACTGTATTTCTCTTTAATCCTCTTAAAGTATGAAGAAAATTTTCACAATGGACATTACATACTTTTCCTGATATACTGTTGAGGTTTCCTTCCTACATTAAAAGTTTTACTGAGATCTAGAATGAGTATTTGTTTTAATTGCTGAGTTTTTGAATATGTGGGTTTTATCAAAAAGTCTAAATATTAACTTTTCCATGAGCATTTATTATGAAACACCTTTTAAATATCTAGAATACTAAACATACTAATGTTACTATTTTCTTATAAAACAATTGTATGTTAATAATGCAAATATTCATGAAATACTACTTCCTGCCACGTCAGAGATACAGTTGAGTTTCCTTTAGGCTCTGTGGACATTGCCGCATGAGTTTTGGGTTCTAAGGAGGCCTCTTTATATCTACAGATATAAAGGTCTTCACTGTACAGCCTCTAAATTCTGATTGTTTACAACTGTGTATTTCCTAGCATCAAATTAGTTCTCATATCAATGGATTTAGAGGTGGACTTAAAGCTGTATGTTTTTCTTACATTTTATTCTAATTTCTACAAAATGTATATTTTATAAATCTTTAATTGTTGAAAATATATGATCTCTTAAGTATAGAATCTTAAAAACGAACATTTTGAGACTGCCTGCTTTCTTGGGAAGGGTTTTCTTTCCTAGTATCTGTAAAGTTATCTAAGAGTTGTGTTTAAAAAAAAAATAGTAGGATTTAATTTTTATTTTATCAATTTAAATTTGAAAAATTATATCTAGACAATAAAACTGACTGTGAGGCTTTCTACAATCCTCCCACCCTCTCCTAGAGGTATTTATTGTAGCAATCTTTACAAAAGAATATTAACATTGGGAACATAATGAGAATGTGCCTCCTTTGTGGTATCTCTTCAGGTTACTGAATTTTATTACAATATCCTAGAAACTTGTTGCCTTTCATAACTTTCATTGTTAGTTGTCAAAAAAAGAAAATGGTTTCCTGGTGTAGGCCATGCTGTGAGAGGATTTGCAGCTACAGCAGTCAGTTTGAGGTGAGCGGACACCTGGTGACACAGAGCACAATCAACTAGATGCTGGTGACCAGCCCTGCAGAAGCCCAGTGAGTCTCCAGAACATTCTTACAAGCTTCAACTTTATGTTGTTTAATTTTATTCTTTCAAAGAGCTTTTTGATCACAGAAAAACGAGATGGTAGGTACAGGGTTCTCAAATATCTAATATCTGCATGTGTATACACACACACACACACACACACACACACACATACAGACAGACACACACAGAGAGATACAGAGAGATTCATACTTGAGAACTGCATTTTTTTAAATAATTAATAAACTTCCTTTGAGATATCACTATCATGGTTGACATTAAAGTTTTTCTTACACATTCTATTGACTTTGATAAATATATAACGATGGAATTACCATTAGGACACATATATAGTATTTTATTATTTAGCAATACTATGAGCCATATTTAATTTTATGTTCTTCTAGTTTCTGGTAACAATTCACATTTATATTTTTATAACATTGTCTTTTCCAATATGTCAGATACCTAAAAATCATACCATATTGTAGTCTTTACAGATCATTTCCAATTCATAACATACACTTAAGTTTATTCTATGTTGTTTCTTGACTTTATGGCTTATTTCTTTTAACTCATAAATACTTGATATATATATCATATATATATATACATATATATATCACAGTCTGCTTATTTATTCTTTACAAAAGTACATCTTGGGCTCTAAGCTTTTTGCAGTTATTAGAAATATTCAAGGGTGGTTTGTTAGCTGAGTGGGTATAAGTTTCACCTTCCTTAGATAAACATGGACATGTGTGGTGACTGGATAATTTATCATAGGGTAATTCTGTTCAGTTTTGTGGGAAACAGAAAAAATATCTTCCAATGAGCTTCTACCATTTCACATTGTGCCTCTGGTTGCTCCACAGCCAATTAGAAGTATTGGGCTTTCAGTGTCTCCACCCTGTCCACCATTTAATATTTTTCTTTTTTTTTGGGGGGGGGGGGGATAGCTAATTCTTGTTTCCCTTTTTTATTAATTTTTATTATTAGTTACATTTTTTAAATTTTTTATATTAATCACAGGTTATTCACTTTGTATCCCAGCTGTAGCCCCTTCCCTCATTCCCTCCCAATCCCACCCTCTCTCCATCATCTTCTCCCTGCCCCTTTCCAAGTCCACTAACAGGGGAGGACCTCCTCCCCCTCCATCTGACCCTAGCTTATCAAGTCTCCTCAGGACTGGCTGCAATGTCCTCTTCTGTGGCCTAGCCAGGCTGCTCTTCCCACGTGGGAGGGGAGTGGAAGAGCTCGCCATTGAGTTCATTTCAGAAATAGTCCCTGTTCCCCTTATTAGAGAACCCATTTGGGCACTGAGCTACCATGGGCTATATCCGAGTAGGGGTTCTAGGTTATATCCATACATGGTCCTTGGTTGGCGAAACAGTCTCGTGAAAGACCCCTGTGCCCTGATATATTTGGTCCTTGTGGAACTCCTGTCCTCTCCATATCTTACTAACTTCCCCTTCTTTCATATAATTCCCTGCACTCTGCTGATGGTTTGGTTATGAGTCTTAATATCTGCTTTGATACACTGCTAGGTATAGTCTTTCAGAAGTTGTCTGTGGTAGGCTCCTGTCCTGTTACTTGTTTTCTCCTACATTTTCTCGTTGTATTAGGCAGACAGTTGAGTTTCATGGTTGCTTTGCTTTCACTTCTTTAGTAGCATGTCAGTTGGTGGGCCCTTTCGTAAGTTTGTACTCTGTCTGCACATTCAGCTGCTGTGGTAACTTTAGTTCTTTGAGGATTTTATTTTTAATTGGATTTTATCCTTATAGCTGTATATAAGAAACTTTTTATATTTCAGGTGATACTCCTTTATCAGATACGTTTTTTGAAAATAGTGTTTCAAGTCTGTGCCTCCTCTTTTCATTTTCTGGACAATTTATTTAGCAGAAAAATGTTTTAAAGTTTAATAGAGCATACCTTATCAACTATTTTATTTTCATGGCTCATGCTGTTAATGCTGCCTATAAAGAACCACTGCTACATCAAGGTCACCTAGAAGATAGTCTACGTTACTTTCTATATGGCTTTTGAGACTTAGATCTACAGTTGGGCCTATGCTCCATTTTCAGGTAACTTTTATGAAAAATGTAATGTTTATGACTACACTCATTATAACTTCCTCTTTGCTCTCTGTGTGGATACACAGTTTCTGGGCACCATTTGTTATAAGGAATGTATATTTTCCCATTGTCTAAACTTTTTTTCTTAAAGGTCTGCTTGTGGTGTAATTCTAGGTTTTCAGTAATAATGATTAAACAAAAAAAAAAAAAATTAAGATACTTTAATATCCTAGATAACCCTAGATTTCCTTCAGGTCTAAAGGGGGAGGGAAAAAGCATTGTATAATAGATTTAGAAGAAGTAGCATTCTAAGAAAATCACTGTGGTAAATGATGTGCTTTCAAGTCTAATTGGAACCATACAGTCTAAACACAGTTTCTTACGTAACTATATGAAGGGTGGTGCTCCAGTCACTAACTGAATGAAATTCTCAAATATATAGTGTGCATGTTGGGCTTTCTTTTTAATCTTCAAAAGCTTATTCTTTGAAAATTGTGGGAGGGGGTTGTTTTTACAAATATCATTATTATTATTAGTAGTAATATCGTCATTAATTACAATTTATTCACATTGTATCCCAGCAGTAGCCCACTCCCTCATCTCCTCCTGGCGACACCCTCCCACCCTTTCCTCTGCTATGCCCCTCCCCTAGTCCACTGATAGAGGAGGTCCTCCTCCCCTACTGTCTGACCCTAGCCTATCAGGTCTCATCAGGACTGTTTGGATCCTCTTTCTTTCTGGCCTAGTAAGGCCACCTCATGAGGTGGTGGTGATAAAAGAGTAAGCAACCTAGTTCATGCCAGAGATAGCCCCTGCTCCCCTTATTAGGGAGCCCCTATGGAGACTGGGCTGCCCAGGTGGTTTTTCTGGGCAGGGTGTCTAGGTCCTTTCCATGCATGGTACTTGGTTGTTTCATTAGTCTCTGTAGGCACCCCTGGGCCCAGTTCTCTTGGCTCTGTGGTCTTCTTGTGGAGCTCCTGTCCTCTCTGGGTCTTACTATCTCCCCCTTCTTCCATAAGATTCCTGCACTCTGCCCAAAGTTCAGCTATGAGTCTCAGCATCTGCTTTGATACCATGATGAGTAGAGTCTTTCAGAGGACTCCTGTGGAAGGCTCCTGTTCTATTCCTTAAACACCCTTCAGTAACCCATTATTTTTTTAAATTGTTGTTTGTCTATTCATAAAATAGTTTTACTTGTTGTCTTTTATGCTTGGAAAGTATGAAAGGGTTTTCCAAATGCATTATTAACTTTACTGTCATAATTATAGTGGATCATTGCACTGCCTGATTAGTTTTGATTAGTTTATATAAAGTGGAGATCAGAAATTTTCTGCTGATACAAACTAGTACCTTGAACTACATTTTTAAGGCATGGGTCATGTAGGCACAGCAGTTTGAATATGAATCAGTGGTAAATTTCTATTAACTGATGGAAAATTTTTTGACTGAACATTTATTATAAACTTTTACTGAACAAAAAGTGTGCTAATGATTAGGGACAGATTTAAAAAACTGAGATGGCAATAAACATATAAATACAAAGTCTATGTAAAAAAGACTACTTGTAACATACTAATCAGTCAATAAAATAAGAAAGCTACTTGTAGATGGTTAAATAGAGGAGAGATGAGAGAGAATTCTTTTAAGCAATTTACCAACTTCTGTTTATATATTTTTTTAAAGATATACTTTGAGATTCAGTATTCGTGGTAGTGTTTCAAAGGCCATTCATTATAATGACTGTATTCTTGGGAGTACCATATGCATGGTTCAAACGAGAAGTCACACACACATATTTGAACCTGTCAGCTTGTGGATATCTTAAGACATAAGTCAGTCAGAAGTGAATATGTAAAGAGAAAGGCAGCTAAATGTCTGCCTGATAAAACAAAATCCCAGGGTATCTTATAGCAATGTCTTTCCACATCAAATATGGGGAAATTTTAAAAAATTGATTGAAATGATTCCTCTCTATAGCCTTGCCTCCTGACGGTGTTAAAAGCAACTTTATTATTTATCTTTTAATGTATATCATGATCATTTTGTCTCCTTTACATTTAGTGTTTAATCTTACAATAGTTGCAACTGTTATCTAACTTGCAATCAAAACCATTAGCTCCCTTCTTATATGAACTAGCCTTCAGGATTATTTTTCTCTTTTTGTAAAAAAAAAATTGTAATTATAATTACAACACTTCACCATTTCTGTTCTTAACTCTAAGTCCTCCTTAGAATTGAGGGAAGTCATAGTAAGGGGAACAGGGACTACTTCTGACAGGAACTCCATGGCAGGCTCTTTGACCTCCCCACCCCCAAGGGAGGAGCAGTCCTGCTAGGCCACAAAGGAGGACTTTGCAGCCAGTCCTGAAGATACCTGATAAAACAGGGTCAGACAAATGGGGAGGAGGTCCTCCCCTATCCATGGACTTGGAAAGGGGCAGGAAGGAGATGAGGGAGGGAGGGTGGGGTTGGGAGGGAATAAGGGATCGGGATACAGCTGGGATACAGAGTTAATAAAATGTAACTAATCATAATAAAAAAAATAAATTTAATTTAAAAAAAAGGATTGAGGGAAGCTATATACCTCTTCTCTTTGTTATTCACATTCCTGGCTGCTACTTTCAATATTTGTAATTGTATGCATACATGTATGCAATAAGTAAGTTTATATTCCTAAACTTAGCCAGTTCAGCTCGTATAATATTACGTGTGTGTGTTTTAAGATTAAGCATTTGGCAACAATTGTGCTTTTTCTGGAGAAGCATACTTCTCCTGTTTCCAGCCTTTCCTGCTTTCTTTTTAAGAACTTCTTCCCTTTGTGATTCTGTTAATATTGTCAGATCGTACTGTCCTATGGGAACCTCCAGAACCATTTCAGGTTTTTGTTTCCTGAAATAACCAATTTTTGCAAAGATATCAGTAATAGCAGAAGCAGGGCATTTTTTAAAAGAAAAGAGACACTTTCTAGGGAGGAAGTAGAACAGAGCAAAGGGAGCCAAATGGTTTCATAACAGGAAGCACGGCGGCTTAAAAATCATGTAGCATAGGCTTTGTGCTTATTTTTGTAGTGAGAGCTTTCACGGATATGCTCTGTTATATGTATTTGTAAACACAACTTTTATTGTAATTCTCATTAACATCTTAAATCTTCACCCAGTGGGGTGTGTTTTACTGTTTTAAGGCATTAAGAGTAACCCTTAGCCATTCCGGAAGACCTAGGTATGTGTGAAAAAAAAAACAAAAACAAACAAACAAAAAAAAAAACAGCCCCTGTTAGTCATAATATAGGCTGCCTTGTTCATGATATCATAGCCACATTCTTTGACAAGCTGGTCTCCTTATATATTAATTGTGCAAGGTTTTAGTTAAACAATGAGGAATTTATTTTATGTCCTATTCTTCTGAAACACTGTGATTTCTCAGTCACTTCAAGTAACTGTCCATGTGACATGGTGACAAACACCTGAAAGGATATATGTGGGGTCACAGGTTCTGGATTTTCAGTTCATGCTAACTGGATTTTGTTGGTTCTGGGTGAATCTCTGTTGATCCAGGCTACATGACAAAAGGGGATGTGGAGTAACACTGATTCCATTCATGGCGATAGAATAAAAGAAACAGAATAATGTTTTGGAGAAAATATATAGCTTCTAAATGCATGTCCCAATGATGTTCTTCCCCTAACTAGAAACAACCATCTAAGATTTTAAAAATTCAGCTAAGAATTTAAAAATAAATGGATTAATCAATGATAAAAATAAAATCCCTTACTGTGAACTCAACTTTTAAAATTTTATCAGGTAACTTATGGTCTTCAAATAAAGCGCCTTTGGAAAACATACTTGGATTCAAACAATAATGAAAAACTTTAAGCAACAAGATCAGTTCAAAATTCTTCTTTTATCCCATTCTTATAAGAGATGATATATTTTTCTGAGCCTGCAGTCATGGCATGTCATAATAGCTTAACTTATGTTCTTTGGCTGTCATTTGATATTATTTGACAAATCTAGCCTTGTCTACAGCACAACTATTGTTTACAATTTCTTAAAATTTGAAGCAACAGTTCAAATTCAACTCTGTATTAAAATAATAGTAGTAGTCACTATTTTTATCTATTTGTAGTAGGTATATAAATATAACATACATTAAGAGGCAAAAAGTTCTCAGAACAGTGTCACACACAAAATTGTGTATATTCTAATAATACCATTTTATAGTGTTTATTTATAGTAATATTAATTCTATACCATGTTGTTTTTTCATATTTCTATATCTTTTTTAGGATTAATTTATTTGTATTAATTACAGTTTATTCACTTTATATTCCCCCTGTAGCTCCCTCCATCTTCCCCTCCAAATCTGACCCTCCCTCCCCCTTCTACATCCATGCCTCTCCCCAAGTCCACTGATAGGGAAGGTCTTCCTCTCCTTCCTTCTGATCCTAGTCTATCAGGTCTCATCAAGACTGGCTGCATTGTCTTCCTCTGTGGCCTGGTAAGGCTGCTCCCCCCTCAGGGGGAGGTGATCAAAGGTTCCATTCTAATATTCACTTGTGAAGGATAATCAACTCTTTGTGGTGCTGCAAAGAGGTACACATGATTATATAGTTCATAGAAATAAAACTCATGTCTTAGTCTATTTAGATATAGAAACAACCATTTAATTTAATTTTAAAAAGGACTAGAAAAAACTTTCAAAAAACTCATAAAGGATCTGAGAGTGTATCAGCACTCTCATGGTTTAATCCTTGCCGGTAGTGTGTGATATCAGATATCAGGAGTTGAATTATGTTCACAATGTGTTGTGCTGTTTCCTCTTACAAGGTCTAAATGATGTGGGAATTAGCCATCTTGGATTTTATACATAAGGTGGATTATGAGAGCTAAGAATACCCTAGCTCACTATTTCTTTAGTCCTATGTGTAGAACTCCAGGTTTGTTCACCTAAAAGCAATGTCTTTATTTACCATACAAATAATTATGGATGAGGCTATTGAATAAGTAAGAATTTTCAAAAAGCAGAGGGAGAAAAACACTTCATCAGAGGCCCAAAAATACTAGTGAGAATATGTTTCCAAAGAAACACCAAATGAAGAAACATCAAATTGATTATTTTTTCCTTAAGAAACACAATGACATTAACACTGTAAGGCATTTATTTTTTTAAATTAATTCATTTTTTTATTAATTACAATTTATTCACTTTGTATCCTGGCTGTGGCTCCCTCCCTTTTTCCCTCACAAACTCACAAACCATCCATCCTCCTTCTCTTCCCATGTCCCTCCCCCAGTCCACTGATAAGGGAGGTCCTCCTCTTCCATCTGGCCCTAGCCTATCAAGTCTCATCAGGACTGGCTACATTGTATTCCTCTGTTCCTTGGTAAGGTTGCTCCTCCCTCAGGGGGAGGTTATCAAAGAGCCAGCCACTGAGTTCATGTTAGAGACAGCCTCTGTTCCCCTTACTAGGGAACCCACTAGGGCACTGAGCTGCCATGGACTACATCTGAGCAGGGGTTCTAGGTTATCTCCATGCATGGTCTTTGTTTGGAGTATCAGTTTCAGAAAAGACCACTGTGACCAGATATTTTGGTTATGTTGTTCTTCTGGAGCTCCATAATTTAGGATAAACATACTAAAATCTGTATACCTAAAGAAGCTAACCAAGAAGGAGGACCCTTGGTGAAATGGACAATACTAATTCAGAAAGACAAATTCGTTGAACGTCAGAAGTGGGAGAAAAGAGGGAACAGAACAGGAGCCTACTACAGAGGGCCTCTGAAAGACTCTACCCAGCAGGGTATGAGAGCAGATGCTGAGACTCATAGCCACACTTTGGGCAGAGTGCAGGGAATCTTATGAAAGAAGGGAGGATGAAAGACCTGGTAGGGCACTTATTAAAATACATTTTATTGCATTTTGACATATTAGTCTGTTTACTACGATGCTTTTTTAATAGCCTCTATTACCTTTGATATCAAATCTATAAAACAGGTAGCTTAACAGAGTAGTTGCATAAATAGTTCTATTGTAAGAAAATTGACATACAAAATAATATTATCAAATGGTAGTCAGTTCTCTATGTTATAAGTGATGTGTTGTTGTTATCCCTTTCCTATTCATCAAACATCAAGACCAACACTCCTAAGAGAAGACTGATTAGTATTAGGGAGAAAAAGCAAATTAAAGTAACCTTATGCAGACTTAGTAGTAATATTTAGTAATTTATAAGTATGTTAATGAGAAAGAGATCATGCATTTAAAAAGGAGCTCCCATTTTAAAAGGCTATGTGGGTTGTTTAAAGGGAGAAAAAGAAAAACATATATAATGCTATTATAATCTCAAATAAAGTAAACCATTAAGATGTAAAAAAAAAAAAATTACACAGTATAGGGATTCAGAAATAAATCCCTAAAAAAATCAGAGAAAACTGTTTTTTAAGTCTCTGTTTGAGGACTAATGAATAAAAGAGCGATATGTGATAGGATAAAGTGCTATGGCTTTTATCTTCAGATTCTTCTATCAATTTCTGAAAAGCATTCTTTTTTTCCTTGGGGGTGGGGCAGAACAGCTTCTGGATTGATCATCTTGTGATTGAATTTCTGGTGTACTGTCTGATGGGTAGGCCATGAATACAGAACAACAAAATAGAAGAGGAAGTAAACCATTTCCGGATTTTATAACTTAGAGTGACTTAGGGAAAGTCTTGTTTCTATGAATGACTTCCAGTAGAGAAGACTGTCAGTGGACAGTGGGACAAAAACATCTAGGGACAGTGCTCCCATCCCCCTTTCAGTGCCATCTTTCTAAAACACTGAAAAAACTAAAGTGCAATACTGTGGAGTTTGATTTTTTTCAGTCCTTTCAAAGTCATGGTACATTGAGCGTTTTCTGCCAACCGTTATAAACACAAGGTTTCTAAAGTTGATGTAGGTATTATTCCCACCCTAACCAGCTGAAAATAGAATTATAACAATGGGATTGGTGTAGTACGGGTTTATAGAATAAGAGAAGAAACAAACACTATTCTCCTCTATACTTTTTGTGTTCTTAGGTGGACTCCTCTATAAATATATACATCTATAATATATATACACATATATATCAAGGAAAAAAAGAAGAATATAGCAATGTGTATCTCAGGTATACATGGACCTAGAGAAATGAATAAGCTACAAAGCGGTACTTCAAAGACCAGGCTTAAATATAATCCTCAATGAAAGAAAGAAAGAAAGAAAGAAAGAAAGAAAGAAAGAAAGAAAGAAAGAAAGAAAGAAGGAAGGAAGGAAGGAAGGAAGGAAGGAAGGAAGGAAGGAAGGAAGGAAGGAAAGAAAGAAAGAAAGAAAGAAAGAAAGAAAGAAAGAAAGAAAGAAAGAAAGAAAGAAAAGAAGGGGTTAGAAATGATGCAAGAAAGTTGAAGAAACACACCCAAAATAGGTGAAATACCTATGCAAAACCTGAGCCTTTTTCACAAATTTTCTAAAGATTTAGAGCCTTTTTCTCCCTGGAACAGAGAATGTAAAAGCAGAAGCTTCTTTCATACATGTAAACTTTTCCTTGCATTGCCTTATAGCTTGTTTGACTTCAGAATTTATTTGTTCTTGGAGGGTTTCAAAATATTATTATGCTAAAATGGCATAAGTTGTATAACATATTCTAGACATGTACAATGGTCACACACTTGGAGGTGGCAAATACCAATCCCTCAACAATTCCCTATCAACCCTGTGGTTATATGGCCACACCTAGTTGTGAGAATGCTTAGGAGATGAAGTCTAGTTCCTTGTCTAAGTACTATTAAATTAGCAGTCTATGTGTCTTATACCTTCAACTTAAATAAATGAGCACCATACTTAAGCTTTAAAAAAGAATCTCAAAAGCTGCAGAGATAGCTCAGCAGTTAAGAACATGGACTGCTGGTCCAGAGGACCTGGGTTTAATTTCCAGCACTCACAATTGTTTGTATCTCCAATATTTGACACCCTTACACATCATACATACAGGCTAAACACACATTGCACACAAAACAAAAATAAATAAATTATAAAAGAGCCCCCATCTTTTGATAACATTTAATATCTATCTATTTATCTATCTATACATACATATATTTTTTATTTACTTTTATGCTGTGCTTTGTGTAGAACCATTATGGTACAGAAGTAATTTCAAATTGCTTTTTCATCATTTGAACTTAATTTTAATGTGACACAAATACGTTATTGCTTAATCCTTCGTATCAGATATAGAGATTTAGAGGATTAAAAAGAATGATTTAAATCCAACTCAGAAGAATGTTTATTAATGCATGACTGAAACATGAGCAAAATGTAGAATGAGTATAAAATAACTGTGGGTTGGGAAAGCTTGTATTCAATGGAATCAAATCATTGAACACGCAAGGGTTTATCTAAATGCTTTCTTATCGTTAATGAAAAATAAAGAAAATCAGTTTGGCCAAAGCGAGTTCTGGCTCAAAGAGGCATGCTGAGGAGAAAGAGAGGTAGAATAATGGGCTGCAATGTCAACCACTGAGAGCCCTGCCATGTAAAGAGAACAAAAGAACTGAATCCCTTACCCCTCGGCCCTTCAGTCCTAGTGATTTCTTTCAAAAGAATTCCAATGAGACACAGAGAATGTATTGTAGAAGATATGCAATCTTCACTATGAAGCATTATGGAGCACTGTCAAGGTGTCAGAGTGGCCAGTGGCCAAGGAGACCACTGCAGAGGCGAATACTCATGAGGGTTGAAAATGGACAGTTGCCAGAGGGAGACTTACGCTGGTCTACATTGTTATATAGATTTTATGCCATTTCTAAAGTCTGTGGAGCAGAAAGCTTTTCTGAGGGGGACAGGTTGTATGTGTCCAGATGATGTTTGGTGCAAGGCCTGTTTGAACTGATACTAATGGGAGGAAACAAGGTTATAGCAAGCGTCCTACATGATATTCTCATGTCATTTCTGGGAGATCAACCTGAAACTTGTACACATGCAGGGGTATAACTTTTAACCTGTTCTTTTGACCAGTTATCACATATGGATTAAATTAAAAAGAGGTAAAGCAAATGAAAACTCAAATTGATTGCATCTGTTTTTGGTGACCTTTTTAAAGTTTTAATTATCATTATTTATTACAATTTATTAACCGTATCCCAGCTGTGGCCCCCTTCCTCATCTCCTCCTTATCTTTCCCTCCTTCACTCTTTTCCTCCTATACCCCTCCCCTAGTCCACTGATAGGGGAGGACCTCCTCCCCTTTTAACTGAACATAGTTTATCAGGTTTCATCAGGACTGACTGCATTGTCTTCCTCTGTGGCCTCAAGGCACTCCACCATCAGAGGGAAGTGATCAAAGAGCCTGCCACTGAGTCCATGCCAGAGACAGCCCCTTCTCCCCATAGGTACGGAACCCACTTGGAGACTGAGTCTGTGGACTACATCTGAGCAGGGGTTTTAGGCCCTCTTCATGCATTGTCCTTGGTTGGGATATCAGTCTCTGCAGAGATCCCAGGGCCCAGTGTTTTGGCTCTCTTGTTCTCCTTTTGGAACTCTTGTCCCCTTCAGGTCTTTCTATCTCTTCCTTCTTTCATAAAATTCTGTACATTCTGCCCAAAGTTTTGGCTATACGTCAGCCTCTTCTTCCATACCTCAATCAGTGGAGTTTTTCGAGTCCTTCTGTGATACACACCTGTCCTGTTTTCTGTCTTCTCCTGCTTCTGATATCTATTTTTGCCCTTCTGAACGAGGATTGAACATCTTCCCTAGGGTTATTCTTGTTGTTTAGCATCTTTAGGAGAATAGATTTTAGTATGTTTATCCTATATTTTATATCTATTAACCACTTATGAGTGAGTATATACCATGTGTGTCTTTCTGCTTCTGGGACAACTCACTCAAGATGATCTTTTCTAGTTTCCGTCATTTGCCTGCAAATTTCATGATTTCCTTGTCTTTATTAGCTGAGTAGTAGTCCATTGTGTAAATGTTCCACAATTTCTGTATCCATTCCTCCATTGAGGGGCATCTGGGTTGTTTCCAGATTCTGGCTATTACAAATACAGCTGCTAAAAACATGGTTGAGCAAATGTCCTTGTTGTGTACCTATACAACATAAATGTCATATATGTTGCATATATCAGATAGATGCCCAGGAGTGGTATAGCTGCATCTTGAGGTAGCACTATTCTTAATTTTCTGCAAAAGTTCCAGATTGATTTCCAAAGTGGTTGTACAAGTTTACACTCCCACCAGAAATGGAAGAGGGTTCCCCTTTCTCCACATCTGCTCCAGCATGTGTTCTCATTGAGTTGTTTTTCAAGGTTGTTTTGATTTGCATCTCCCTGATGACTAAAGACATTGAATATTTTTAAGTGTTTCTCAGCTATTCAATATTCCTTTATTTTGCATTCTCTGTTTAGCTCTGTACTTTTAAGAAAAAGAATTTAAAATATCATCCTGAGTGAAGAATCCCAGAAGCAGAAAAACACACATGTAAGTGGATATTATACATATAAAGTAGAATAAATATACTAAAATCTGTAACACATAAAGAAGCTAAACAAGAAGGAGGACTCAGGGTAAAAAGATCAATCCTCACTCAGAAAAGCAAATGGGATGGACATCTGAAGAGGGAGAAATCAGGGAACAGGACAGAAGCCTACCACAGAGGCCTCTGAAAGACTCTATCTAACAGGGTATCAAAGCAGATGCTGAGGGTCATAGCCAAACTTTGGTCAAAGTGCAGCGAATCTTATGAAAGAAGGGGGAGATAGAAAGAGCTGGAAGGGACAGGAGCTCCACAGGAGAGCAACAGAACTAAGAAATCTGGGCCCAGGACTCTTTTCTGAGACTGATATTCCAACCAAACCCCATGCATGGAGATAGCCCAGAACCCCCGCTCAGATGTAGCCCATGGCAGGTCAGTATCCAAGTAGAATTCCCTTCCCTAGTAAGGGAAATAGAGACTGTCTCTGACATAAAGTCAATGGCTGGTTCTTTGATCACCTCTCCTTTAAGGGGAGCAGCCTTACCAATTCACAGAGTAAGACAATGAAGCCAGTACTGATGAGACCTAATAGGCTAGGGCCATTGGAAGGGGAGGAGGACCTCCCCCATCAGTGGACTTGGAGAGGAGCATGAGAGGAGAAGAGGAAGGTTTGGATTGGGAGGGAGCTACAAGGAGGATATAAAGTGAATAAACTGTAAGTAATATAAAATTAAAAATAATTTTAACAAAATTGAAAGCTATACTCATGAAGTCTCAACAATATGGGTGCCCAAACAAGAACTAAACAAGATCGACACTAATATACATGCTAACATGGAAGAGAGAACTCTCTCTGGGCACCAACTCTGAAAGTGTACTACAGGCATG
Organism: Psammomys obesus; assembly: GCF_907164565.1. Taxonomy (NCBI): domain Eukaryota; kingdom Metazoa; phylum Chordata; class Mammalia; order Rodentia; family Muridae; genus Psammomys; species Psammomys obesus. The sequence continues at coordinate 27,699,797 of NW_026596095.1, forward strand.
AACAAATTGTTGAGAAGACAGGTAAATATTCTTTCCCCAAGGAAGAATCCCTTAATTTGTTATCCTATACAAAGTGATCAAACCAAAGCATACAAGGAACACTATATGAAATAAACAGACTATATTGCTATATTATGAATATGCATGTATACACATATATGTCACATTTGCATATTATTCTACATATATATTCATATGTATGTACACACACACATATATATATATATGATATAGATATAGATACATAAATGAACAATTAAAACTGAATTTGAGAGATCAGGAGTGGAGAAATATGTATAGTTGGAGAGAGAAGGGTAGAAAAAGAGGTAATTATATTTTTAATTTAAAAGACAGTATAGCCATTCCTGATGAGACCTGATTGACTAGGGTCAGATGGAGGTGGAGGAGGACTTCCACCATCAGTGAATTTGGAGAGGGGCATGAGAGGAGATGAGGAAGGGAGGGTGGGATTGAGAGGGAATGAGGGAGGGGGTACAGCTGGGATACAAAGTGAATAAACTGTAATTAATATAAAAATTAAAATTAAAAAAGTAAAAATTAGAAATGATTCAATAAAAGTAGTTATACTTTATCAAGAATAAGTAGCCTTTTCTCTATTGTTATCCAGAAAGTTCTTGAACCTTTACTCTTTCTACAGTTTGTCTTATCTGTTGACCTCATCTCACATGGAGAAAAATCTATGCTACTTCCATGCCCCTCCCATATAGTATTTGAAGTACTTTGGAGGCACAACAATGACACTGTCCTAGTCTTCATAGTTCACCTGTCACTGTTTTCTACTTGGAAGATTAATTTGTCAACAAAACAGGCCTTGTGGGACTTGAGCTGTTTTTTAAGGAAATGACAGATAAGCATCTACCTTCTATATCTGCCACTCAAAGAAAATGTTCAGGAGCAAAAACCTCTGCCTAGCATAGCTATCTTCCTTCTTGTACCTATCCTTTTCATCTATCTGTGTATCTATGGATCTATCTATGGATCTATCGATCTATATATATAATCTATCTATCAATCATCTATCTATATTATACCTATCATCTAACTATTTATTTTCCATCATAATTTTTTATTATTTGGAATTTCACACACTGCATCCTGTTCACATTCATTTGTCATTCCCAGGTTCATCCTCCCACCCTTGTGTCTCCCTACCCAAAGTAAAGAAAAATATCTATGAAGTCCAATTTGTGTTGCCCATATACTCAATGGAGCATGCTCAACTCCCAATGGCCATCTCCTTAAAGAAAACTGAGTCCTTTCCTAACCCAACCACCACCCTGCCAGAAGCCATCAGCTTTTGTGAAGAACTACACTTTAGAATCCCTAACACATTTTTTAAGGACTTGCATTAATGGCTTCTTGTCTAAATTGTTTCTAATTTTTTCTGTGTGTGTGTGGCGGGGGTAGTTATCACAGAAGTATTCATGTCTCTCATTCTCAACTATGACTCTGCAGTCATCCATATCAGTACAATAGAAATTTCTTTGCCCATATCAGCCAGCAGCAGCACAGATCATAGACTTCCATATAGTTTCCAGGAACAGTACAGAAGCTGCCACAGTATGGTTGCCAGTCACAGTGGCAGCATGGACCACAGGCCTCAATATTCCTTTTAAAAAATGGGGACTATATTGTTGTTTTTGTCTGTTTGATTGTTTTGTTTTGTTGAGATTGACAGGCTTTAATCTATTTTTCAATCCTGGCCTAGAATCACACAATCTCTTTCTCTAATCTCCATATTCTAATTCATTTCAGAAGTGGCTGGTAGGTAGAGGGTTTTCAAAGCCTGGTAAGGAGTTTTCTGCAAGTTCTGGTCTTGGATTTACAATCTGTAAATTATAAAGAGAGAGGAGGTCCACTTCAATGACAATTAAGTTTGAGGCTGTCTGGTTACTACCATATCCATTTCTTGCTAGTAAAATGTGACTTGGGGCAGGGCTTATAACCCTGAAAATTTTTATCAGAAATCTCTCCTTCTTTCTGATGAAATGAAGACACACAAACATCAATGATGAGGACTCTAAGTACTTTACTTACTCATTGTCTTTCCTCGTGTTTGTAACTCTATTCTTATAATACAGCTGTGTAGTGCAGTTACGTATGATCTCTGCTTTTATATCTTCATTTTATCAGCATTGTTGCTATGTGTAGTTTCTATGATATTTTTTAAGCGATTAATGTTATTGCTTAAAATAACGCCACCTTTTCTTTTTGTGAAGAAGCAATTCAGAGTGAATAAACATTTCTAAGTTATCATGAGAAAAGTTTGTTCTCAAGTGAACAGGTGTCACCAATTACAGTGTTCTTTTTTCTGATGAGAACATTGGAAAGTGTGCTTTTAAAAATATTTAAAATTTAAGTAAACCCTTTCCTTAGAAAGTTGGAGAAAGAATTACATGCATTGGAATTTGTTTACTGTGTTCACATCTGTTATCACATACTGTTACAACAACAACAGAAACAGCTACAATTGGCTTCTCACTGACTGCTAGAGGTTCAAGGCCAACCCGTCCTTTCTTTCCCACAGCAGGTTTCTGGCTCAAGAAATATGTAGCTGGATATTTGTAAGCAAATGAGAGTTAAGTAGCAATTTTATAATTTGTACAACTGGAAACACGCCACAAGCAAGGTAATTATTCCCCTATCAGTGTGAAGACAGCAGCTGAAGGTTTTGGAACCTCAGTGACTCTGTGACAAGCAGTGCTGGACTCTGAATCTCTCTATTCACAGATGTAGCAAGGAAAGTGGTGCCTGAAGAGACCTCAACAGTGATACAAAGACACCCAAAACATTGACATATAAATCTGACTCTATCCAGGTTTATCCACGATAAGGATCAAAAAATCCAGGATCACTGTTGTGCTTTTGAGAGAATAAGACAGGAAGAATATATTTTAGACAAAACCAACTCATTTACATGAAGTACCACTCAAAAGGTGAAAAGCAAATCTTTGCTTCTAAGCTTAAGAAGAGTAGAGAGGGATAGAGAAGACAAGACACAAAGGTATTTAGAGGCTGATGTAAAAAAAAAAATCACGCTAAGGCAAGGACACACAAGAAGTGGCTGTGATTATTGGCTTTCCTAGATGACTGTTAGCTGTTATTTCTGTCAGTATAATGGAGCTCCATAAAATTGGGATTGCAAAATTGACTGCTACTGTTATTATTGAGCATCACACAATGACACATGTAGAACACTTCCTATGAGGGCAGAAGGGAATAAATCAAATTCTGGAAAAACCCTGACAAAGTTCAGGAATTCCTCCTGCCTTTTCCATCTGAGACAGGAATAACCCCTCTCATCCACTAAAGTTTGCCATGAATTAGAAATCCTTGTGACATAGTGCTCTTGAGAAGCACACAGTCACCTTGATTGCCCACTTTCCTTTTATAATTAAAAAAAAGGTCTCAAATTCCTTACTTTGCTTTCTCTCTGAATTCTTTTCCAGAGAGCCACAAGAAACTAGGGAAAACAGGGTAGAGAGCTTAGTCTGCCTTCCACATATGACTAAGACCTCCCTTCCCCGTACTCCAAGCATTGCCATGATTAGTGCTATCGTGCTTATACAAACAGCTTCCTATCTTTCTTGGCACAACAGGAATAAAGAATAGGGAAAGCAGTGTCTTTCAAATTAACACATATCAGGGCCCTACTGAAAGATTCAAATTTTGTGATGCTTCCCGCCCATAGGGATTATTATATATTTCTGCAACTATTATCACAGAGGTGAAATAATCAAACATACTGTAGGAGGCGAATCAGGGTGATCTTCAAATCACTCTTTGTTTTTCACTACTCTGTACTACAGAGAGCTCACTCATACAGAGCAAACTTCTCTAGCTGCCATGGGACTGAAAAAAAAAAAAAAAACCAGAAATACTACCAGGAAACTGGTTGATAAGAGGACACAAACACCCCCATGCTTTTCTGTCTCTCAGCTTCCAGTACAGATGACTGAGGGGCCTTGTTGTACATGGCTTCCTCTCTGCCCCTAGCCCATCAGAAGCTTCCTTTATATTGTAATTATGTTTTGTTTCTACCTAAAAACTCCTAGAAAATACATTGTCTTTCATTTTATGTTTATGGTGGACCTACAGTTAATTTGATATATCTTTTGAGATATATTATAGATGGTTTTCCAGCTAGATTTTTATGAAAAAAATCCAGTTGAATTCTGCCAGCTTTTGTTTGTCAGAAACAAGGGATGCCTAAACCTGTCTTCTAGCTCAAAGTAGATATTTTGACATACCTCATTGAACTAGGCCCATAGAAACTGCAGAAAAATGACAGTCCCATGAATTTCACGGTACACTTTCATCTCCCATCATTTAATTATATTGCCAATATGTAGAAAACTTGCTGCGTTTCACTTATTAGTTTTATTCAGAATTGTGGAAAAACAATATTGTGAATGAGAAACACAAGTAAGCTCCATGTATACTGAAGAATGATATGAGGCTAGAGATTACTAGGTAGGGGTAGTACAGAAAAGCTATACAGCTGACTTTGCCATCAGAAAACAACTGATTTTAATAGATTTTATTTGCTGGTGTTAAGCAAAATACAATTTACTAGCTTAGCAGCTATGTTCCACATACCAATAGATGTGCCGATTTACTCAAGCAATGTAATGTGGATAACAGAAGCTTCACTGCACATCAACATCTAACTGAGCCATTCTCTGAGGCCCATCTGGTCCCCACAGAGAGCAAATTGATGAGAATGAGGATTCTACGATGATAGCCCTCAGTTTTTTATTCAAATCAATGATGGTTCTCTGCCTTTGATTTACTATTTTTGTAGGGTTGGTTAATTCCGGTAAGTTCTGCTCTTTTCTACAGCTGTAGTTCTCATTCAACAGGTCAGATAACCAATGTCTAGATTCTACCCTCTGCCAAATTCATCTTTGGAAAGTGTGCCTCCTGAAAATGGAGACATTATCCAAGAAGTGGTGCAGAGCTTCTTCGGATTTACTTACCTGAGTCTCAGCTAAGATTCCATTAAATGTAATTCCTATGTTTTTACTCTGACTGAGAGCCCACAGTGCGACTGATTCTTTGTAGAGCGTGTGTTGACTGAGATGCAGAAGTTCCACATATCTTAAAAAAAAAAAAAAAGATTATTTCTTTGTTTTTTCTTTGTTTTCATTACACAGTTAACCTAATGAGTGGAAATCATTCATTTGAAAAAAAAATATGAAAATTAACAATATAATCTTATGTGTCAGGAAGGCGTTTTCTCAAGAGAATTTGGCTTCTTTGTTGAAGGCATTCTGTATAGTCTTAGTTTCAGAGGATGAGTTCATTACCATCATGGCAGGGAATTAGGCAGCAGACAGGAAGGCCCATGTAGTAGAAAAGTGGCTGAAGGATTTCACACCCTGATTTGAGGCTTCATGCATCAAGAGAGTTGCCAGGCCTGGCATGAATTTTTGAAATAATAAAGCCCACACCCAGTGACATACCTTCAGTAGGACCACACCTCCTAATCCTTTCCAAACAGTTCATCAACTCAGACCAAAGCATGCAAATTTGTGAGCTTATAGGAGGCATTATCATTCAAACTACTCAGTGTACTCCCTAGCCCTCATAGGCTTGTAGCCATATTATAATTTAAAGTGCATTCCACCGGCTTCAAAAGCTCCCATACACTTTCAGTCTTAAGGCTGTTTAAAACTCCAAAGTCTCTCCTGAGACTCAGAGCAATCTCAATCTGGAACCTCTTGTGAAAACAAAAGCAAAAAGCAGACTACATACTTCCGATATAAAATGGCACATAATATTCATTACCATTCCAAAAGGAAGGAAAGTAAGCATAAGGAGAAAATACTGGGCTAAGCAAGACCGAAAATCAGCAGGACTAAGTTCACATTCTGCATGTCCATGTCGGATGTCAAATCATTCTTCAGTTTACCAGCTCCTGCAGCTTTGTTGACTTAAACACACTTTTCTCTCTTGGGATATTTCCATACCCTGTTAGCAGCCATCTTTGGCAGATATCCCAGGACTCTGACACCTCAACATCTCCAATGCAATCAAAGTTTTGCCTTCCCCATTTCAAACAGTGCCCTCTCTGGGCCTCCGTGCAGGGACTGCTTTGCTAAATACTTGCCTCAGGAACCTGTCACAGAAATTCCCCAGTCCTGGTACCAACTTAGTTACTGCTCTATTGCTGTGAAGAGACGCCATAACCAAAGCAACACTCATAAAGGAAAGTATTTAATTGGGACCTTGCCTACATTTTCAGATGGTTACAGGAATATCATCATGGTGGGGAGCTTCACAGCAGGCAAAGAGGCAGACAGCATGGTGCTGGAGAAATACCTAACAGCTTTATATCCCAAATGCATGCAGCAGGCAGACAGAGAGAAGCCCTGAGCCTGACATGGGCTTTGTTCAAAGCCCACACTCACAGTGACATACCTCCTCCCCCAAGGCTACACCTCCTATGCCTTTCAAACAGTTCATCAGTTGGGGACACAGCATTCAATATGTCAGCTTGTAGGGCTCATTCCTATTCAGACCACCAGTGTCACTTCTTAGCTGCTCCTGTTACCAAAATTAATGTCTGATCATCCTTCTCTCTCCAACTGTCAAAGCACTAAAAATGAAGAACACAGAGTTTAGGCAGACAGCTAGAGTTACAAAACGACCAAAAAAATCAGACATGTCCCAAATGGGAAATTCTTCTTATTAAAATTCTAAGTTGATCAAAAGTAAATCACAACAAGTATAAAAGAGCCAGAGAGATGGTTCAGCAGTAAGCAGACTGGTTTCTCTTGCCGAGGATCAGAGTTTGGTTCCCAGCTCCGACAAAGTGCTCAAAACCATCTGTAACTTCAGTTCTGGGGTATTTAATACCTTTTACCAACCTATGTAGTCTCCACACACGAATGTGTTACTCATGCATACGATCAGGTAAAACATCCCTACACATAAAATAGAAGAAATGAATCTAAAAATATTTTAAATGTGATAAGAATAGTTAGTATTCTATAAACCACAAAATCCAGTGAAATACATTCAAAGGACAATATAATGATTTTCAGGTGTATACTCTTGGGTGAGAAGTAGCTTGTCCTATGATAACTTGTTCTAGATTTTATCAATTCCAAAATTTTTACCTTCATAGTCTCTGCAATAGGAACTAGTTCTGACTCATGTGGAGCATTCATGATAAGTAGCATTTCTTTTTATATTTTTTCTTTTTTATTTCAGTTTATTGTTATTATTATTATTTTTACATCCCAAGGTTGTCCCCTCCCTTCTCTCCTCCCCCTCCCTTTCCATTTCTGCCCAGAAAAGGGGACTCCCTCCCTAGCACATCAGGCCACATCAGGATTGAGCATATCCTCATCCTTTGAGGCCAGGCAAGGCAGTACTGCCAGGGAGAAGTGATACAAACACAGGCAATGGAGTCCATGTTAGAAACAGCCTCACGCCCTTCATTCGCCAGTCAACCCACATGACGACCAAGACGCCCATCAGCCACATATGTGCAGGGGGCCTAGGTCCAGAACATGCATGCTCTGTAGTAGCATTTTAACATGATTTCTTGAAACTAGGGGAAATATATATATGTATGTATGTATGTAAATGTGCGTATAATAAAATTTCTACAGAAAACTTTTTATTGAAACAGCCATTTCTTCTGTTTTTTTTAATTGATGAACTATTTGACAATGTCATACATGTGTTTTTACACATGTGTCTAATATTTTTATTAGATAACTCAGTGCTGCACACACCTAACTCTATTATCCCACCTTCATGCGAATCCCTCTCACATGCACATATATTTTGGTTTTATTTTGTGACACCTTGAGTTTAAGCAGAGATATCTTGGTGAACAGGTTTTGAAACTATAGAATGGAGCCTCGTAGACTCAACAATGGTTCCAGTGGTACCCTGTTTTATTAAACATGTCTTATCAAATGTAATTTCTGAATGGAAAGATTATATAGGTGTACAATATACATCAACATGTCTGAAAAAAATAATTTTAAATATTCACATATATACTTTAAATTTTTTTAAATGTTTAAAATTTTTGTACTAATATTAGACATTTTTATTAATTTTACTTATGAACATTTATTGATTAGTGCTTTATAGAGGTAATGTATATATTAACATTATAAGTCAAACATTTGTCTTTTAAAGAAAAACAAAATATTTATGTGTTTAAAAATATTCTTTTAAAGCCACAGTACTTCTCTTTTTGTTTTGAGAGCTCTAAGGTGATGAATAAATATTGATAAGGCACTTAGTGAGGTGTGTAACTGTTGTAACTCCAGAAGGCAAGCTTCTTGTGAGCACTCTAATACATGGAAAATTTCCAAGAAGTATTCTGAGTCTCATAATTATCATCCCAGATGCTAGACTGTGTCTGCGTGGGACAAGCTCAATGTGCTGTCACATCCAGCAGGGTTGCCAATCTTAAACCAACTGTGACTACTCTCTGTACATTTCTCTCTCTGGGGCATTACAAAAAAAAAAAATCTTAATTAGCTTTTGTTTCCAAGCAGGGCTTCATTTTTCATGATGTTACTTTCATTTTACTGGGATTATGAGAAGCAAATTGACCTTGACATCTCATCTATTACATTAAGTGTATTGTTTATGCAATATCTAAATTCAAGTTATTAACCTTACTGAGATAAAAACAAGAGGAATATTAAGGACACACATTTTCCTTTAATACCAAAGCATGAATTTGTTATATGAAATTAGGAATCATGTTGAGATTTGACAAATTTCTCAAAACAACTACTCTGTTTTTGAAGACATGTTGATAGATAATAATATATACAAATTGAACAAAAGGTGGATACGTTCTTTTGGCACACTGATACTGATGATGCAGTTTTGTTTAAATTCTGCATTTTGAAATTGCAAACACCTTAGGAATATACACTACTTATTCTAGAAAAACGTCTCTAAAACTGCAATTTGAAGCATTCCAAAGATTCCAGGGGAATAAGCTGGACCAGTGCAAGATTCTCAAGTATTTCTATAGCCCAAACTTTTGAGAAACTTAGCCTAAAATGCATTTTTATTAGACAGTGCCATTCCAACTTAACTTCAACTTTTCACACAATAAAATTTGATTTACTTACATATTCAGATTGAGTTCAGGAGCAACTTAAATATGCTCCCTGAATCAACTGCCAATGATGGTGAAGAGCAGATTGTCAACTTAAATGTGTTGGCTGAACCAACTGCCAATAGAGGTAAAGAACTGATTGTCATTTACCTTCTAGGATATTAACAGTGTGCTTAACAAGTAACAATATGCGTCCTCCTTTTAGCAGAAATGCTGCTTACTAATGACATCTCATTGCCTCACACAGCAGGGACACTCATTCTATTTGGGCATAATGACCAAGCTAACATCAGTTTTTAAGAATGTATGTTATCATTATTCATTACAGTACGGCACTGAAGCTTCTCTGGGAGGCAATAAAGAACAAAATGTATATTTTAAAGATCCCCATTTCCCCCCTAAAAGCTTGAATTAAGCTGCAGTCTGTGGTGCTCAGAGAATTGAGTTATGTCCTCAAGCAATGCTTCTCTTAGAGTGCATCATGCCTGCAAAGATTGGGCTCTGATTAGCCTCTGAGTTTTCTAATACAGCCGATTGATTTTCTGCTACTGTAGCTGCCATTGCATTCTGTGTGCTGGCACGGGCTCTCTGTCTTTTGCATGAATGATGGATGGTTGTCTGTGAGGCTCCAAGCGCATACTTATTTCCTCTTCAATAAGAACAACCGTCAGTATTATTTAAGCAGAGAAAAACACTGAGGCAAACCGGCATGCTTAACAGCAGTTAGCGCTCTCTTCATACTCCTTGTTGATGCTATCTACTTAACCCACTGTTCTATAGGAAGTTGGTGATCATGCTCAGGGATCTTTATCTCCTTCCTCCCAGGTGGAGAATGAATACAGTTTAGTTAAAACAGAAACATGTATCTTTTCTGAAACAATAATTTGTAAGCTGTTTCATTTTTACATTATATTGGCTGGGACATTTGTTTTAAATGTAGACTAGCACTAGAAAATAAACCTGTAATCTGAATCCATTAAAAATTTCTCACCATAAATTTATGTGCAGAGTCATCTGAGTATCTTAAATTCTGTATTTAAGAATAAGTAGGTAGTGGTTACCTCTATTGCTCGCAGGAGGCTGGGGCTGAGTGGGCATGACTTTAAGCCCATCTGAATGTTAGGGCAAGACCATTCTGAAAGAAAAAAAAAAAAAAAAAGAAACAGTAATTTCAGTGCCAATTGACAGAGATTTTTTTTTTCCCACCGACTGTCTTAGTTCAGATTCAGTGAAAGCAGAGTCTGAACAGTGCTCTAGTACTACAGAAGGGGAGCTTGAATGATCCCAGAGCAAGTGACAGAAACCAAGGACAAGATAGGGTGCAGACGGGCACAGGAGAACTCTGCTCTGATGTGGTATCTCAGGGAATCCTGGGATATGTATGCAACCAGTTGCGTGTCCCCATCTGAAACAAGGGCTCAGCCTTTCTCTCCCCTTGCAGTACCTCGTTCTCGTGGGCTGAATCGGGGAAGAAGGGAACTAAATACCCCAGGCCTGTCTATGCTCATCAGTTCCCACATCCGAGGACAATACACAGAAGAAAGAGAGTCATGGGTTATTAGTAGCCAGCAATGAGTAGCTGAGGGATAGGCAGATGGAGTCTGGAGACCAGAGTTGGGCAGTAGTATTGTTGATCCTACAATTGACATTTATCCGGCTTGTTCCTATACTGGGCACCAATATTAAGAAAAATAACCAGTTTATTTAAAATATGGTTCCAAGAAACTAAGGTAAAGTTGGTTAACGAGAGTAACCATGATCTGAAGGTGTTCTGCAGCATGTGAAGTTAACAAAAAAGAAAAAAAAAGATTTTTGTTTTATTAGTTTTTTTTTTCAATTTGTGCATAAAAAGAAATCCACTTTCGATGTTCTCAGTTTCCTTAAGTAGATGATGAAGAAGACATGTTCTCGTGGCACAAAGAAAACCTCAAAGAAGTTCAAATTCAGCTAAATGTTTTAAATCACCAAAATCTTTATGGAAAAAATGTTTATGGCTTTTAAAAATTGCACCTATTATTCTGCAATATTCCTGTCTGTAAAATGCCTCATGAATCTGAGTTAGTATGCACATGGCTCACTCACAGACACAAACCAAATTGTACACTAAGGATGAGGTATGGACTGATTTTCCCCAGATAGGGAGTACCAAATGCTTACACATTCACTTGGTGAAATTGTTTTGCTTCATGAAGAGTTATCTTTCTGAAAACTTAAACCTGTACCACTTACTCCACAATAACATGCATTTTGCCTTTCTTCTTTTCAGCTATAAAACATTGAATAGTTTTGGAAAAAAATTTCAGTTGGGACAAGAGTAAATATTTTGATATTTTATTGTTATTATTAACGTTATTGACACTCAGTGCCCTAACTGGCTGATACCAGGATGACTGATTATTTCATATTACAAATAATACATTCTGAAACAATTTCAAGTCATGACAGGCTAATAGATAAGGCTTTGTCCATAGCTCCAAGTTGATGACTCAAGTTGATACATTAATATTGATCTTGTGGTGCTTTTGCTGCTTGATGTTTATGCTACACATGAGCTTCCAGTATGAATGGCAAATTGTATGTAGCTAGACTGATATGTGTTCTTCTGTATTCTTTCCAAAACTAAACTTTTCCCGAAATTCAAACTATAGTTACAAGGTAAACTCATTACAACACACATCTTCTAGGCATTCCTCTGATGTTAGTTGAGCAACTGAGGAAATTGGATAAGTAGGGGCACATAGCATAATCATGCATGAACATCATCAGCTGAATCCACATGACATCTATGAAAGGAGTACATAGAAAGACTCCTGTTAGACTCCAACCACACCACACCATGTAATAGTTCTCGCATGTGAAAGCAGATCTTACAGTAATATTAAGAAACTAACCTCTTGTAAGGTCCTCCTTAGTGTTTAGTTTCTTTAGGTCTGTATGTGGCTATATTATACTTAAATCTCATTCAGAATGGTAAACAGGATAGACACCAGAAACGGTGGAAGAGAAGAAACAGGATGGGAGTCTACTATAGAGGGTCGTCTGAAAGACTCCACTCAACAGAGGATCAAAGCAGATGCTGAGACTCACAGCCAAACTTTGGGCAGAGCACAGGGAGTCTTATGGAGGAAGAGAGGGGTGGGGATAGAGGGACATGGAGGGGACAGGAGCTCCACAACAAGACCAACAAAACTAAAAGATCTGAGCCCAGGGGGTCCTGCAGACTGATGCACCAACTTAGGACCATGCATGGAGAGGACCTAGACACCGTGCTCAAGGTGTGGCCAATTGGCAGCTCAGTCTCCACGTGGATCTCTAAGTGAGGGGAGCAGCTGCCTCTAGCATGAACTCAGTTGACTGCTTTCTGATCCCTAGCCCCTGATGATGCAGCCTTGCCGGGACACCGAAAAAGAAGTTCCAGGCAGTCCTGATTAGACTTAACAAACTATTGGCAGATGGCAATAGTGGAGAACTCCCTCTTTCAGTGGACTATGGAAAGGTGATGGGGGAAAGAGAGAGGGAGGGTGAGACTGGAGGATGTTGAGGGCCTCAACCAGGATATATAATGAATAAATTATGAAAAAATAAAAAATATACAAAAAAGCAAAGATAAATAGCAAAAGCATGTAGCCATTTTTTAAATATATATAAATAAATGAGTAAGAAACAAAAAAGGATATTAACCTTTCAATTTCTAGTTAAATTGGAAATGACAAAGTCATAATGAACCCATTGATTCACTCACCTTTTTCCAAAAAGCCAATCATATTAAAATAGGGGCGTATAGTAGCAATTTTTGAAGAATCAATGTAAAATTCTTAGGAAGAAATTACTCATCCACTTAATCAGAATCAACTGTGCTTGTGTGACTTAAGAACACTTCAACTGTATTTATTAACCTAGTTAACAAGGCACACACATGCTCATTGGGCACACTGTAGAATACACTTTGATGTCACTTAACCATAGCTGTGCAGCCTGAGGAAGCTTATTTAAATTAAGTATTCCTTTGTTGCCTCATATTTAACGTAAAGTTATAATCACAGCTTCTCCTTGAAAATATCACTTGTAAAACACTTCATCAAGAAGAGTACCTGGCACATGTATGTGCTAACATCATCCACTCCACTTTTAGTGGTAAGTCGAAGAAATCAGTTGAAGATAATACAGGTATTGTGGTATAAAATGATTAAAAGAATATTATTTGCAATAGTGGGAAAACATAAATAATGTATAAATTATAGCATGGAGCTATGAGTAATTAAGCAAAACTATTTAGATGATATGTTGAATGAAAAATGGCATGACAGAAGTTATATTATTGAATCAAAATATATCAGTATTATATCAATAAAATGAATTATGGTAAATGGTATATGAAGTATGATCGAATTTATTAAAATTAAAATAAATTCATCAATAGTAAATTCTGAATGCAAAAATATAACATAGAATTTTATGTCCCTGAATGCAGGTGAATGAATAAGATATATTGTCTTTTTCATATCATATGGCATTTCCCAATTTGTAGGGAAAGAAGAATTTCTTTATAAGAAGACTAAGTTGATTTGAACTGTTTTAAAACTTCCCCAAATTATATCAAATAGTCTTAAATCTAACTCATAGTTCAGTGAATACGATTCTTTCATATGTGGTTTGCAAACCTTTACAAAATACATGATACTTCTACATGAGAATGCATCCTCCATAGAGAAACTGCTGGTTGGAATCTAATGAATCTTTATAGATATTTTCCGTAGTACCGACTTGAGATAATATTGATGATTTATTAAATGGCTATTTTTGTCATAAAGCAATAACAATACCAGCTTGTCCTCCATGTAGCAATCTAAAAACACTGAAGGTTGACTAAACCCTAAAGTCAATACCATGTAAAAAACCTATGTCATATACTAATGAATAGACCTAAGTCATATAGTCTATACTCTTTATAGTAAATTTTTTCTTGGAAGAACTCATAATGCACTCCAGGAGTCTTTGAGATTTTTATTTTTCCACCTTATTTATAGATATGTATCTTTGATGATTAGCTTCTGACTTCATGCCTTTCATTAAATATAAACTATTATTGGCCAGTAGTTTTGCTGACCATAGAAAATATTATATTATATATATTTATCAATCTCTAATCTGTTGCTTGAATAAGTCACTTAATACTTCATGTAGTGAAAGTATAACCAATAGCCATTTTTATAGAGAAGAAAACTTATAGCATATAAGCATATAAATGTAGCTAGCAATGAATATAAGATGCCTCCATGGGCAGACACTTTCCACATTGTCTCACAACCTGAGATTGTTTCCTGGGACCCAGATGGAAGAAGAGAACTAACTCTGTGACTTTTTCTCAGACCTACACACACATGCTGTGGCATAAGTCCTCAATAAATTAAAAATAAATAAGGAAAGGAGAAGCAACTGGCTCAGTTTTTGAGAGAAAATGCTTCTTTTGCAGAGGACTCATGTTTGAGTCAAAGCACACATGGTGAGCAGCTCATAACTAACTGTAACAACTTCAGAGCCTCTGATACCCTCTTACAACACTGTGGGCACCTGTGTCCATACACGCACACTCACACACACACACACACATACTTAAACACATTCAGATCAAATAACACAATTAATCTTTTTCTAAGGGGACAGTAATTCTAACATAAAATAGAAAGTTCTCTCACACAGACCTAATGAAATTAAACCAGCATGTCATGCCATAGAGTAGTAGATGAAAGGCTTGACCCTTATTGAAACAAAGCCTATCATGATCTCAACTTTGCCAATCTTTTGCCCATTGATACCAGATCGTTCCTGACTTACAAAGATCACAAGACCAATACATTAACGGGTAAAATCAAAGAATTCACAAGATGCCATCTGCAGTTGCTACAGTGTCTTCAGAGAGAGAACCTGCATGCAGACAAACAGTGCTTTTGCTACAGTTCCGTAGAAATGGGATTGGTTGAAGCCAATAGTAGAAGGCAGGAAACTAGAGACAAACACCTTCTCACTGATGAAAGAATTTGATTCTATCAGATGCAGATATTGTGTGTGTGTGCGTTTGTGTGTGTGTGTGTGTGTGTGTGTGTTGAAGTTTATACTTTCTCCTGAATAGTTTCTCCTTTCCACATACTCCTAACAGAAAACTAGAGTTTGGCAGCTTATTAATGTTCAATACCAAGAAAGTTTGGCAGTTTATAGATGCCAAGTACCTGGGAGCATGTGTCAGGAATGATTATCAGCAGCTCAGTTTCATTCCTGTACTTCCCATGGGACTCTAGGGTTATGTATGTGCTTCTATTCTTATTCTGCACAGCCAAAAACCTATGTACAGCAGCAGAGAAACACAAAGAACCCTTCTCTGATCTCATCAATATATGACATTCTTTGTTTGTATTTTATGTTTCCTGTCATTCTGAAATAGGTTTATAGTTATCTACAAAAAAAAAAAAAAAAAAAAAAAAAAAAGACAAGGAACCTGGAACTGATCTGATATCTTTCTGGGACTTAGTCCCAGGAATTACATACTGAAACTGAGGATCTTTTCCAAAACTGTAACTTCCAGAGAGTCAAGTGGGCAAGATATCAACTTTTGGTTCATTTACTTGTTTAAAAATGCATCTGGGGCATCCTTACCCATCTTTTTAATGATCTTCATTGAATATTTAAGTACCAGCTCATGACATGTCTACTTAAACACACTTATCTTCACCTGGACATACATCTGGAAGAACACAATTCAGGATTAAATACTTCTTTTCATGAATAAATATTTCATGAACTGCTACTAACCTCATGTTTTTTTTTTTAAAGTTGGAAAACATCATGAATGTTTTCTTGTCACTATCAACTCTAACTTTTAAAATGCAGATTTACCATTCTAATAAAACCACAGATATTATAAACACAACCAGTTTCACTGTGCAGATTAACATATATGTCAACTACTCCCCTCAGTTATCAACGTATTTGTAAATATTCATTTTTAATTTGTTATTTTAATTTTAAAAGTCTAAAATAAAAGTAGTTGAAATGGGATTGAACTGTGATTTCCTCTGAAATATTTATTACAGATTTTTTGATCATTTCATTTAAAACTGTTGTGAGGTAGCCACCAGGGAAGGCTACTCAGACACAAAGTTAAGCTAATAGAAAGTCACTATTATCCATCCAGCTATTACACTGTTTTCTGGACCCCACTATAACCCTGAGCCTCTACCAGGGTGGGATTTTAAGCACAAAAAAAAAAAAAAATTCAGAGTGGACACAGCCAAGTTAGCAAGTAAAGTCAGCAAAAAGAAGGAAAATAGATGTCAAAAAGCAAGGTTAATACATTAGGGACTTTCCCGAAACTATGGACTTGGATGGATTATTTCTTTGTTCTCTTGCTAGCAATTGTTGCTGTCTATGCTCTGGGTCCCAAGGCCTAAATGGTATTTCCATCATGGCATTAGGTGTGTTAACCTCTGGACACTAAGGGATAGCGTTCTTTACAGTAACAAAGAACTATTGAATGTGAACTTATCAGAAAAAGCAAAAGTGACCTACTAACCAATCAACAATCTGTCACATAATTGCTGGTTCTTATTGTAGCAATTCATATTTTTCTTTTCCAGTGTCACATACCTGACATTAAGTTATTACTTAAACTGGAGTATCTGAGTCTTCATTTGATCATGAATGAATATGATAGAATATAGAAATGGGACAGGATATGTAAAGCAGTGAGTATGCTGTAAGTGATCCTCAGTACAGTTTATTTCTATTTGTTGATATTATAGTTACATATTTCTCATTTCCCTTTCTTTCCTGCAAACTCTCTCTTGCAACTGTCATTTTATCTCTGTCAAATCCATGGCTTCTTTTCCTTTAATTGTTGTTACATTATAAACACATATGTATACTCTTCTTTTTTAAATGACCCATAGAGTACAGTTTGTGTCTCTTGTGTAAGCATGGCTGTGAGTTCATACAATAGAGCATGGCCAACCTACCAGGTGCTACATCCTACAAGAAAACAGACTCTTTCTTCCCTAGCAGCCATCAACTGTCAACAGTGCCCCACCTGCAGGTGGGACTTACATACCTCCCTCATTTATTATGTAATGTCTGCTGCCTTAATCATGTGCAGATCTCGTGTCGCAGGCAAACACAGCTCTGAACTGTAAATATTGGCTCTTCCAATATGGGGAGAAACTAAAGTCTCTCTCAAGGACCAAGTAATAAGAAGACTACTAGCCTTGGAGATCAGAAATAAGGTCAGTTTCATGAAATTTCATGCTAGTCTCAGAAATAGCATGAAAAGTAAAGTAAGTTAGATGTGGATTTTAGCCATCATTCTTCCCAGCACTTGCACAGGCTCCTCGCACTCACAGATAGGGAGATGAATAACTGTGACAGATGGTATCATAACTAATGGAATACTGTGTATATGTGGGTGTGGGGTCTTGAGCAGAGCTGTGCATCATCTGCATTAATGATTGACATGCTCTAACTTGGTCTGTAGAGAATATTTATCCACAAATAACTTTGTTTTCTTCTCACTTGTTCCCGACGTCATTTCAACTAAAGACGTAGAGAGAAACATCACCAGCCATCATCATTTGGTTCAAAGTGCCAAAGGAGCCCCAGGAAGAATTTTCGTCAGTTTCTATCCACTATCATTGGGTTTTTGGTGGAGACTAGAGTTGAGTGAATAAGAAGGAAAGTCCCTGTGTAACATCTGACAACTCTTCACCAAACATACAATTAGGTAGAAGCGTATCCCATTCTTGGATAGTCAAGACCAGAATAATAAGAGCTGTCAGGTAGAATTATGATGCTCAGGAAAGCTATCTTTCAAAACTGAATATTAAAGATCTTTCAAGGATAGGGAAAATCGAGGGTTGTCATGGTCCCCAGGGCAACCCAACCAAAGATGCATCAGAGGTGGCCACAGGCACAAGTGAAAGAAGCATACTTATTGGTTAGATTTTGTTGTCAACATGGCACATACTAGAGTCACCTAGGAAGAGGGGACCTAAGTGAGGAGCTGTTTCCATCAGATTATACAGTAGCATGCCTGTGGCACACCTTCTTGATTGCTAATTTATGTGGGAAGGCCCAGTTTACTCTAGGCTGTGTTATGTATGGACCAGTGGTCTTGGGCCATACAGAAACATCCAGCTGAGCATGAGGTAATGGAAAGGCAAGAAGAAAAGACAGCAAGTGGCATTCTTCAATGGTCTTCGGCCAGGTTCCTGATGGAGTTATTGTCCTGAATTCCTTGAATGGTAGATTAGAACCTGCAATATGAAATAAAGCCATTTTTGTCATGGTATTTTTCACATACGCAGAAAAAACAAATTAGGAAAAATTATTGCAAGAGATCAAGAAAGCTGAAATCATACAAACATAGTCAATCTACAGAAGAAAAATAGACAATAATCAAATATCGACATAGTACATCATTGAACAACAAAGATAAATATGAGGGAAAAAAACAACAAAGAATTTCCAAGATACTTATAAAAGTCAATAAAATAAGTTAAACTAGTCTTTATGTCTCAATAAAACTCTAAATGTAAATAGAGTGAATTCTTCAATTAAATTATATAGACTATCTTTAATCAAACAAAAGGCAAACAAATGATAATTATGGGTTATTATGGCAAATGTTTACCTTTCATCTATTTTCTTTATACTTTATTTGGATTATTAGAACATTATTCTGCATACTTTGCAACTTTTTCTCACTAAGTATATACTTGGTTTGCCATTTCTTATACACATCAATTATAAAGTACATACCATCACACTATATGAAGAATACTTAGTATGAAAATTATCATTTCTCAAACTTACATCCTAACAGAAACACTAATTATTACTGATTTTTTTAACTAATAGAATGATCAATTTAAAATGTCACTTTTTCTTCTCCCATGACTTATTAGCATGAATCATCTCTGAGGTGCAACTTGGTGGATATGAAAAAGACTGTAAACATCCCCTCAAGCCAATTTACACAGATAAATAAACCAGGTCTCCCATAAAGGGGAGATAAGTAGAAAATCTCTTCTCTCTTTCTCTTAAATCCATTTTACTTTATCATTTCTCTTTATTCTTTACTTTTAATTTTACGTATTTAATTATTATTATTATTATATATATTTTTTGCACAGGGTCTTGCTGCAATAGAGCTTGCACCAGTAATAGAGCTTACCAGCTGGCCTGGTAATCTCTATGAAATGCAGAATAAGCTCAAACTCATGGCGGTCTTCCAACCCCAGCCATCTACATACTAGGACTGTATGTTGGATCTACTATGTCTAGATCATGGAATATCTCTCTTAAGATCAAACTTGTCATACTGTTACAGTCCAATTAACTATCTGTTAACAAGAGAGCTGATCTTTTCACCAAACACTATGTGTTATCTAGAATAATACTCAGCATTATTTTTTTCTAATGTAGAAAATGAATAAATCTATCATCTTTAAGTTGTTACTATAAGTTCAGCTAGAAATTCAAAGTTATGTAAAAGGCATTTGCTAGATTCTTCTAAGATCAATGATTAGATCACAATTGTTTTACTTGACATTTAAAGGGCTCCAAGACCTGACTGTCAGTTCCATTTATCTTCTTTGGTGGAATTACACTGGATTATATGTAATATGTTCCATTATTTCAATTGTACAATGCCGTTTCAAGACATTTTCTTCTTTCAGCAATGTGCTTTTTCTCTTTCCTCATCCTTCTATTTTCAGTGATGATGTTCCCATTATCTGAAGCCAGATGCAAAGGCTGTATTTTTGTTTTTGGTTTTTAGGAGCAAAGGAATGTTCCACCTCTACCCAGCACGTGACATGTCTTTATTGGAGCTCCTCAGGACCATCCTTGCCTTTATGTACGTGTCCCAACTTCGCATCCTTTACATACCACCTTCCTTCCGTGATATGTCTTATCACTTAAATGTTGCTCCCTTTTCTTAACAAACAGTGTTTTATTGACAGGTGTCATACATCTTAGGTTGTTACCCTCACCACCTTCTGTGTGTAAGTTGCACAGGTGGTCACTGTGTATTTACTTGAGCTTATTACTTAAGAATTTGAGGTAAAATTTAGTGACTGCAATGGCTATGAAATTTAAATAGGATATACACAAATGGCTATTTGTATTTTAAATAGAATTGACGTTATTATGTTATGTTTGGTGGTTGAACAAAAAAATATGGAAGAGAATGGTCTTAGTCCTGTCCTCTTCATCTGCAGGTTTTATTTTCCTAGACAAGTTGCATCTCCTGGTTCCACTTCAGCTTTGACACCAAGTAAGTGGGCCAAAGGTTCCTGCCTCAGAAGGTGTGTGAAAATGACTCAATATTTATGAATAGTTATATTTTCTATATTTATGTATAGAATATATATATTGATTTAGATATCTTCCTAGCAGTTTCCTGCAAAAGAAACACTGACAGAACAAAAGTCTCCCTAGCAGTAAGCTCCCAGCCTAGTTTGATTTCACAGTGCTGTGCGGTTACTCTTTTCTGTTTACATTTTCTGCAATAAAAAAAAAATGTACTAAGTCCCAGAGCTGTATCTTGTGAAATTAAGTAGAAAACACCAGCACCTGTGTTTATGGCATACTTTTGTTCTTACACCTAATGTTTTCTTTTTTTTTTTTTTCTTTCACTTTCTGGCAAATTAATTGCTTGCGAACAGGTTGGGAAGGGGTCGTAGAAGAGAGAGAGGCAACTTCTGTAATTTGACTATTCAAGCAAAAGTTCTACAATGAATGGCAAAAATAAAATAATGAAGTGTGTGGTTGTCTATAATCTAGATGATAATGTAAGAATATTGTTTAGCATAAGTGTAATGGCAATCTGAGGTTTTCCAATTATATCCAAAATGCTGACAAACCAATTCTGCTACCACGTACATGTCATTAGATAGATTAGTGCTTGAATGAATGCCATGAGCATCCTCATGTGATTTAAGAAATATACCTTCAATTAATGGCCCTATCCACAATCTATTGGAAAACCTCTTGAGGAATTGTAATTAGTTTTATATGTATGTATTTGGTAAATGATGCTATAAATGAACTCAGACCAAGAAATTACTAAACAGAAGAAAAGAGGAATCTATTCTTTATTAGCATTGTGATATAAAAATTTAAATGATGTCCTAATCACTTACCAGGATCAAAAAAGTTAAAGAGAATATTTATCTTCCCCCAACAGTACATAAAATAAACCCTTTGTGTAAAGAAAAAGTATACTTTTTAGTAGTAATTTATTATTTGTCTCCTGATTTTTTTTTAAATCTTTCTTCCAATGTCTTAGATCGTTTTCACTTAGTGCTAATTTTGTCAGTTTATGTGAATTTCAGATTATCTATTGCTACTCTAAAGTTGATAAAGCAATTTTCAACCATATTTCAACAAAACTGAGAAAATTTAAGTATCAAATGTATAGTATTTCTTCACTTTAATTTTTTCCCCTTT
Organism: Psammomys obesus; assembly: GCF_907164565.1. Classification (NCBI taxonomy): domain Eukaryota; kingdom Metazoa; phylum Chordata; class Mammalia; order Rodentia; family Muridae; genus Psammomys; species Psammomys obesus. Next base: position 27,721,422 of record NW_026596095.1, read on the forward strand.
CTTTCATCCCTTCTCCTCTTTTCCCTTTCTCTTACAGGACAGGTTACTATCTCTGTCTCTCTTGTTTATAAATCAATAAATATATCATAAAACCAAAACAAATTTTTTTATTTTTTGCTTTTTAATTTTTTCTAACTTTTATTAATTACACCTTATTCACTTTGTATCCTCTCATAAACCCTCCCTCCTTCCCTCCTAATCCCACCTTTCCTCCCCCTTCTTCACTCATGCCCCTCCCTAAGTCCATTGATAAGGAAGGTCCTCCTCTCCTTCCTTCTGATCTTAGTCTATCAGATCTCAACAGAAGTGGCTGCATTGTCATCTTCTGTGGCCTGGTAAGGCTGCTCCCACCTCAGGGGGAGGTGATCAAAGAGCAGGTCAATCAGATTATGTCAGAGGCATTACTGACATTACTATGTAACCCACTTGAACACTGAACTGCCATGGGCTACATCTGTGCAGGGGTTCTAGGTTATCTCCATGCCTGGTACTTGGTTGGAGTATGAGTCTCTGGGATGTTCCCTGTGTTCCAATTTTCTGGTTCTGTTGCTCTCCTTGTGGAGTTCCTGTCCTCTCCAGATCTTACTATTTCCTACTTCTTTTGTAAGATTCCATCACTGTGCCCAACAGTTGGCCATCAGGCTCAGCATCTGCTTTGATAGTCTTCAGGACAGAGTCAAAAAGAACTTTTCTATGTTAGTGAAACGACAGAGGACAAAAATGAAGGGTGTAATTGACTCTATGATTAGATTCAATCATAGTATTAGTCTTAAGTTTGGGAAAAGAATTCCCACATCAGAATGTTACAGGCATCCAATGGCAGATAAGGCAGAATTTCCTTCCACCATTAATTCATAACCACTTTCTGCTGACTGACTTTTGTCAAATTAACACAAGCTAAAGTCTTCTGAGAGAAGAGAACCTCAATTAAGATATTGCCTCCATAGTATTTTTGATGGGGAGGGCTGAGCCCATTGTGGGTGGTGCTTGCTGTCTCTAGGCTTATGGTTCTGGTTTCTGTAAGAAAGAAGGCTCATCACGGCTTAGGGAGCAGGCAAGTAAGCAGCACTCCTCCATGCTGCCTACATCAGCTCCGGCCTCAGGTTCCTGCCCAATTTTAGTGCTTGTTGTGGCTTTCCTCAATGGATGTGATTTAGGATACATAAGCCAAATAAACCATTCCCTGTAAGTTGCTTCCCATTATATCAATAATAACATGTAACATGGAACTCAAGTATGTCCCTTATTGGCATATTACTATCAAGAACAATACTTTATAATTTAATTTTTTAAGCATTAAAATAAATCATGGAAAATTGTGAGTTTGAGGTTATACATTAAAAAAAAACTGTTTATGCTGTGTTGGCTGAAATAATTTTCTTAATCTCCTTTCTCTTTACTTTTTTAATAATGAAGCATTTCATTTTCTACACGGTTGTAATAAAAGATTTTCTCAGTTGTATGTGAAGTTACAAATTTTTTATACTTTTCATTTTTTCAGAAACTATGACATAGTTAGGTGATACAAACATATCATGCATCTCTCTCATGCATCATGTATTATGAAGCATCTGACTCCTTGGTCTCCTTGTTTTATGTCCCCTTTCCATATGCCTTCCGGTACAGTAAAATCCCAAAGGGCTCTTATGTATTTCATAAAAGGAAGTGGTATTATTTGTGTATAACACATAAAATCATCTTATATACTTTAAATAACCTAATTTATAATTCAATTTAAACTAAAAACAGATGGCTTGCATGAGAATGCCCCACATAGTTTTGTATATGTAGATAATTGGCCTCCAGTAGATGTAACTGTTTAGGAAGGCTTAGGAAATGCAGCTTTGTTGAAGGAGGTGTGTCATCACTTGTGAGTTCTGAGAATTTTTAAGACTCATTATTCCCAGAGTTCACTCTGTGCATACTACTTGTGAAACAAGATGTGAAGTCCAAGTGGATCAAGACCTCAATATAAAACAAGACACACTAAACCCGTTAGAAGAAAAAGTGGGGAAGTGCCTTGACCTCATTGGCACAGGAGACAACTTCCCGAACAGAACACTAGCAACACTGGTTCTGAGATCAACAATCAATAAATGGGAACTCATGAAAGTGAAAAGCTTCTGTAAAGCAAAGGGCACTGTTGTCAGAACAAGACAACAGCATGCAGATTGGGAAAGGATCTTCACCAACCCTTTATTTGACAGAGGGCTAATACCCAGAATATATAAAGAACTCAAGAAGTTAGAAAGCAACAAATCCAATTTAAAAATGGAGTACTGAGCTAAACAGAGAATTCTCAATAGAAGAATATCAAATGTCAGAGAAACACTTAAAGAAATGTTCAACATCCTTAGCTATCAGGGAAAGGCAAATCAAAATGACCCTAAGATTTTACCTTACACTCATCAGAATGACTAAGATAAAAAAAACTCAAGTGACAACACATGCTGGAGAGGTTGAGGAGAAAGAGGAATCCTCCTCCATTGCTTGTGGGAATGTAAACTTATATAACCACTTTGGAAATCAATCTAGCTCTTTTGCAGACAGTTAGGAATAGTGCTACCTCAAGATCCAGCTATACCACTTCTAGGCATATATCCAAAATATGCTCAAGTATACAAGGACATTTGCTCAACCATGTTTGTAGCAGTTTTATTCATAATAGCCAGAACCTGGAAACAAACCAGATGTCCCTCAGTTGAGGAATGGATACAGAAACTGTGGTACATTTACACAATGGAATACTACTCAGCAATTAAAAACAAGGAAATCATGAAATTTGCAGGCAAATGGTGGGAATTAGAGAAGATCATCCTGAATGAGTTATCCCAGAATCAGAAGGACACACACGGTAATACTCACCTATAAGTGGATATTAAACATATGATATAGGAAAAACATACTAAAATATGTACACCTAAAGAAGATAAGCAAGAAGGAAGACCCTGGGTAAGATGTTCAATCTTCATTCAGAAAGGCAAATGAGAAGACATCAGAAGAGGGAGAAAATAGGGAACAGGACAGGAGCCTACCACAGAGGGCCTCTGAAAGACTACCTAGTAGGGTATCAAAGCAAATGCTGACACTCATAAGCAAACTTTGGGCAGAGTGCAGGCAATCTTATGAAAGAAATAGAAAGACCCGGAGAAGACATGAGCTCTACAAGGAGAACAACAGAGCCAAGAAATCTGGGCCCAGGGACATTTCTGAGACTGATACTCCAAACATGGACCATGCATGGAGATAACCTAGAACTCCTGCACAGATATAGCCCGTGGCAGTTTAGTGTCCAAGAGGGTTCCTAGTAATGGGAACAGAGACTGCCTTTGACATAACTCAGGGGCTGGATCTTACCTCCATCTCATGGGGAAGCAGCTTTACCAAGCCACAGAGGAAGACAGTGTAGTCCTGATGAGACCTGATAGGCAGGAGTCAGATGGAAGTGAAGAAGGACCTCTTCTATCAGTGTCCTGGGGGAGGGGCATAGGAGAAGAAGAGGGAAGGAGGGTGGAATTGGAGGGGATTAGTGTGGGGGCTACAGCTGGGATACACAGTAAATAAATTGTAATTAATAAAAATAAATACATTTTTAAAAAGATGTGAAGCCTCAGATGTTCTTAATAACATTTTTTCCTCTCTAACATCTTGGACTCTAACCCTTTGAAATAATAAGCCCAAATAAATGCTCTTCTTTTCCTAAATTAGATTGGTCATGTTTTTTTTTTCATAGCAGCATAAAAGTAACCAATACAACAGTATATATTATATTATGAAATAATGATAAGAATAAATGTAATGTACATGGTTAGTACCTACAATTTTACTAGCATTATTTATATCCAAATATACTGAAAATTCTAATTGTTCAAATGTTTCAACCATCTATATTTCATTTATTATTAAAACATTTTTTTTCTGACACAAGGCATTATGTAATAATATAAAGATATGGTAGTTTTGTCATTTTTGTCATTCCTTACAAAAATACTGTTATGCATGATGGAAATAATTGATGAAAATTTCTCCTCTGCATACAAAAAAAGAATTTAAAAACATATAAGTTTATTATCAATAATTTCTTCCATAAAATACAAATTCTGATTGAAGATGTAGCACATAAATCCAAAGGAAAGCTCAGTAAAGAATTTCTGTATACATAGCTTCATTCATCTGAGCACAGTTTCAAATATCCTCAGGATAATTTCTCATCTTAAGGATCAAAATAAACTTGAAGTCATGTTTTTTTAGTCAACAATTTTATAAGCACTAGATGATAGTTATTAATCTACAGTCATTGACTTTATATGAAAACACAGAGTCCTTGTCCTTCAGCAACATATCCAGTTACCTATGCAGCATCATTAAGGATTCCCCAAGGAGCAGAAAAGGACAGCCTTCACCAAGATCCTTTCTGCTAGAATCTTATCAATATTTTCTAGCACTCCCCATACTTATTAACATCCTTCTGCTTCAGATATGGCATTTTAAAATGTATTTTGTAAGTGGATCTTCGACAAGTTATCGGATTTCTTGTATTTGAGAATTTTGTTTTCTTACTTAATGGACCTATTATCTTAACGGATTAAAGTTTCTAACAGAGGGAAATCATTTCTTTTTCACATTGTAAAAAATTATGATGTTTAATTAGGATTGTTTTACTTTTGTAAAAGAAACTCAGCACAGTTACTGATGGATCTAGTTTGTTCTTGGGAATAGGTTGCAAACTGAAACATCTTAAAACATAGAGCAATGCAGTAGCAAATGATGATATGTTCTGAAAAATTCATTAATTTTAAAACCAGATAAAAGTGGATACTGGAGAAAGTACCTGTCAGTCAGTTATTCAAGAGGTTTTGAAATAGTCATGGAAATTCATGGATTCCTCAAAACTGATAAAATAATATATTCAAAAGCTTAGTACATGTGACCCACAAATAGAAAGTTAGTTTCAATGATTTTAAAAACCAGAGTGTTCATAGCTCTTTTTTTAAGCAAGTTTTTTTTTTATTTAACTTCTATTAATTACACTTTATTCATTTTGTATCCCCCCATAAGCCCCTCCCTACTCCCCTCCCGGTCCCACCCTCCCCCCTCCTTTCTGCATGCATGCCCCTCCCCATGTCCACTGATTGGGGAGGTCCTCCTCTCCTTCTTTCTGATCTTAGTCTATCAGTTCTCATCAGAAGTGGCTGCATTGTCAGGGTTCTAGGTTATCTTCATGAATAGTCCTTGGTAGGACAGGAACTCCACAAGGAGAGCAACAGAACAAGAAAATTTGAACACAGGGAACTTCCCAGAGACTCATACTCCAACCAATTAAGCAAGTTTTTAAATTGAATATAGATTTGTCTCATACAGTACATCTCAACCACAGTTTCCCCTACCTGAATTCCTCCTAGCTCCCCTCACTTCCTCTCTCCTCAAGATCCACCACCCTCCATTTCCTCTTCAGAAAAGACCAGGTCTCCAAGAGACAACAGCCACACAAGACACAATAACACAAGGCAAAAGCCTTCATGTTGAGGCTAGAGTAGGCAACCTAACAAGAGAAAATAGTCTCAAGAGAAATATACAGAAGAGTTAAAAGATACACCTGCTCCTTTTAGTAGGAGTCCCATAAAGCTACCAAGCACACAGCCACAACAAATATACAGAGGACTTTGGGTAGCCTCATGCAAACCTGATGCTTTCTATTTAAGTGTCTGTGAGCCCATGTGAGCCATGCTTACTTGATTTGGTGAGCCAAGTTTTCCTGTTGCCTTCTATCTCTTCTGAATTCTGACTCTCCTGTCCCTATTCTATGGGGTTCCCTGATCTCCAAGGGAAGGGACCCATTAGAGACTTCCAGTTTAGACTTTCTCTGTTCATAATGTCTGGATATGCGTCTTGCTTCCATTTGCCCTTGAGGAATCCTCTCTGATGACATCTGGACCAAGCACCCATCTGATCTATGAATATAGCATAGTAATTTCATTGACAACTAGTTTTTTTTAAAACTAGTTCCATTTGGACCTACCCTAGGTTTCTGGGTTCTTCAGTCTCTTGTTCCTGGCCATCCAGGAAGTATCAGGGATTGGCTCCCTATTGTGGCATGGGCCTTTAGTTAAACCAAATATTGATAAGCCCCTCCCACAAGTTATGCACCACCATTTCCCCAAGCATGTCCTGCAGGCAGGACATATTTGTTTGGGTTGGTCCAGGCTTCTCTTTCTGTGGCTTTCAGATTCCAAGCCCACTTGGAATGTTGATCTCTCTATGTTCAATGAGTTGAGTAGAAGTTGTCCTCAGCAATGTGGCTCTGCTGTCAGTTTTCAGAGGGTGACGGTCTGTCCTAGCATCAGCATGGGTCATTTAGGGATTTCCACAGCACCTACTCAGCCAACAGCTCAACCAGAATATATCCCAGTTCCACATCTGGAATCCTTGCCTGGCTACAAAAATGGCAATTTCTGACTGTATTCCTAAGAGTCCACCCTAAGGTCACCATTATAGATTCCAGGAAGTTTCCACTGCACTAAGTTTCCACACCATTACCCAAATACTTCATAAATCCAGCTGTGCATCCATGCTATTTTTCCTCCATCCATCCTCCCCATTCCTGTCTCCAGTCTACCCGCAGGATCTATTCTATTTCCTCTTCACAGGGATAGCCAGAACCTGGAAATAACTTAGATGTCCCTCAACTAAAGGATAGATAAAGAAAGTGTAGTATGTTTACACAATGGAATATTACTCAGGATTTTTTTTTTTAATGACATGAAATCTGCAGGCAAATTGATGCTATTAGGGGAAAAAAATCATCCTGAGTGAAGTAACACAGACCCAAAAAGACAAATATTCTTCATATTCTCTTCTAAGTAGATAATAGCTGTCAAGTAAATGCTAACCTACCTATAATCCACAGACTCGGGAGGCTAGGTAAAGAAGAGGGCTATTGGTGGAAGCATGGTGTTCATAGCTCTTATTGTAAGGTTGTGACAAATCTGATGGCTTCAAGCAGCACAAATTTTATCTACTATTTTGGTCTGAAAAAGTTCTTCAATAAGTTTCTCACTTGGTTGGAATCATGAAGTCTGTCAGCTTCTGTTTGGGTTTTCTGGAAGAAAGCATCCTTCAGGTTCATTTAGATGCTGATTATCTAGGTAGCCCTTTGTCTGTAGGACCCAGAATTCCTTTCTTTAATTATTTTTAGACTCAAGAGGAGGACCTACTACGCTGAGAATCTGACATTCTTCTTTCAGAGCTTGTCCCTGGAGCTCATTTCTCATCAGCAACAATGAGCATCTCATTTTCCACTTTTCAGCAGTCCCTGAAAATTTTATCTGGTGCTGAATCTCCCTTACTACAGTCATGAAAGGTTCTGTATGATTAAGGGATTTTGATTAGATTAGGTCTATCTAGATAGTTCAAGGCAAGCTCTCAACCTCAAATTCTGGAATCTTAAACATAACGACAGGATCTCTATTTTTATGCCATAATATATTTTAAGTTGCTGGAATAAAGCTGGCAACATTTTTCAAAGGACATTCATTATTCTTCCTACTACCTACCATAATAATTTAAATAACTCAATGAAAAAAAACTAATTCAGAGAGAGAAAGTAGAGAGAGAAATAAATTCAGGAACGGGTTGTGAAAATTATATGTAAATTTAGTTTGCATTACAAATCAGTAAAACTATAATATTTGGATTGGTCTCCTCTCATGGATGAAATTTATCTAATTTTAAAACATGGAAATTATTTCCTACACATCAGTCTTGTTTACAGTAATATATGCTGTTTGGGAGATAAGATGGAATCAACAGTAACTGAAACAAATCTACATTCTTATAGTAAAACATTCATGTGTATAAGATATTTTATCTTATTTTAGTTTTTTATTATTTTCTCTTTGTACTGTTAAGTTAATGGATGTTTTGCTAACAATTTTTTGCTAGCTTTTTGAAATGTTAATGTTGCTTGTTTAGGAGGTAATATAAAGCAGTAAAGCAAAATTTAAAGCTAACAATTGTCGAATATTTTAACTGTAATAAAGATAGTATGAATGTGTAAGGTATGAACATTTAGAAAAAAATGTGCATTCACTGTATTTTAGCATGCACAAGTAACATGAGCATATGTAGATATCTGTGAAGCTGTGATGATGTACTTATATGCCTACTTGGTCGTAACTATTACGTCTACATTAGAAAAGAAATCAGCTTAACTTAATCTCTTAATTTAAGATCCCTTAAACTGATCTTCTTATCATCCTTAGAAATATCACTTTAATTCAGCATAAGTTTTTCAAGAAACTTTGTTATTATGAATTGGTTCAGTATGGGTATTAAAAAATGAAACATGCAGTCTTAAAGACTGATGAAGCCACAGAAGAAAGAAAAAAAGAAGGGAAGGAAGATAAGAGAGAAGGAAGGAAGAAATAAAGAAGAGTATAAAACTGTTCAATATAAGTATCTAGAATTGAAGGCATATAATTTAATGATTTAGGAGACATTTTTAGAATAAACCGAGAAAAACAATAAGCAGTTGACATCAATTTTGAAAATTGGGAAGGATGTCTTATTCTAATAAGATACAAAAGCTATAAACAAGCAGGCCTATGAGGTTAGATTTTGGGTGCTCATAGGATAAAATAGAAAATGTGGCCACTGCTGTGTTCTAAAAGAGAAAGACAATGTACAATAAGGACCAATATGATTTCTACTCTTACCTGTTGTGTGTTCTGCAGAAACTGCTATATTTTCAAACTTCTGATAAATGTATAAAGATCCCTCTTCAAATATTGTCCTCACTCTCATATACTACAAATGTGAGTCCCTCCCAAAATTCAAGATGTGCAAGAATTGTTTTACAAGGCTACGACAAGAGCAGCATGAGAGATGGACTGGGAGACAAGGAAGTTGGGTGCATACAAGCCATAAAGATCATCTATGCAATATTTGAGGAGGCTGAGAAGATATGTTGTGAATGAGGAGGAGTAGATGATGGTCAGAGAAGGTAAAAGTGTAGAGCTGACTAAATTAGTAACATGGGTTAATGTGACATAAAAGGGAAAGAAAATCCAATATACCAATGAAAGTCCTAGTACAGACAGCTTTGAATTAGTACTGCTACTAAGGAATTAGAAAGGGTAAAACCAAAATAAATGGAACAAAGTGAATTTGTATTTAAAAAAATAAATTCCTGCTTTTATTATAATAAACCAATAAAAATGATGCTAAAGTTATCTTGAAATTTAGGTTTGCTTTCTAAATAAATAACATTTTAATGAAATATCAAATGGCTTAATTGTATAATATTTTGATATGAAATAATAGTTGTATCACAAACTTTTCCCAGGACAGTGGAAGAGTATCTGACAGAACCAACTTATAGGAGAAAATAATTATTTTGCCTTTCACTGTAGAGAGACCACAGCACATCCTAGCCATAGACCTTGGCAGATAGTCTCAATCCACAGCATTAAGGACAGCAGAATGGAGGCTTCTTAGTACCCCCAGGAAGTAGAGGACAGAAGCTGAAATCAGACGGGAGATGAATGCCCAAAAGCTGAATTAAAGTGATATTTCTAAGGATAATAGAAAGATCAATTTCAAAATATCTTAAATACAGAGATTAATTTAAGCTGATTTTCGTTTCTTTTGATGTAGACTTCCACCAGCCCGCTGTCTCGACAAGATTCCAGACCTTCCAAAAATAACACCACATTCTAGGGCCCAAGGATTCAAATCCTTAGCCTATGAAGGACGTTTCAAATTTAAGCCAATATAATAATTCAGCCCCAGAGTATATATCCATCCAATTCTTTGAAGCTATGACATTTTCTGTTTTCCTGAAATCCTTCCCATATATATGTATGGGGCATATATATATGGGACACACACACATATGAGAAAAACACTATGACCACACTATGACCACAGCAACTCAGGGAGGAAAGGATTTATTTGACTTATACTTCCAAAGCACTGTTCATAATCAAAGGAAATTGGGACAGGACCCCAAAAGCAGGAACCAACCTATTGACCATGGAGGAGTGCTGCTTACTGGCTTGTTCTTCATGAATTTCTCAGCTTGCTTTATTTTAGAACCCAGGACAACCAGCCCATGAATGGCTCCACCCATAATGGACTGGGTCTCCCCTAATAAAACACTAAATTAAAAAAATATGCCCTAGAGGCTTGTCTACAGCAGGGTCTTATGAAGGTTTCTTTCACTCTGATGACTATAATTTGTGTCATCTTGACATAAAACTAGGTTGTAGGGATGGAATTGAGGGTCAGAGTTTGGGAGAGACATCTTTAATTGGGGGAGCATTGTGGAACCTCAGTGTAATGGAAAATTCCTGGAATCTATGAAGGGAACCCTACTAAGAACTTCTAAAAATGTGTCATATCAAGTCCTAATTGACCATCTCTTGTAGTCAGACAAGGCCTTTGTAGGGAAAATGGGTTGCATTCAGTTGAGGTTTTTGACTTATGGGGCTCCATGGAGATCTCCAAACAACCCAGGATGATGCTAGGACATGCAAGGTTTCTCTCCAAAAACTGACAGTGGGGACCCATTGCTGGGGACCACTTCCATAAGCTCACTGAAAGTAGAGGTTAAGCTGTTGCTTAAATGGAGGCTTCATATCTATATTTTTTTAGTACCTTTGGTGCAGGAGGTATTTTTTAGGGTACAGAAAGAGAAACCTGGGCACCAATCCCACCACAAAACTCTCAACCCACAATCTGCCCAGGCTTCGAGATGTGCTTAGACAATGGTGGTACAGAATTTGTGAATCAACCAAAATCTGATTTAACTTGAGGCTCTCTCTACAATAGGGAGCCAATGCCCAACACTGCTTGGAGGCCAGGAACTGGAGATGGAATAACCCAGAGACCTAGATTAGAACCAAACACAAATGGCCCAACCACAACAACAAACCAACAAGATTCCTAATGATAGTCTGCCAGATTCACAGACTGCTGCTTGTCCAATCATCCTATCAAAGGCTTCCTCCAGCAGCAGATGGGAAAGGATGCAGAGACTCACAACTCATAGCAGGTGGCTGAGGGGAGTCTACATTTTACATCTCCATCAGGTCCCTTTCCTAGCAGATTGGGGAACCCACCAGAAAAAAAAAGAGAAAAGTTTGTAGGGGATGGAGGACATCAGGAGAACAGGGACTACTGATTCACCTAAGCAAGACGTACATGGGCTCACAGAGACTGAAGCAGCAAGCATGTATTCTACACAGGTCTACACTAGGTCCTGTGCATGTATGTTGTAACTGTTAGCTTAGCATTTGTATATGACTCCTCTTTGTGGAAGCATGTGTGTTTTTAACTCTTTTGCCTGCACGTGGAACTCTACTCCTCCTGTTTCTTTGCCTCATCCAGCCTCAGTGTGAGGGCTTTTGCCTTGTCTTACTGTATTTTGTTTGGTTGTGTTTAGTTATTGTCTTCTTTTCGGAGGGGAGGTGAATGAGAAGTGAGCTGTGGGAGTGATGATGTGGGGAGGAGCTGGAAGGAGTAGAGAGGGAAACTATGGTGATGACTTACTGTATGAGAGAAAAATACATTTTAGATTTAAAATTGAAAACTAGTCAGAACAATGTGTGCATCTGTTTATATATGCCCTATGTGTCTCAGTGCCTACAGAGCCAGAAGGGGTGGATGGCCAGGAGTTGAAGTTACAGGCAATAAGCTGGGCTGGGCAGTGTAGGTGCTAGGAACCAAACTAGATCCTCTAAAAGAACAGGGACAGTCATCAAGGCTGATCCATCTCCCTGCCCCTGATCTTTACATTTTACATAAGCATTCCTAGCAAAGCTCTCTAGCACAGATCAAATTACTTCAAGAACAGAGCAGTTTTCCTCCTCTTTGCTTTGAAATCCTCCCATAGTGCTTTGTTGAGCTATTTACAGCAAAATGTTCAATGCTTATTTTGGAACAAAATCTTCTTAGGGTCTTTAAATGCAAGCATTTCTTAATTCTTAGCTCTAATTGGTTAATTAACTTCCAATTTGGTTGACAAGAGCTAAATGAAGAGGCTCTTGGTGTTTGCAAGGACTCTGAGAAATTAAATTTAGAGATTACAGTGTAGTCTGTCTCCAAAATGCTAAGTCCAATGCAGGAGGCCTTCTCTCATTTTCGGGTTTCTTTGCATCAGCCAACAGTAACTTGTCAGAAACCCTGATGCTAAGTTGCTGTCTGCCATTACCAGAAAGCCCTGAGCTCAGTGGAAAATGGAGGACTTCCTTTACCAGTGAGGGTTTCTCTCCTCTGCCTGGGAATCCAAGACCTCCAAACCCTGTAGTGAGAGATGTCTCTTCCTCCTTAGGGAAATTGCTGTCCAACTCCATTTCTCAAGGTAAGAACCCATCCAGCAAGCCATTGGAATTCTTAGAACGTCTCTCCATATTTATTAAGTAACTCAGTACCTTAGCCCTTCAACCAATGACCTTTGCCCATCCTGGATATTTGTTCTCTCTTCCCGAAGTTCTGTATAATCCTCCTTCACCCTGAATAACATTGATCTGCCTCCAGACAGCTGGTCCCAGAGGGTTATTTCTGTTAGTTCTCATAGGCCATTGAACTCCGAGTTTGTCATCTCTACTCCGGTGGCCAACGAACCCAGCAATGAGGAAGAGACATAGAACTAAGTAAAAAATTGTGCTTTTAGGGCCTGGGACCCACACTGGATGCTGGATCTTAACACAAAACCCCTATTTCTAAACATCCAAGACATCTGAGTGAGGTAGTATTGACTTCCTTGAGGTCTATCTGGTGCAGGCTGAGATAGTCCCAGCCTTCCTCTGTCCATATTACCTAGTCTTTCAACTGTCATCATTCTGCTCGGTGCCGCCTACTGCTAAGGTTTTCCGCCGTGTAGCTTCAGTCGGCATACTTTGAGAAGCAGACCAGAAGAACAGAGGTGCGCGTTTCTCGTTATCAGCAGAAACAGTTGTGAGCCTTGCTGAAAATAGCTGCAGCACGTTATTAGGAACACAAGGGGAAAGGAAGAAGCAAGCCTGAATGTTAGAAGCCATTGAGGTAATTCCTGGAAAAGATATTAAAAAAGAGAGCATTTCCCTACCCTGAGAGGGGCTGCCTGAGGGGCTAGGGCTCACAGCCCAACTCCACATAGCATCATATGTATGCTACCGAATTAAATCTTACTCATTATGCTAATTTTGATTTTTGGTGGCTATAAGGCAACAAAAAAAATCAATTTTAATTTTATACTGACTTTTAAGAATATATGTAAATTAAACAGAATTTGCTGAGTTTGAAAGAGTAACTTTTTGAGTGAGGGTTAAGAAAGCGCATCTTTGTAAGAAATAGGGAAGATCTGTTTGGGGTGGATATTCGATGAAGCAGTAATCTTCTGCCAATGACATATGAAAGGCAAGAAGAAGGTAGCACATATATTTAAAGACAATGCTGCCTTACTTTTCAATCAAATTGTGTCATTTTCATGCAAAGTTATTTTAGAAAGATGTTCGATTTTGCAATATGGGACAAAAAACAAGTAATGTAACATTTTAATGTTAAGTCGGTATTAATATTCCCTTTCCCACTGTTTGGACATTAAAAAGAGTGCTAAGATAGGCTGAATGTTACAGTTCAATTATTCCAAACTGTCTGGAGATGTAAGCAGATGAGGAGTAAACTACAGTATGTCTAAGGATGCTGTGTGTATGGATGACATGATTTCCAGAAAAGATTTTAGAGGAATAGTCTACCAATAAAAATATAGTAATTTTACAACATAAACCAGTAAGCTACTTATTTATTATCTTTATATATACCTATTACACTGCAGTTACTTCAAGGGTGCTACAAAGTCACTACATGATGAGAATGTTTGGTCTGGGTACAATTTTGTGTTTATGGCTTCATTGTTACTGTCTTTCATATTATTTTCTGTTTCTTTTTAAAAATATATTTATTTGTTTGTTTATTTATTTATTTATTTATTACAATATATTCAGTTTGTATCTCTGCTGTGGCCCCCACCCGAGTCTCCTCCCAACCCCACCCTACCTCCCTCTTCTCCTACCATGTCTCTCCTCTAGTCCAGTGATAGGGTAGGTCCTCCTCCCCTTCTATCTGACCCTAGTCAGATCTCATCAGGGCTGGATGCATCATCTTGAACATTTGCTCAACTATGTTCATATCAGTGTTATTCATAATAGCTAGATTCCTTTCTGTTTCTTAAAAAAGAAAAAAATCAACACATATATTGAAATTATAGTAGTCATAATGTCTCTCTTTCTCTCCCCAACATGCCTTTCTCTCTCTCAAGCTCTCCCCATAGCTGTGGATAATTTTGAGCATGTATTTTTCTTGCTTTCATGTCCAGATAGCTAAGCTTACCGGCACCTGGCCCCACATCTGGCTTAGGAGGCACTAACATGTTGTTTCAAATATGCTAGCCAGGAAACCACTACTTCCATTGACTGTCTGGTATTCGAAAAAGTCCCACATGAAACTTTTGCATATTTTCTACTTGTTTACCTTTTCTCATGCCATAAATATTTCTACAAATGTAGATATATGTTTATATAAATTTTACCTCATACGCTGTGATTAGCTTTCCAGTACCATGGTAAAAATCTTTATAAACCCAACCTAAAAGATTTACTTTGGATTACAATTTCAGAGATAGAAGCCCATAATTTATCTTCATATTTGTTTAGTACATATGGTCAGACAGAATATCTTATCAATAAGTATGTGATTTCAATGCTGTTCACCTTTTCCTGGGTTAGAATCAAAGAGAAAGAAAGGAGCGGATTCCAATGTTTTTTTCAAGGGTATTCCTCCAAGGACCTAAATTCTTTCCACTAGACTCTACTTCCTAAACATTCAGTCATTCCCTAATAGTACCAAAGATTAATGATGAAACTTTAAAAATATTGCCTTGTGTGGGGGGCCTTTAAGTTACAAATAAGGACATTTAGTTAAGTATTAATTCTTTCCTGTAAATTGCCATGATAATATAAGAAGTTGAAACATCTCAAACAAAAAAGTATATAGTTGTATGGCAATTATAATCATACTATATACTATACTATATACTACTATATACTATATACTATATACTTTCTTCTGAATATTAACTAGCTTAAGAACTGTTAGGACAACATTGATAGTAACAATAGTTTTCCTAGTAGTACCATGTATCACCTAGTCCAGAATACCCAACTCCCCTGAGAATTGAATGATATCACAGACATTGTCTCCACTGTTCTGGGTTAATTGTAAGTTCTTTACCTGAGGTGTCCCCTACAGTATCTATGTAGACTACTCCTTCTCTAACTAGCTCTTCTGTTATATATGACATTCAATGACAACTTAGACATCCCACTAGAAATACTTTGCAAAAATAAGAAATTATATCCTTTCATTATTTCCAGCATTGTATCACCTACTGTTAAAAGGATGGTAGGAAAACAAAATAATTTAATAATCTTTCCAAATTCCTCTATTTCCTTTCAATATTTTTGTTCTTGGCCTTTGTGAAATATCACTTCATTCTAATGTCTCCAATATTTAAACAAAAACAATGTTATTTGTATTTGCATCAACTTTTTGGGAAGGAATGGTTGAATCATACATGCAACACTCTATTTTTTTTGTTTTTCTGAAAATCTGATAGTAATAGTTTACTTATGCCTTTAAACTTAATTAAAATATTCTACCTTGTAAAATATCCTTTTAAAAAGCCCCACATAGTTATTGGAAGCAATAAAATGACAAAAATGAGACCACTGGATATAACAGAAAATCTAAATTCAAATAATCTAAATCACATTACTTACAACTTGGAACAAATGTTGGCTGAGTTAATTCATTCTCTACAGCTTTGTTTTCTCATCTTAAAAGGAAAAAATGAATTTCCCATGCCTATATTGCACCTTATAATTTCTATATGATGAGGTTATACATCAGAATGTGCTAATATTGAACAATCACAATAGCACCTCAAATGTTCATTCTGAAACTGAACATTGGTATGCAGACTGTCACCTGCCACAATTATTTATACATAAAAATCATAATTATATCAAATGCCATAAGGGAAATTTTCAAGCAGGAAAGTAGAAAAAGCCATGGCATTATTTGTTGGCCACATAATATATATACATACGAATGAATCAGGGTAGTTATAATCCTGAAGTATAGGAGGTTTTCCAAGTTTCCTCAAAATATGACAGAATGAACTGATATGTAACCCCAGTGGAAAAATCTCATCCAGATGACTGTGTAATATGTTCAGAGTCAGCCTGAGATGAAATTACTTTGCTTGTGAGGAGAAGGCATGATTTGGTACTAGAGCAAATATTCAAAATGCAGAGCATTGCTCACACTGAATACAGGAAAGGCTTCCTATGATAATTTACTGTATGAATATTTTTTATTTTATTATTTTGTGGAAGTATAGTACTTCCTTGTTCCAATACCAATGAAGATAATGCAGTGTTTGTGATTAACAAACCTTTGGTACCTGTGGCTACATAGAAACAGAACCATGTGGGAAACATAGGAACTCTACACAAATTACTCTTTTTTCTTCCTCTGAGACTGAAGTGGCTCATCAAAAGCTACTGAGATATACTCACGTGACTTACACAAGTGCAATGCTGTGAGCTGCATGTCGTCTCGGGACTGTGGTCGATGTTTTCTACAGGCCCAATGTTAGAGAATCTAAGAGTCCTGAAGAGGAAAAGTCTTCAAGTCTGATTTTTTGTTTTTCTTAATTTTTTGGACAAACTTGATGCTGGTGACCCTTTCTGTCTCCCAATATGCAAATCTAGGATGTGATCCTGTCCCTGCCTCGTGATTAAAACATCAGCATATCTTCTCATTTTAGGAGATCTGTGTCTTAAATTTAACCATTTCTGTCTATATGTTTTCTGAAAATTCAGTCTTCCTTTTGTTGATTATATAAAATGAGATCTCTCCATCCAGACAAGGAGAAATTTATGTGCATAGCATCTTTTATTTTTTTTTAACTTTTCTTAACATTATACAGGGAGAAATTGCCCTACTCCTCTTGAACCTTTTTTCTCTGTTATCTGCTGCCTTTTTGCTTCATCATCCCAATTGAAATTCCAGATGGACTAGAAAGATTCCTCATGGCGGCCCCAGGGTGCTGGCACTGCATGTGTAAATCTGTGTCGTATCTCCTCCCTACCCCTCTGTTCCTCCAGCTGCCACACACTTTCTTAAAAATGGACTTGCTTGGAGAACTGGAACGTTAGCTGAGATTTCCATCAGGCATTACCAGAAGCAGAGCAGGTGATGCCTACGAATGAGACAAGGGCTTTGCAAAGGAACATCACATGTTCCATGGAAAACAGTACTGAATCTTGAAAAAATACGTCAAAATACTCTAAGTATGATCCTTGTAGTAGAACAATAGTAGATTCATTAATATGACTAACAATTATCTTTTATGCACAAATTAACTAATTCTACTTGAAGTTCATACACCGTGTTTCAAGCTTTTACATCATTATTGGAAGACATTATTGCATGAACCTTATATGTGAATAAAATCACCAAAAATAAAATTATTAGTTTATGATTTGAGTTTAAGTTATATCCAAGAGATGATAGGTTCATTCAACTTGTATGATTTTTTTCTGAGCAGAAATAAGCAAATAAACATACTGTAAAAACAAATATTATGTGTGTATATGAATAAATAGAGGCCTGTAAATGCAGAAACTTCCAATACTTGGATATAATGTGATAATATTGGATAGTAGGAATGGCCAAAAATATTATAAATGGGTATGAATAATAATCTTAAGGTATATTATCTAAAAGTAATGTGTTGTTAGAGTTGGTATTGCACCATAGTGGTTAGCTATAGCTTGGTAAACAAGCCCTTTGTTTGATTCCAAGCACTGAAAAAAAAAAATGATGACAGTTACACATTTACAAATTATAGTTGATCTGACTTTAAGAATTGTCAATCCACAGACATAGACTGTTGAATAAAAACTCCAGTAACAAATGTATAGAGAAACTTCCATTTGTGTTGTTGGTAAAACAAGTCCAAGAGACTCCTGACTGCTCCCAATAAGTGGAATGTAAAATTTCATTTCAGATAAATACTCAGAAAATTTGTGATGGATCTGACCTGAAAGTATTGTCCCTATGGAATAATTTTCATAGTACCAGAAAATGCTATCTAAGCTGCCAAGGGGAGGGGACAAACAGGAGTTCTATCCAGCTGATACCTGTGACCCACAACAAGGTGCATTGGTGGCACTCATTCCTTAGAAACTAACAGCTTTTAACTGGAAGTAATGCCTGCTCAACAAAAGAGAACTCATAGCTGGGACTGGAAACTGTGCCAAATTTCCCTGGCTACTAAGGTTATGGATATTAGCAGAGAATTTACTACTGCTACTTTCCTAAATCAGCATAATTATTTACTATTTTCTAAATATTCATCCTTGTCCCCACAGTAAATGTGGTTTTCACAGTTTATGAAAGAAGCTTCTCTTTTCAGGAGGTAGAGATCATTAAAGAAAACCATTTCTGGTCAAAACACAGAAAATAATTGACTGTGGTGTTTAGACCCAAATCAATACATTCCCTACACAACCGCTGCACCAAACGCTCAGGAACACAAGAGGAGATGGAGCAGAGAAAATTTAAGAGCCAGAGGACAAGGATATCTGCTGTGAGATTGCAACTTCTAGAAATAACAGAGGCTACACCCATGAAACCTCAACAACACAGCTGAAAATAGAACTTAACGTGGAAGGGAGAAATCTTAAGGTGAGCCCACCCACAGACGGAGAACCATATGCAATTAATGACCACTGATAAAGAAGACTTAGTCTTCTTCCGGAATGAGTCTCTTTATTGGTTTCCCAATACCAAGTTTACAGCTCTGAATTCATGCATGCAAGTGACGCTAAACACACTCAGCATGGTATAGTTATACATTGATGCATTTATATACATATGAAATGATAATGATTAAAGAAAGAGGCCGTCAATGGGAGGAATGTGAGAAGGTTTGGAGGGAAGCTAGTGAAAAATGGCATGAAAGGAAGGAAGGAAGACGGAAAAAAATGACAAAAGACAGACAGAAAGAAAGAAAAGAACAAAGAAATAAAGAAAGAAATGAAGAAAAAAAGGAAGAAAAGACTTCTGCCCAGGTTTTTTTTTTTTTTTTTTCTGTAAAATCAGAGCTATCTTCACATTGGTTTCCAGTCACTCCAATGCTACATCTCTTAATAAATCCTCAAAAGCACGTTGCTAATACTTCAAAAATATCTACCTACTTTACAAAAGTTGATTTTCCCTTTTCCAACTATTCAAATGCAACATTTGAACTCTACCTTACCCAGCTGTCAAGGATGTAACCGAGTAATGACTTAGCAAAACGTTTATGATACATTTTTTTCTGCTTCTGGGTTACTTCTTTCAGGATGATCTTTTCTAGTTCAATCCATTTGCCTGCAAACTTCATGATTTCTTTGTTTTTAATTGTTGAGTAGTATTCCATTTTTTGTAAATGTACCACAATTTCTTTATCCATTCTTCAGCTGAGGGATATCTAGGTTGTTTCCAGTTTCTGGCTATTATAATAGAGCTGCTATCAATATAGTTGTTGAGCAGTGTCCTTGTTGTATGGTTGAGTTTTAGTATTTACTTTTACAACTTAATAATTTTATTAATAATTGAGTCCACTCTGCTTTCATTTCCAAAAAAGCATCATTAACAATTGCCAGTGTAGAATTTTTAATTTTTATATTAATTACAGTTTATTCACTTTGTATCCCAGATATAGGCCCCTCCCTCATTCCCTTCCAATCCCACCCTCCCTCCGTCATCTCCTCCCATGCCCCTCTCCATGTCCACTGAGAGGAGAGGTCCTCCTCCCCTTTCATCTGACCCTAGCCTATCAGGTCTCATCAGGACTGGCTTTATTGTCTTTATCTGTGGCCTGATAAGGCTGCTCCCCCATCAGGTAGAGGTGGTCAAAGAGCCAGCCCCTGAGTTCATGTCAGAGACAGTCCCTGTTCCCTTTATCAGGGAACCCACTTGGACACTAAGCTGCCATGGGCTACATCTGTGCAGGGGTTCTAGCTTATCTCCATGAATGGTCCTTGGTTGGAGTGTTGGTCTCAGAAGAGACCCCTGGGCCCAAATTTCTTGGTTTTTGTTGCTCTCCTTGTGGAGGGCCTGTCCCCTCCAGGTCTTTCTAGCTCCCCCTTCCGTGAACTCGGCCCAAAGTTTGGCTACGAGCCTCAGCATCTGCTTTGATACCCTGCTGAGTAGAATTTTTATACTATTATCATTTTATACTATTTTACACTACTTATACTATTTAATACTATTATCATCATTTTCCTATTTAAAACACAAAGTAAGACAGTATCATAATGCAATTGTGGCATTGGTTTTATTCCAAAGGTAGGTTCAGAATTCTCATTTTGTATCATAATGAACAGAGTTGAGTATTTGCAAGTGCAGATACGAATAAATTTTTTCAAGAGAATATAGGAATAGTGAATTTCTGTGAGACCTCATTACGTTTAATTGTATTAATGTAATTCTATTTAATTATAGAGAATGTTTAGCAAACACTGCTATTTGGCTTTTGGTATATATTTAATATGCAAAGACTAAAACAGGAAATTTAATCAACCAAAGAAGTCACTTCATATTTAGTCCTGTTAGAATGGGTTTTAGCTGATTTAAATATGGCACCATGAGTTACCTCAATTGGACATCTGGCCTCAGGTTATTTTCCAACCAGGAATAGAAAAAACGAGATGTTTGCCATTTTTAAGAAGCAAGTATGATGTTTAGGAAATAAAATTGCTTATAAACTAAGAAAGGCATCTCAGTTTAAGAGATTAGTACTTGCATTTTCCACGGGCTGGATTTTCACTACATAGCACTGATTTTAGTGAAATGAAAAAGCTGAAAATTAGTACTGCTAAAAGCTAGAGTAGAAGAGACAAACATCTTATTTATAATAGCCACAGTAAAGAAAACAATATTTTTCTAAAGAGAAACCTGTGCATGAGTTTATTAAAAGGAAGTCATCCATTGAAAGCTAACAGAGATAAGAGTTCATTTAATAAATGAAGGCTCACGCTCATGTGGATTTTTTTATCTATAAAGAAAATCCTGAAGCAATTTATTTCTCTTTAATTTGGATGTCAAATATGTCTTTCTTTTTCCCTTACTCTACCTGGTAGGAAGAGTTAATATACTTATTGATAGATAAAACTTCAAATATTTCTATCAACCCCCACGTGAACATTAAAAAAAAAAGCCAGCGAGATCACAAATCTTAATAACTCTGAATCTTGCAGAGAGTAGTTTTAGGAATTTGATTGGTGAGATTATTCTGATTTAACTGTCACATGAGTAAGAGAAGGGACACTGCATTGGTCAGGCTCACGAATCTGACTGAGTGAATGCTCTGTGATACTGTTAACAAGCATTTCTTCTGAACTTTGAGATGATGCTCACTGTTTGTTGGCTTTTCCCTCAGATGTAACAGCAGGAACATCCCTTATCCAGTCTGGCAGCAGCTTTGTGATGTAAAATACAAGCTTAGAGGATGTATGTATCTCATACATCTGTCTTAATTTCCCTTTGGGTTAGATTATTGGCACAACTTGTTTCCTTAAGCCTCAAATCTTTTCTTTTTATTATTATTATTTTTTATTATTAATTACACTTTATTCATTTTGTATCCCCCCATAAGCCCCTCCCTCCTCCCCTCCAGATTCCACCCTTCCTCCCCTTTCTGCATGCATGCCCCTCCCCAAGTCCACTGATAGGGGAGGTCTTTCTCTCCTTCTTTCTGATCTTAGACTATCAGTTCTCATCAGAAGTAGCTGCATTGTCATCTTCTGTGGCCTGGTAAAGCTGCTCCCCCCTCAGGGGGAGGTGATCAAAGAGCAGGCCAATCAGATTATGTCAGAGGCAGTCCCTCTTCCCATTACTATGTAACCCACTTGGACATTGACATGCCATGGGCTACATCTGTGCAGGGGTTCTAGGTTATCTCCATGAATAGTCCTTGGTTGGAGTATGAGTTTCTGGGAAGTTCCCTGTGTTTAAATTTTCTTGTTCTGTTGCTCTCCTTGTGGAGTTCCTGTCCTCTTCAGCTCTTGCTATTTCCCACTTCTTACATAAAATTCCATTCACTCTGCCCAACTGTTGGCCATCAGTCTCAGCATCTGCTTTGATAGTCTGCAGGGCAGAGGCTTTCAGAGGCCCTTTGTGACAGGTTCCTAGGTGGTTTCCTGTTTTCTTCTGGCTTTCAGAGGCCCTCTGTAGCAGGTTCCTAGGTTGTTTCCTGTTTTCTTCTTCTTCTGATGTCCATCCTCTTTGCCTTTCAGGATGGAGATTGAGCATTTTAGTTAGGGTCCTCTCTTTTGCTTAGTTTTTTTAGATGTACAGATTTTAGTGGGTTTATCCTATGTTGTATGTTTATATGAGTGAGTATTTACCGTGTGTGTCTTTTTGCTTCTGGAACAACTCACTCAGGATGATCCTTTCCAGGTCCCACCATTTACCTGCAAATTTCAAATAAGGAAATCAAATCTTTTCTTGATCATCATTTGTAGGCTCTTTAAGTAACACCTTGTAGAACATGGACCTGGTGTCTTGACTAGGACTCAGGGCTGATTCATCTTCACACCACATGATGGTTAGCCTGAGTTTCTCTCTAGATGGTTCTGAAGATAAAGCATGCTTCAGACACAGCCATAGCCTGTTAATCTACACTTTTCCAATTCCTGTGACCCCCTCACTGAGAAGAAATGTGATGTGGTCAAAGAATGGATTACTAATGGCTTCAGGATTTGGTCAGGATGGTCCAGGAAATTTCTTTCAGCCATTGTTCTAGCTTCTCACAGTTTATGACAGATTGCATAATAATGTATCTTGTCTTTCACAGTTTTGCTTATATTATTCTCTCTGCTTAGAAAATAACACTTTGTTTCCAACATATCTGATTTTGAGTTGTTATTTAAATGGGAAGTGGAGAAAAAATTTGAACAAATGCCCAGCATTTCAAGCCAAATTAGAGGCATTTCTTGCATACTCTCACAGACTGCTGAACATTCCTCTATTAGTGACACAAGGTTCTAAAGTTGCTTGAATTATAATATTTCTAACAGACTGGGAATGACTCAACTACAAGTGCATGTATGTTTAACATTAGCACTCTACATTAGTCAGTGTTCTACTGATATGATAAAATAATTAAGGCTGAGTAAGTTTATAAAAGATGAGGCTTATTTAGATCATCATTTTGGAGAATGAATGTCTGAAAAGGGTGAACTCATTAATTTGACTTCAAATCTTTTCTGGGAAACCAATGGTAGGCTATTTTAATAGTACTTTAAAGAACAAGGAATCTAGTATTCTGACCAGGCTCAAACCTGATCCATGCTCACACTGCATGGTGAATCAGACTTAGTTTCCCTCTCCATGGCTGGATCACATCATGGTTAATAACATTATAGTAAAATCATGTGTATGAAAGAGAATACCTGATGATTGAGGGGATTATAAGAGAAAGAGAGAAAGAGATAAGAAAAATAGAAAGAAAGAGATGGTGGGGGCTGGAAACAACTTTCCTATAGGTCCTATCTTTTAAAGATTCCCTTTCCTCTTAACATCACCTACTGATGCCCAAGCTAACCATACTAGAACTCGAGTGGCACAAATGGCTGAACCACAAGCAATCCCATGCTGTTTTATTTAAGTATCTTTTTAAATTTTATTTATTTTTTATTAATTACAGTTTATTCACTTTGTATCCTAACTGTAGTCCCCTCTCCCATCCCCTCCCAATCCACCCTCCCTCCGTCTTCTTCTCCTATGCCTTTCCCCCAGTCCACTGATGGGGGAGGTCCCCCTCCCCTTCCATCTGATCCTAGTCTATCAGATCTCATCAGGACTGGCTGTTTTTTTAAAAAAAAAAATACTGATTTTTCTAAGAACTCTTTGACTTCTATACATAAACTCCAGTACTATGCAGACAGTAAAATTACAGGTAAATAACTTTTCAAATAAAAGTGTGAGGAAGAGGATAGCAAAAATGAATCAATTTGAGTGTCAAATGGGTACAGACTCAGTCTTGTTGTTAGGCTTATCTAGAGAAAAACTCATTGGAACGTACATATCTTAAGACTCACTTAAGACAATTGCGTAGTGTGAGAAATTTGTGTGAGTGTAAACTCCTGGGTCAGTTCAGAAATACATCTGCATGTCTGGAAAATTTAAGCTCTGTAAAACAAATTTAAATAATTGCAATTAATTTTGCTTTGTTTCATGTCTTTTAAAAATATTTTAATTTTATTTTATTTATATATTTATTTATTACAATTTATTCACTTTGTATCCCTGTTGTAGCCCCTTCCTATGAGTCCTCCCAGTTCCACCCACCCTCCCTCTTCTCCCCCTACACCCTTTCCCTAGTCCCCTGATAGGACACTCTGCCCAAATCTTGTCTATGAGTCTCAGTATTTCCTTTAATATCCTGGTGAGTAGAGTCTTTCAGAGGTACTCTGTGGTAGGCTCCTGTCCTGTACTTTGTCTTCTCCTACTTCCGATGTCTATCCTGTTTGTCCTTCTAAATGAGGATTAAGCATCTTTCCTAGGGTCCTCCTTGTGGTTTAGCTTCTTTAGGGCTATAGATGATTTTAGTACATTTATCTTTATGTCTTTCTAGTATTTTGGTTTGGTAATCTCCAAATGTTATCTAAACCAATAAAATGATTTTCTTCTTCAGTACTTTTCTCATATCTGGATCACTACTAAGCATTCTGTGATATCCTATTACTACATTACTACAATACATTACTACTGAAATTACTACATCTCCATTTCTGAAATAATTGAAAAATCACTATCCTCTACTGTTTATGTTTTAAAGTGCACTTTCATCATTTTACAGTGGGAAATGGGGGAAATGCAGAATGCAGTTCTCCATTTTGTAAAATTCTCTAAGGGAAAAAATAAGAAAACTTATGTAAGGTAAAAGACAAGGAGAGAGATCAGGAAGTAAAAATCAAAGTTAAAATTAAAATTGGTCACTTTCATTTTCTATGACATAATAACATCAAGACAAATAAGAGGTAAAAATAGGTAAATATTTTCACTAAATATTTTTATAGCATCATATTCAAAAGTATTATTCCATCTCTCTGGGGAACTAGCCTGCCTAGACTACACTTTTATAGGAGATAATTAGGGCTCTCAAGAAAGCAATGTGGTGATCAATAAGACTTTCCGGCCATACTTATTTTCTAGTGATATCCCAAGAAGCCCTAGGGCAAAATAATGATTCTTCTGTCTGATGGATCCAGACCCTCCGGCATGTCTCGGCAGCCTCTTTGGCATTGGCTTCTGGTGGATCTTAGTTAGGGGCAGCATTTTGCAAAATTCAGGATGTGCACCAGGATGTGTGCTGTTCATACATTGGAGGTGTGGGGGGTAGCTGCCTTGAGACCACGGCAGGAGCATAGCTGTGAAGAATCCCCACAGTCGGAACACTGTTTCTGTGTGAGAGAGTTAGAAGTGGACCATTGGCTTGCACCATCCTGTCATCTGCATCACGGCTCCTCCTTCCCAACACTTCTCAAAGCACAAAAAGCAGCTACTGAGGATTAGACAATGAGTGCATGCATGTGAGTTGGTACTCCTGTATATGGACACGTGTGTGCCTCTGTGCGTGTGCCTGCCTCCATGCATATGCATTTGTGATGTGTATGTATGTGTACACATGTACAAGTTTGTATGTACATGTTTGTGATCATGTACACATGCTCATGTATGCAGCTGTGTATGCCCCTGTAACTAAGTTCATGTATATATGTGAACATACGTGTGTTGTGTCTGTGTGTGATAGCAGGGTTGATTTTGCAAAACTGTGAGGAGTATACAAAGCAGGAGAAAAATTCATGGCAGGAAAAATGAAGATCAAATCTCTGTCTTCAAAGAAGAGGGTTCTCTTTGCAAGTTGTCATTAAAATGTCACCTTATAACCGTGTTAAGCTAAGTTCCATCTTTTAATAAGAAATCTACTAACTTTAATCAGCTGCTAACATGTTTCTTTAATATTCCACCCTATGATTTGAAAGTAGATTCAAAGAATTCAGCTAGAATTAATCAAGGAAGATGGAGGAGGAAAGCATACTTAAAGGGATTAAATCCTTGTAACTGCAAAAGAACATTAAGACTGAAAATGTCAAGAAAAGGATTGAAGTGTTTTAACTTTGTCATATGGAAACCTGGTGTTTCTAATCATCTGCATCATTCTATATGCATGCTATGTGCTGTTTTTTTTCTTAGTATAAATCCTACATTTTTCTACCAGAAGGCTCTTAGAAAGCCTCATTTTAAAATATAGAGGGTCTTATTGTTTTTTGTGTAATGGTGACCTATACTTTCTTAATGAAATATCATATTTTTCTTGAGATGTAGTTCAGTTATATAAGGGAGAGAGAGAGAGAGAAAGCATTTAATGGCAAAGTAGTGAAGGTGAAGATGGTTATACAATGTCTCCATAAGACTTTTCCCTTTATGCCATAATTGTACAGAGGTCAAAATCTTATGATTCTGCTCACCCTTTGAGAGCCTGTCTTCCTTCTCATGTGTGATGAATTTATACTGATGCCATTTCCAGTAAGAGACAGACAGATTGATGACATCTTTACTCCTACCTTCAATTCAGGAGCTGGTCCAAGAGGCCCACCACCCCATTAATGTCTTAAACTCAGGGTCATCCTTTAAAAGCAAAAGCCAAACCTCCATATTATTTTATGTCTTCCCTTAAGGTCAGAGAATTTGACTCCCTTCTATCACCATTTAATGCTGCATCCAGAAAAAAAAAAGTCTTTTCTGCTGATTGACAAGAGATGATGACATAAGATAAATGGTGTATTTTGGCTTTCTGTCATACTTTTCCTTCTTGTTCTGCACTAACTGCCTCCACATTTATACCTCCACCGTACTCTCTTGTCTCATCTTGCTCCCTTGATGCTGCACTGCTTCAATTTAGTTACAAATCCATACTGTGCTGAAAACATGGCATGGACAAATCCTGAAATAGCAGTAATTATTATGGATAGCATTTGCAAAGCCTGGAACAATTTCAGAAGAATCAAATGGAAATATTTGAAGTACATATAAAAGGAAAACTACCATGGGTACAAACATATATAAGCAAACTTGTGCCTTTAAAAGGCTAAGATATCTCCATTCAACAATCAAAAAAATACAAAACTTAAATTCTAGTGATTGATTTAAGTAAGAGTGTAGGCATCATTAGAAAGGGAAGCAACCAGATGTGAACAACTGAATACTTAAAATGAGTGGTCACATTTATCACCCAGGGGAAAGAAAGTCTCAACTCACTGTGCTCGTGAGTGGACCCAGGATGTCAGCAGTCTGAGTCCTACAAGAGAACTTAGTGTACATAGTGGTGAGCTCCAAGAGGATGAGAGCCAGGGAGGAGACTTTAGGAAGTAATGAAAAGCAACACAGGAAAGGTAAAGTATAAGAAAATCTTGTGAGAAAATCAATTGCATGCCTTATAGACAGTATTTTTTCAGTTTGGTTGAAAGAAGAGAATATTCAATCAAAGGACAATCGTTGCCTGTAAGTCAGTCAAGACCTTGACCATGGCTCCTAATCAAGAGTGTCACATGGTCACAGCAGTACCTTATAGATATTGAGAACATCATTGTGATGCTGGGAGACATTGTGAAGCTGAGAGAAGGCTCAGCATTTAAAAACACTTGCTGGATAGACTAGGATCAGAAGGAAGGAGAGGAAGACCTTCCCTATCAGTGGACTTGGGGAGGGGCATTCGTGGAGAAGGGGAAAGGAAGGTGGGGTTGGGAGGGGAGGAGGGGGTTTTATGGGGAATACAAAATGGAATAAAGTGTAATTGATGAAAATTAAAATAAAAACTGTAAATTAAAAAGAGAAGAACACGTGCTGGTTTACAGAGGACCTTGGTTCAGTCCCAGAAGGCTCATGACAGCTCTCTGTAATTAGAGTTCCAGGGTCCATCAGCTCTCTTCTGGTACCCGGGAGCACTGCACAAATGTTGCACACAAATCTGAGACCTTGTGATTTTTTTCCCCAACCATGCTGGGAAGTCAGTTGGAATTGTCATTATTCAGGTCTTTTTTATGTAGCCATATTGTTGAGATTTCAAGAATACTGTTTCCCTGTGGTGTCTAGAAGATATTTTTCTAGCAGGAGGAAACTTTAGCTCTGGCTCTTAAGTCTTTCAGATTCCTCTTCCATAATTTTCCCTGAGAAGCATTCAGCTATATTTTTAAAGTAAGACCTAATGATTCTTCGGATTTCTTCTGTGTCTGTCCCTATGCCCCCCTTTTCATTTCTGATTTTTTTTTGTTTGTTTGTTTTTTTGGTTTGTTTGTTTTTGTTTTGGATAGTGTCTCTCTGCCATTTAGTTAGTTTGGCTAAAGATTTGTCTATCTTGTTGATTTTCTCAAAGAATCAGGTCTTGGTTTCATTGACTCTTTAAATTGTTTTCTTTTTTTTTTTTTCTAATTTTTTATTTCAGCCCTGAATTTGATTATTTCCAGACACCTAATCTCCTGGGTGTGTCATTATGTTCTTCTTCTTCTTCTTCTTCTTCTTCTTCTTCTTCTTCTTCTTCTTCTCTAAAGCTTTCAGTGTGCCATTAAGTTGTTTGGATGAGATGTCTTAAACTTCTTTCTGAAGGCACTTTCCTCTTAGCACTGCTTTCATTGTGTCCCATAGTGTGGGTAAGATGTGCCTTAATTTTCATTAAATTTTAGAAAATCTCTAATTTCTTTGTTATTGCTTCCCTGACCCAGCAGTTGTTGAGTAGAGAGTTGTTAAGTTTCTATGCATGTATAGGCTTTTTGTTATTTTTGTTGTTGTTGAAGTTTAGTTTTATGCCATGCTGGTCTGATAGTATACAAGGGATTATTTCAATCTTCTTATATCTGTTGAGGCTTGCTTTGTGCCAGACTGTATGGTCAATTTTGAAGAAGCTTCTATGGGATGCTGAGAATAAGGTATATTCTTTTGAGTTTGGGTGAAAAGTTCTATAGACATTTATTAGGTCCATTTGATTTAGGACCTCTGTAAGTGACATTGTTTAGCTTCTGCCTGGACCTGTTCCTTGGTGAGAGTGGAGTGTTGAAGTTTCCCACTATTAGGGTGTTGAGATAGATGTGTGATTTAAGCTTTAATAAAGTTTCTTTCTTTTTTTTTTTTCAAGCAAGAAGACTTAATATTTGATACCGTTGACAATATGAAGAGCTGAAAAATTTTAAACATGGATCAGTATATATTTGCATAGCTTTTTTGGAGAACTTTTGGTAATTCATACCAATAATCTTGGGTTGCTCAGACCCTTTTAGCCTAGCGATTCCTTTCTATTAGCATGATAATCTATTATTTTGATAGAATAAATCACAATGTGTTGTATTCATACCATTATCACTAATACTAGATAATGAAGACTAAAAAACTGTCTAGGAAGAGACTGACTCCTAGTTTCTGTCCCCTTCACCTCTTCTCTGTGTCATGATTTGATGTTCATATTTAAATCTAAAGACACCTAGCTCTTCCTCCTCTCTTTCCGCTCCCTCCCCGATTTGTGCACATGTGTCTACATATAAGGTTTCATTTACAAATGCAGGTGCATTTGGGGCATAGATGTTCAGGACTGAGATGTCCTTTTGGTGCATTTTTCCTTTAATGAGAATGAAATGCCCCTCCTCATCTTTTAATGATTAATTTTGGTTGAAAGTCTATTTTATTAAATATTAGGATGGCTAATAAATTAGGACCGGCAGGGTCCGTTTGCTTGAAAAACATTTTTCCAGCCCTTTACTCTGAAGTAGTGTTTATCTTAGTTGCAGAGGTGTTTTTCTTAAATGCAGTAGAATGCTGGTTGCTGTTTCTGCAACTATTCTGTTAGTCTGTGTCTTTTTTTAAGATTTATTTATTATTTATACAACATTCTGCCTGCATACCAGATCTTACTATAGAATGGTTATGAGCCACCATATAGTTGCTGGGAATTGAACTCAGGGCCTTTAAAAGAACAGAGAGTGTTCCTAACCTCTGAGCCAGCTCTCCAGCCCAGTCTGTGTCTTTTTATTGGAGAGTTGAGTCCATTGATGTTGATAGATATTAGTGACAAATGAATGTTAGTTCCTTTTATTGTGGAGTTGGTGGTGTTACTGTGTTTCAATGCTTGGTTTTGTGTTTTTTTTTTTTTTAAGTCTTTGTTGTGAAGTTATCTATATCATGAATTTTCTTGAGTGTAGTTGATTTCATTGGATCAGAGTTTTCCTTCTCGTATCTTCTGTAAGGTTGGGTTGCTGTGTAGATATTGCTTGAATTTAGTTTTGTCATGGAATATTTTGGGTTTTTTTTTCATCTATTAAGGAGATATTTACCTATGAAATTTAAAGTGGGTGAAATGCTGAGAATGTTAGTAGTCCAAACCATAATGATGATGATGATAATTATGAAGATGATGATGATGATGATGATGATGATGATGATGATGTAGGTCTGAGGAGCAAGAAATTCAGGTGCTGCCTTTTGAGAAAGGGATCTATAGATGAAAAAAAAATATAGGTCACATTAATAATAAATAATTTTAAACTAGATGAGACAATAAGAGTGTTAAACTGCAGTAGACATCTATCTTTTTTTTTTTGTGATGTCCAATATCTTAAACCCTTCCTTTGTGTAGATAAAGGGCAATTTATGAAACAAATCAAAACACAAGTACAATTTTATAAACAGATGTCATCATGTTTTAAGATTATAATTTTGTGTTGGGCCACAGCCATAGCTATCCTTGGCTGAATGCCTGCTGTAAGCTACAGGTTGGACATACCTGCTAGATATAAAGCTGTGTTACCACCTTACCTATAAATGTACTTTATAGTACATTTATGTAGTGGTTAATACTGAAGCTTTCAAAAGAAAGAAGCTTGTACTAAACAGTGTATGGTTCTCTAAAGCTTTCAAACCTGCCTACCAAACGAAAAGTCCTCCATTCATTGCATTATCTGGAAAGGGATGTTGTATATTATTGGCTTACTTTACAGAACAATGTAATGATCTGAGAAGCCATAAGGAGGTAGGAAGAACCAACATACCTATTTCACAGCCAATAAGGCACTAAAAGAAAGAGAATAGAAAGGCTGAACATATGAGTACAGTAGGCTTTATTTAATAAGTGATTTTTATTTCTTGCATATGAATAAAATAATGCTTTGAAGTATTTTTATCATTTTTAAAGTACAGCCAGTGATTTTTTAAAAAATCACAGTTATAGTATAGGTATTTATTAAAAATATAAATGAAGATTTATTGAATGGGCCTTAATAGTTTCCTAGTTCAATAAGATATCAACTGTAGTGTTGATAGATTTTTTTTAAAAGCTTTATCAAACAAGCAGGCTTGAAATTTTCAATTTTTGGTGCTTCTTTTTGGCATCATGTGCACACAGCCATTTCCATTTGCATTTATACTTATTCAACAAAACAGAGTTATTACACTCTAGACTTCCTGGTCCACTGCCTCCTTCAAAATTCACTAACAATCAAATCACATAAGAATAAAGTGCCCTTCACTTTTTAAAGCATTTCATGTTTCACTAATAAGATGACTCTTTGTATACAGGAAATTGCTATTTAAAATGCCATCTTTATGAATATTCCGCTTAATTCAGATTAAGATCTCCCATTAGGGCAAGCAAAACAGAATGCTGACTGCACTATAAGAAATGCTGTAATAAACTACTTTTTTTAAAAAATGCCCTTTGTATAGAGTGCATGTAAACAGTAGTTGGGCAGCTAGTATTTCTCCTGTCCAAATGATAGATATCCTTTTTATATCTATATTATTCCTGTATAGTCCTTAAAATTACTTCAGCAAGGAAACTTTGAGTACAAAATTGCCAGAGATGAGAATACACATTTATATCTCTGGTACTTAAAAAGTACATTTCTTCCCATACACTAACACATTATAATGATGTCAAGGTCCTAAAAAAGGAGCATGACATTAACAAGATGGAAGGCTAACTTAATGGAAGTTCCATTGATAAAATGCCATCCTCACAAAGCTTGTAATTGTTCTCTGGCTATTATACTCTTACCAAAGAGGTAATATATCAGAAGACTGTTCATGGAGGCAGAACTCTAAGAGATTCTCAGACACTGCAAGTTGTATATCACCAAACAGTGGAACATTAAAAGCAACTAACTTATTCATTAATTATTGTAGCTTACTGACTGCAGTCAAGAATTATGTCAGAAAATCTAATCATTAAAAATCTCATACATAGTTATTTGAAGATCTTGTTTTCTTTTAAAATGAAATACATCCCTTGAAAAACAGATCAAAGAGTCCATCTCCTATGTACAAATTAATAATGACATAGCACAAGACTGTAAAGTTTCTGGGATTCTAATTATGTTTGTGCTTCAAGTTTCTCATAGCTCATATAAAACTGAATGTAATTATGTAGTAGAAAGTTGTTGATTTCCATCACAATGGTAGGTAAATTAGCTTCTGTATGAACATCTTACCTTTAATTGTTAAAACTTTGCAGTAAAAACCAAAAAACACTCTTCTGTCTTTTTCTTTGAGTTATCTTAATTTACATTATTCAGATTTTCATAAAGCACATTCCTGACACTCTTTCCTGTGGTAACTGAAGTCCTTACAATGACATTTTTAGTAGAAAGTGTCTCAAGAGGAATTTTTATGATTACTAGATTCAGCAACAGCAAATACTTACAATGAGTATATTGTGTAGACTTGTGGGAATTATGATTTGCTTCACATGATAAAATGTAACCATAGAATTTGTGACTCTACCACTAACACTACATTTTGAGTTCTAACTATCAAATTATATTTTTTTTTATTTCAAAAGGAAGTGAGAAAAGAAGAAATTGTGCAATGACCAAAACCTACTTAAATTCACTGAACTCAGGGTACCTCACATTCCTAGTGTTCATTCATTCCACAACCCTTTTCAAAACCTTAAAATACAACACAATATGAAGAGCCAAAATTGCTTTAGCCTGTTTCTCTGATACTCAGAATCTGAGATGAAAATTGGAGCAAAAAAGTAGTGAAGGAAGCAGGAGATTAAGGAGCTGAGAAACTGATATTTTTAAGAGGAAGGCCCAAATTCATCCTGTCTTCACCAACGTCTGCTTTGGAGCAGTCTTCTCTAAGACATGAAGACTGATGCTTCTTCCCTTCCATGCTTAGTTATCAATGCTATCAGTCAGCGCCCAACTTCTGGTCTGGCTACAGCATAAAATGATAAGTTCCCAGGCTTGCTGCTCTCAGTGTGAAGCATGGCTACATCAAGTAGCTAAGTATCTTCTGATGCCCCCAGCAGGGCCCATGGGGCTGGAGGACATTCCAGAGGCTCTGCTAAAGGAGGAGCTCAGGTATCACAGAGCAGCATGCATAGGCCCTAACAAGAAACCATACTTGTTCTAAAAATATGTTACAGTGAATTTAAATTTGATAGTAAAGTATAAAGATAGGAAGCACCATTTTGTTGATATTTACCACTGTTTCTGGTAACATGAACTCACTAAAAAAGGGCCATCCTGTACTTGGTTGGCTGTGCACATGATACTATCTGATCCATGGCACACTCAGTGTAAAAGTTGTTAACACTTATCCTTAAATTCACCCAAATACATATTCCTTCTTTAAAACTTGATCCGTAAATGTATATGGATAAGAGCCATTTTGGAACTACATATTGGAAAACCATATGGCTAAAGGCTGCTAAATGCCTGGAAGATTAGCCTGAGAAATTCTGCAGCTAGTTTTATATTCACTACATCCGGTGTTATATTTGTGATTATAAATCAAGGAAGAGTAAATGGAAAGCAGATAAAAGGTATCATGACTACCACTTAATTAGTATGCTCTGGATTAATTTGAATCTTTGCAATTAGGTAACAAGTTATTTCAGTTATTTCATGAGAAATCAATGACAACAGAAAAAAAAATGTTCTCAGAAAAACTGTTTCAGGCATTTTTTTTCCTTCCCAAAGCTCTTAAAGTGGTAGCTTTATCCAAAGAGCTAAGAATCCATCTGCTTGGCAGATACTAATTCTGGTTGACTGCAACCACAGCAGATATCCACTCTCATACCTAAGACATTAGTTATTTATTATTCTATACATGCTGGCTTCTATACTGATTATATTAAAAAGTACTGCAGTGTAAAAGACACTTTAATAAATTTCCAGTGATATTTGTATTCATGCCAAATAATTCTCTTAAGATCAGAATGTCTTTAAGGAGACGTTCTTCAGTAATTGAATGTGGAGAAAATTACACTATTCTTCATATATGAAATATAGAAAAGACTAATAGTAATCTTTACATGTGCAAAAAAAAAATCAGGCCTGTATTGTTACAATAATGAAGCAGGAGTAGTGTAGAAGAAATAACTGTATGGTAATGAATAAAAATAAACTTACCCTATAGAATTTCTCTTATACCTTAAAAAAAAAAAGTACCTCTGTCATCCAAGTTCACCCACTGCTAATATACACGTTTACAGCTATCAGAAAGCAGAAGTTTCTTTGTAAAAATGAGTAGCAAGACAGGTTGAGTATTCATTATATACTTTGCAATGTGTGAAAAAGATGGATTGAATTGATCCCTCTGGCAATTCTCATCATCAATAACAGTGAATGATGGCGTCTGGGGAGAGGAACCTGCAGTCAGCCTGTGATGCTTACTTCATTTCACAGCCAATACACTTGATTTTTGAAGTCATGGCTGGTTAATGGTGCTGGATCATACATTAGCTCGAATTTCAACACAGGTTTAAGATGAAATATGCACACCTGAACCCCACCCAGTTTACTTCATTGTGTGAAAGTGAAGTAGATAATGAAAGTGATTAGATGCACAACCTAAACAACGTATTCAAGTTCAAAGTGTAGTTTTCCTGTCTCTCATTTATTTAAAAATAGACCTACCTACAACATCAACAAATAACACTGGTGGATAGATGCAAATTTTTAAGTAGGCAATAACGGAATCTACTTTTGTTAGATACTAGTGTTTATCGGAAAGCAAGCATCCTAGATCCAGAGATAAGAGTTCTTCAAGTTGCCTTTGGGTTTGTAGCAAATTAAGTCTCTTAGAGGAACAAATGCATTTTTTTTTTTTTGCAAAATTTCCTTATGAGCACACTTTGCACAAAAACACAGCATGCAGGTGACAGCCTTTCAAGCGTGCTGCTTCTGTGAGTTTTATTAAGCTGTAGGAGCAACAGAGATCCTAAGCAAAAGAACTTTTACTTTTGTTTGTTGAGTTATAGAAAACAATGTTCTGTGTTAATCATTCTATATAACGAAAGGAGTGGTAATAACCACTCATTTCTGTGCACATCTTATTTCTAAAACTTGGATACCTTAGTGAATTAAACATTAGACTGAGTCAGTATAAAGGATATAAAATTATTAATAATATTTTGAAGGTACACCAGTCTATCATAGAATTTTAACTATGTATATTCATTTATAAATTCTAAATGATTTTAAGTGACAGAGTGATTAGTATAGTGATTAAAGTATAGCTGCTTAACCATTTTTGACCTTCAAAAATCCAATTTCCCATGTTTTGCTACAAGTACTTGACATGCCATTGACAGAAAACAATGCTTTGTATATTCACTGTCTCTAGGTACTCACTGTTTTTAGGTTCTCTTGATGTGTTTAAAGCATAAAGCTAACCACATCTATTACCAATATTAATACATTGCCCTATAGAATCTTATGCTGTGCCTCACAGTACCCAAAAACTTTGAATGAGTTGCCAGTGTTACTCATATTAAGAGACTAAATATACAAAGGAACAATGATTAGAGCAACAGATAATAGAACTATGACCCTCAAATCCTACAATGATTAGTCAGAAAATTAAACAGTGTGCACAACCCTTGGCTTAGAACAATCACAATTGGACAGTATATTCTGGGACATGTTTTTTTGTTTGTTTGTGTATATGTTCATTTGGCTTTCACTTGTCCAATCAGAAATGGCAATTACCTCTCCTAAGTGGTAATAGAGGTACTTGCTTCTAATTATGCAGCTAGGTTCCCCATGACAACGCCTCCAATGACAGCATGTCTGAAGGTGCTCCCTTCTTTATGAAACACTGTTAACATTCTGTCTGCCCTTGGATGTCTACCATAGAGAGGAAAAAGGTGTTGGATGACTTGCTCTCCCGAGCTCTGAATAAATAGCCTGTTACTCTCTGTCTGCTTTTGACAGTCCATCTGCCTGACCTTGTTTGGAGCATTGGTAGGAGCCCAGGGGTGTGACTATGTAATCAAAGCCTCTTCTCAAGCTCCTGGTCCCTCTGCCCTGATGCCTGCTGCTGGTGCCGTCTTTCTTTTGCTGGGTGTTTCACAGCTTTTTCCTTGCACAGCAGTCAGCTGACATTCTCTTCTTTTCTCAGCCAGCAGGAAAACACCCAATGCTTTCTGTGTAGTGTTGGCAAACAAAACACAGGATGCTGGTTAAATCTTAAGGTGTATCATTGTCTTATCAAATCTCATTGTAACAAAAACTTGACTAATACTTACATAGAAGGTGCTAATTGTTATATGAGCTTTAGATTTAGTAGGCTGATGATAATATTTTTATTATCTTTGTATATATTTGTACATATACACATTCATTTTAAAATATGTCAACAAACAAAACACAGGATGCTGGTTAAATCTTAAGTGTAAGTGGTTCATTGCCCAACAAAAATTTGACTAACACTTATATAAAAGGTATTAATTTTCATCTGAACTTTGGTTTTATAGGTTAATGAGAATATTTTTTATTATCTTTGAAGACACAGATATACACAGACATCCACATGTATTTTTAAATATATTTGTATATGGATATATGATTACACTAAATATATGTGTGTATTTATATTCACACATATAAGTACAATATGTGAAGCATTTTTACATCAAATGCAGATTTCATCCTGAGTCCATTTCTGTTAATCTAAATGCATAATCATATTTTTAATGTGTGGTCCTTGGAAGGCAGTGCTTGTAGCAGAGTCTTTTGATAAATCTCCATTTTTTCTCCAGTGTTTGTAGCTATCCCAGGAGATTCAGTGCAGATGAAATTTAGAAATGGAGGTTAGGAGGATAGACTCAGCAGAATTTCACAGCGAAACTTGAATTCCTTCTCCCTTCCATGCTTATACCTGTATCTCTCTAGTCAGAGGCTAACCACTCTCGGGCCTTACAGTCTGCTTCTCTCTCTTCAAACTTCCACCACAAACTAGAACAATTTCTATTTTTATTGCAAATCAAGATATATTTTTTATCTTCTTATGAATTAACAAACATGTACATGTATCAACATATATGCACATTTACATAAATGTGTGATTATACTGAACTATATATTTTATAGATATTGATATACAATGGCTAAAATATGCTATATTTAAAGCATATTTACACTAAAATATCTACCTTTCCATCTGATTGAATATCTTTTAAGATAGCATACTTCTTGAAAAATACTCTATAAATACTAGAAGCAAGGTCAAGATGAAAAGTATTTCAAAAGATTAGTAAAAACAGGAAAATAGAGTGGGAGGAGGAAAAGAAGGAGGAGAAAAGGAGGGAGGAGGAAGGAAAGTAGGAAGAGGGCAAGGGGTGGAAGAGTAGAGGACAAAGAGGGTAGAAAGGAAAAAGAAGGGGGAAAGAGGAATGGGAGAAGACAGTACATTTTTACAGATGTTTCTTTTGTCATAGCAACAATATAAATTAATGTTATCCATCGCTACCCTCATAAGTATTAGATATTTTTAACATCTCCTAAATCCATATGCCTTCTCTGGATGATGATCTGTTTATTTCATGGTTATTCTTTCTTGCTAATTGTTACCTTTGTATATGATTACTTACCTGCATTCATTTATCCAATTTAACAAAATGTCATATAAAGTTGTGGAAACTATATCAGTTTATTGGAAAATTGTATTAGATTCTGATATCCCTGCACATATAAATGAAGCTAATCTAACTTTGGCAGAAGTTGATCTGAATTCAGCATGATACTTTCGTCTCTCTTCAGGCCCTGGGTAACTAGAAGTAAGAAACTTGATGGGTTAAAGAGGGGCTCTCCCATTTCTTTCCTCCATTTAACTTGCAAAGGCTTCTCTTTGATTCATTCTCTTCACTTTGTTTCTGCCTCCATACTTTGGCAATACTTTGGCAACCATCAAATGCCAGAGAATTTAAGGAGTGTCAGGATTTTTTGCAAATGCAACAAAGGGCAGACATGAGCTATGACCCAGGGTCTAGAAAAACTGGAAATACATTTAAGACTGGGGTCCACAATGGAAAAGTGAAACAGAAAATTCTTAAGAAATTATGGTTCTGAAAACAGGTCAGAATATACAATTGAGGGGGGAAAAATGGGTAAACAGCAGTGTGGTTCTAGCACAGTTCACGTGGATTGTTTTCTCAAACAAAACTTCTTTTACTTACTTTTCTGTTTTTAAGGATACGGTGAAGTTCTACACAACATGAGGTGCTACTGTTATTAAACATAATTGGCTCAAGGGTATTAAGTATCATAAATTTAAAAATAAATGGCACTGAATGGCAAGAAGGCTCCCCAGTTAAGGGATCTTGCTGTTCTTCCAGAGGTCCTGAGTTTGATTCCCAGCACCCAAGTCCAGAAGGTAAAAAACTCTGATAGCTCTATGTCTAGGGAATCAGATGCCCTCTTCTGGCCTTTGTGCATACCTACACACATTACACACACACACACACACACACACACACACACACACACACACATCTAAATAAAATGTAATAAAAATTGATTGTTAAAATACGTTGTGACAACATTAATCAAATTACCCACTGCTATTTACGAAACTTCAACTGGAAAGCTGTTTATCATAGACACTTGACTCCTGGAATCAGAGATGTTCTCTCACACTGCCTACCTCCATTAGAAAGTATGTTTGCATCTTATAATGATGAATAATACTTATATAAAAAAGCTGAAATACATCTAGCCATCCTGAGCAAAATTGGCCCTGACACTCCTTTCCCTTCTCTCCAATTCCCTCTGCTTTGCTGAAAACTGTTAGGTTAGGTTACATTCCTAAAGTTACCCTTCAAGGTCCATTTCCTTATTCCTCCTAAGACGGACTACCAATGTCCCACTATCAAAAAATTGAAGTTAAACAATGAAAAGCCCCCTTTGGCTTCCTACTTAACATGTGCATTAAAATTAAACACCTCATCCTAACACAGGGTTTCCCCTTTTACCTTTATAAACTGCCATTTGCCCCTCTATCCAGAAGCAGTCATTTTTCCTTTCCTGGGACAAATATCCCTTCCTCCCTTTCCCTTGCCCCTTTTCTCTCTTCCTTGTTCTCTTCCTCTTCTTCCCCTTTCTATACATTATATCTTAAGTATTTATCCATGTGCTTTGTACCTGTGGGGCAAATAAATCTCTTTTGTGCTGAGAACAACTTGATCATGTTTTTTGTTTGTTTGTTTGTTTGTCTTGTTTTGTTTTGTTTAGCAGACTTAGAGGATCTACAAAATTTTTCAGAATATGTGTCTTA
Source organism: Psammomys obesus (assembly GCF_907164565.1). Taxonomy (NCBI): domain Eukaryota; kingdom Metazoa; phylum Chordata; class Mammalia; order Rodentia; family Muridae; genus Psammomys; species Psammomys obesus. Next base: position 27,761,130 of record NW_026596095.1, read on the forward strand.
CTTTGATTTGACATTCAGAGGACATAGACCAGATTTTGTTGTACTTTAATAACAAGTAATATATATATATATGTTTATGCATATATAATATATGTATATGTATTGTGTATGTACAATATGCATATATAACAAGTAACATATATGTTTTTATATATGTTTATCCACATATATATGTGTATAAAGTATATGTTTATATATATATATGTTTATACACATATTTATGTTTATACATATATATGTGTGTGTTGACATTAATTTTAAAGTATTTATTATCATGTTACAATGTAGTACCATTATATTTTTCCTTAATCATTATAGCAAAAATAACCATTATACTATAGTTTTCTAATCATTCAAATTCTGAGTTTCAATTAATCAATGTTTCCTAATGTCATTAAATATAGGTTCAGAAATCATCACTTAATTTTCATTAAATGTACATTTAAAGCTCTAACATTGAGAAATAATTAAGTACTCTATCTAAAACTTTGGTTTAAATACACAGAGATTAAGTACATTTCCCACCAGAGACATGAAATACTCTTTGGTATCAATAATGACAAATACTAATTCACTCTCTTTTTTTTTTATTATTATTATTTTTTTTTCTTTTTAGTTACATTTTGTTAACTCTGTGTCCCAGCTGTATCCCGCTCCCTCATTCCCTCCCCAACCCCACCCTCCCTCCCTGGTCTCCTCCCTGCCCCTTTCCAAGTCCACTGATAGGGGAGGACCTCCTCCCCTTTCATCTGACCCTGTTTTATCAGGTATCTTCAGGGCTGGCTGCAAAGTCCTCCTCTGTGGCCTAACAGACTGCTCCTCCCCGGGGCGGGGGGGGGGGGTCAACCAGCCTGCCCTTGAGATCCTGTTAGAAATAGTCCGTGTTCCCCTTACTTTGGAAAACTACTTGGTTACTGAGCTACCACGGGCCACATCCGAGCAGAAGTTCTAGGTTATATCCATAGATGATCCTTGGTTGAGTGTCAGTCTCAGAAAAGACCCTGTGCCCAGATATGTTTGGTCCTTGTAGAGCTCCTATCCTTTCCATATCATACTAACTTCCCTTCTTTCATATGATTCCCTGCACTCTGCCGAGGGTTTGGTTATGAGTCTTAGTGTCTGCTTTGAAACACTGCTAGGTAGAGTCTTTCAGATGCCTTTTGTGGTAGACTCCTGTCATAAGTTCAATGCACATCCCATTTGTCTTTCTAAATGAGGATTAATCACCTTCGCCTGTGTCCACTTTCTTGATTATCTTCTTTAGGTGTGTAGATTTCATTATGTTTATCATATCTTGTAGGTCTATATAAGCGAGTATATACCAAGTTTGTCTTTCTCCTTCTGGGATACTTCACTCAGAATGATCTTTTCTAGATCCCACCACTTGCCTGCAAATTTCATGATTTCCTCCTTTTTGATTGCTGAGTAGTATTCCATTGTGTAAAAATACCACAATTTCTGTATCCATTCCTCCGTTGATGGACATCTGGGTTGTTTCCAAGATCTGGCTATTACAAATAAGCTGCTATGAACATGGTTAAACAAAACTAATTCACTCTCAAATATGGGTTTATGCTATTGAAGTATTAAAGCTAATATTTACATTAAAAGTCAGCAATATATATTAGGATAATCTTGAGATTATTTACCTTAGAATATATTAGTATCATATCTAAAAAAAACAAATGTGCTGAACCCAAACTCATTTCCCATTATACTTCTGCACTATAGCTTATGTGTGTCAGTATGTTGCAGCATGTATGTATGTAGTCTACGTGAGGATGGTGCCTGCTGAGGTCATAAAGCATCTGACCTAGGATGTGGACACATTTGTCAGCTGCAAACATCAACAATTCATTTGGTTAGTTGTTCTGGTTTGGTTTGGTTGTTTGAGGATTTTCGTTTGTTTCTATCACACTGGACTAAAACAGGGTTATATGAAAGCAAAATTGAAATAAATTTATTGTACTTGTAATTAGTTAAATTCCAATGTGGCAGTCCAGGAATTGCATACCATATTCTAGGGAATTAAAGGTAAGTGGGTTCGTTCCCAATGATCACTCAGTAAAAGAGAAAAGAAGAGAAAGAATGAATGGAACACCATTTCCTTAGGTAGCCTGAATCAATGCATGCTATTCATTTCTAAAGGTTTGGTGTGGTTAATAAATTCAGGAATCATTTCTGACTTCTGGAAAGCATTACTCAAATGACTTAATCAAGCCTTGTAGATTTCTCTTCTTCCAATAGATTTCAGAAAATTGAGGTTTTGTGGTATGGGAGTGATGTGGAAGAAAATGAGTTTAGGAAAGTACTGAAATTAAGAGAAAAATATGCAGTCATCAAACTTTTTTAAAAAAATCTTCAGGTAGATGGAATGAGATTATCAATATTCCACATTGCCTTCATGTAATTCGTTTTAAAGTCAGTTTTTGTTTGAGTTGCATTTGTTTGAATTGCATTTCCTTTCTTCTGAAGTGTCAGGGATTGACTAAAAATTATTTTTCTAAATGAATACCATAAATGGACATCTTAATATAAAATTGTATATTACCTATTAAAGATATAAGATTAGTTTTAAAGGGGGCCGTTAGCATAGTCAATAAAAGGATGCGGAGGAGCAACATTAGTAGTAGCATACAGTTGTTCTAACCCTTTGCACGAGGATTCTTCACGCTGATGATGCAGAAACCACCAAAGCTGTTTGTACAAGGTGAAGTACTTGTGGAGTGCTCATCAGTTAGAAAGGCATTCAGGTGCACGCATTCTTGGCCATTGAATTGCCGCATAATGAGCAGGTCATCAATCCTGCTCCTTGGAATCAAATGCAAATGTTTTCCAAGCACAGCTGCTCCTCACACGAAGGATGAATGTTGGGTATTTGTTGTCTCCTGGGTTTCTTTGTCTTTCACAAGGTAACATTGGCTCCATTATTCACTAAACTAAATAGTATTTTGCATAACCATATATATATATATATATATATATATATATATATATCCTTCTATGGCTATGCAAACACATATATGCAAACACATATATTTGTTTTTATATACAAAATAACTGCAGGTTTTAAATTATTTCCTTTACTACAAATCATTTTAACCCATGAACTAATTTTTAGGTGAAAATAGCATTAAAACTGAAATGTGAAGAAAGGTGCAAAAGGAATCTACTAATATTCTAAATAGAATTTTTGTTAATCAATTTCTTTTTTAATAATTTTCTACATGCATGTAATGCACTCTCATTACTCTTTCCCTTCTACCATAATTTATGTTCATCCCTCTTGTTCCTATCATTGCTGCTTCTATATTCATATCAGCCTTAGATTCATGACTTTTGGTTTTGTTGTCTAACTCGGTTAGTTTAACCTGGGCTATTTATGTATACACTGGAACTGGGATGTTCATGAAATTCAAGTCCTTTTAGTGGATTGTTGCTGCTCCTTTTCTTCCAAGGCTAAATTCATGGAGTTAAATGACTTGAATTTGAATCCCAGCTTCTTGCCTTCCCAGTTCAGTGAACTAAGGCAAACAAACACCACCTGAGTTTATGTCTTGTTCAATGGATGAGGGTAAACTGGGTGTCACACACATACCTGAAATCCTGGGACTCAGGAATCCGATGAAAGAACTGCTACAAGTTAGGATTATTCTGTGCTAAATACTGAGACACTGTCCCAGGAAACATAAAAAAAGAAGGAAGGAAAATAAAGATAAACAGTATAGTGCGATAGTAGAATAGTCTTATATCTGCTCTAAACAGTAAATTTGAGAGTTGCCTTGCCAAAAGTAGGCATTTTGTTGATGATCCTTACTGCAGCCTTCTGCAAAGATCCATACATAATTAAAGGACCAGTGCTCTCACTGCCTATAATACCCACATTTACAAATGAAGTCAGTTTGGCCATTCCTGAGTTAAACAAAATACACTTGGAATATTGTGAAAGACTTTCTTTTCTTGAGAAAAACCTCAATAATGGATTAAGGACGTTGGTGTTTGTGTAGCTAAGAAAAGTGCAGCATAATGAATACAGAAAATTAGAAGTCAGTATGCTTCTATAGATTAAAAGCTATTAATTTGAATGTAATAACCATTGCTCATTATTTTAATTACAGAAGATTTAAAGATGTAAAAAAATCTTTAGCATATATATTTATTTTTATGTGTAACAGTCTTGAATTTACTAACTAGGAAGTTAATTTACCTAACTATGACTTATTTTATTTAATAATGTCTTGATTATATTATTTTTAATTTTGGTTTATAGGGTACTTATAATTTACAATAATATTTACCTAACATTATATTTTCCTTTATTAAACATTTTCCTATGTTACCATCAAAATAGTCCTTTGGTTTGATCATAGCATTTTATAGATGTGCCTGTCTGAAACAATCACTAATTTATTTGCTAGAAAGTATTTTAATATGCATATAATTTGTAATAAACCACCTGCATTTAGTGATATAAAATAAAAAATATTTATATGAGAAATTCCAGAAGATGTTGGATTAGTTGACACTGATTCATAATTAATGCTTCATAAAAGAGAATTAACCCTTTCTGACCTTCAATCATTTCTCATATGCATGTCTGCTTTATTTGTACTTTACATTTAGCTGATGCATTAACAAAAGGTCTCCAGAAAGGTGATAAATAAATTTATTGTATTCATAAATCGCAGTGTCTTAGATATTTTACCATAGCTTCAAAAAGATTAAGATGTTATACTTCCACAGGATGGGTTAGTCAAAGCATGTGGGACCCTTTTTTGTCACAAAATAGAAAATGAGAATAGAAAACTAAAAGGTGTTATTTGGTAATAACTTAGGAGGTTTCTGTTTGTGGTTAGCTGCCTCTATTACTACGGATTATGGTAAAACAGAGCACATGATATCAGGTATCTTAAAAGGGAGAGCTGTTCACCGCTTAGCAGACAGGAAGCAAAGAAGGAATAGCAATGGAGGAACAAAACCAATATACACCTTTCGAAAGCCCCCAAAAGGACCCAATTTTACCAAGACCACATTTTCCCTAGTCCAATTGGTTCCATTGCCCCATTCAAACTTTGGCTCCACCAATGGACTATACTGTTTATAAGGAAAGGCTGTCATTATTTCATCTTCCTGGAAGCACTCTCCGATAAAGCCTCTGAGGATATGCTTTACTAATCCTAGGTTGTCTCATTCTAATAAAGCTGACAGTCAAAGAATTATCATCATAAAGTTGTAGTTGGTTTCCAGGAGAGCTCCAGAGAGGAAACAAGCAAATCATGAGGGTTACCAAAGTTGACAAACAGGTTTTAAGAATTCATCTTACTTTATTCACTTTGTATTCCCCCCTGTACCTCCCTCCCTCTTCGCCTCCCAATCCCACCCTTCCTCTTCCCCACCCCTGTCCCTCTCCCAGTCCACTGAAAAGGGAGGTCCTCCTCCCCTTCCCTCTGATCCTAGTCTATAAGGTCTCATCAGGAGTGGCTGCATTGTCTTCTTCTGTGGCCTGGTAAGGATGTTCCCGCCTCAGGGAGAAGTGATCAAAGAGCAGGCCAATCAGTTCATGTCAGAGAAGGTCCCTGACATTACTATGGAGCCACTTGGATACTGAACTGCCATAGGCTACCTCTGTGCAGGGGTTCCAGGCCATCTCCATGAGTGGTCTTTGGCTGGAGTATCAGTTTCAGAAAAGACCTCTGTACACAGACTTTTAGGATCTGTTGCTGTCCTTCTGGAGCTCCTGTCCTCTCCAGGTCTTACTGTCTCCCAATTCTTTCATAAGATTCCCTGTACTCTGCCCAAAGTCTGGCTATGAGTCTCAACATCTGCTTTGATACCCCGCAGGGTAGAGCCTTTCAGAGGCCCTCTGTGGTAGGCTCCTGTCCTATTCCCTGTTTTCTCCCTCCAATGTCCATCCTCTTTGCCTTTCTCAGTGGGGATCGGGCATCTTAGCTAGAGTTCTCTTTCCTGATTAGCTTCCTTAGGTGTACAGATTTTAGTATGTTTATCCTATAGTATATGTCTAATATCCACTTATGGGTGAGTATATACCCTGTGTGTCTTTCTGCTTCTGGGATACCTCACTCAGGATGATCTTTTCCAGTTCCCACCATTTACCTGCAAATTTCATGATTTCCTTGTTCTTTATCTCTGACTAATATTCCATTGTATAAATGTACCACAATTAAATAAATAAATACAAGAATTCATCTCAGAGGAAGAGGAAGACAATGCATCCTGTCCTGATGAGACCTGATAGACTAGAGTCAGAAGAAAAGGGAAGAGGACCTCCCCTATCAGTGGACTAGGGGAGGGATATAGGAGGAGAAGAGGGAGGGAGGGTGAGATTGGGAAAGGATGAGAAAGGGGGCTACAGCTTGGATATAAAGTGAAAAAACTGTGAATAAAAAAATTTAAAAAATTAAAATAAAAAAACATGAAAAAAAGAAAGATTCATAGGTCAAATTTCACCCATATATAAGGAGAGATAACTAGTCAACTCTGTTTTCTTTGCTTATGTTTTAATGTTTTTATTTTTTTAGTTGTTAAAGAATTTTTTAAAGGTTATTATGATAATTTAATATTTTTCATTTTTAATTTATTTTTTATTAAAACAGTTTATTCAATTTGTAACTCAGCTATAGCCCCCTCCCTTGATCTCTCCAACCCCACCCACCCTCTATGTTCTTCTCCCATGTCCCTCCCCCTGTCCACTGATAGGAGAGGTCCTCCTCCTCTTCCATCTGTTAAAGAATATTTTCACTACATTTTGTAATTGAAATTGAACTAGTCTTGTTTCATTACATGGACATAAGTCTAGAAGCGGTAAATTATTTTAACTTAGAAGAAATGTAAAAATGAAGTCACAGATTCTTCTGAAGTAACTAAATAAATATGTGAACTTAAAAAATTTGTCTCAGAGTAGGATAGTTTGAAGTGGACATTTCACTAATGCTATTGAAAGTCAGAGACTTGAAAAAAACTAGACAATTTCAATTCACCATTTAATGGAAAATGGAAAGCTTTGGTAGCAGATGTCCTATATACGGGCTGATTTTGGTGCAGCCATCTTTGCATTAGAACCCTAGCCACAGTGAATTATAATACCCAGGGTATGGTCGATCCACTTCAGGTTAGATGAGCTACTCGGAATATTTAAACAGATACATAAAGTATCCTGCTTAATGAATATTAAAATTTTTATAGCAGTAGAACCTATTTCTAAAACGTTATGTGAATAACTTCTAAATGTCATGCAACTTGAGGTTAATTCATAGTACTTCATAATTATAAGTATATTATATCATCATAAAGAAGTATCTTTTAAAACATTTTAAAAATAGTAAGTGCTGTCAGCATCAGAGATTAAGATGTATTTTATAATATTGGAATATGTAATATTATGTAATACATGTCAAAACAAGTTGTAATTAATTACAAATCACTTCTACTTATGATCATAATATACATACTTTGTAACTTAAACTATGTTGACAGAGTTAGGTTTAGATTCATATAAATATAATACAGAACTAGATAGTTTTTCAATAGATGCACCATCCAAGTTTCTTGAGAAGAAAAAAAAAAATAAAAACTAGAAAAGCATAAGCACAGCAAGTTCATGTGAAAAGCTAGGAAAGGTTTTGGCGGCTCAATTTATTTTTTGTAATATAAGTTTTTAAGAACTTCATGCATGGGTAGTATCTTTATGTTTTTCCATGCCTCTTTCTTCTCTGTGCAAATCTCTCTATTTGCTCTGCCCCTCTTAAAGCCATGGCTGCTTCTTTTATTATCATGTTGTGTGTACAGTACATATTGCACACAAACACACACATTTTCACTCACACACTCAAGCTTGCACATAACCTTTAAACACTTCATATGTGCATGTGTCTGGGACTGACCATGTGAAAATTACCAAGCCATCAGGGTGAGCATCTCTGCAGAAACTTGGTTTTCCCTCTCTCAGTAGCTACTGAACACCTGTAGCTCCTCATGTGGTGGGTTGGGCCTTAGGAAGACTACATCTTTATTTGCATCTCATCATGTTGGCCTTCAGGATCCTGAAGGTAAGACTGTATTGCTGAAGAAAACATGTTTCTCACATTTCACCTTTCCAGTTATTTGAAACATACAGTCCTGTAGGATGTGACTCAGAATTGTTTATTTCATCCTTTTACCTTCTTTCTCATTAGACTAACATCGAATATAGTCCATATTCTCAATTATATAAAACAAATTCCTTAAAATGTATTTACTTGTTGAATTTCTATTCATTGATCATAAAAATATGAATGTTCTCTGTTGTACTTGAATCAAAGAAACTAAAAAAAATGATTTATTATATTTGGCATAAGTTTTAAAAAATGCTAAATATTTTAAGGCCACCTCCATTTTGGTTTGCTAATTAAAACAATAATAATTTTAGTACTTGCAGGCTAAAACAAAGAGAACAAACTCTGCAAGATTAATTGTTTATTTTTTATTTTATATTTCTGATTTAAAGATATTAACTAGATAAGGATTTCAAGCACCTATTTTCTAGATGGCCATGGCATTCTAATCAGAAGTTCATATTACATTATTGGTTGATTTCTTAATGTTGATATAGTCACTCAGTGCTTGTTCTTCTGTTTTGAGGCACAATAAAAATGTGTGTTCAAAAAGACTGTAAAATAAATAAATAAATAAATAAATAAATAAACAAAAAACACCACTTCCTATGAACTTATTTTAATCCTTCCTAATGGAAATCTCCTCAGGGAAACTAAGTATTCTTTCTTAATTGTTTATAATCCATTTATAATCATTAATTTGCTCTGGGTAGTTTTCATTTACTCTTCTCTTAAAAGTTGCAAATGACTGTTGCTGTTTAATGTGGGCGTTAATGATTAACTGATACAATGTCATCCAGGGGAGGAATTTTCCAGTGCTGTCTCATTAACCAGATGACCTGCAGATGTTGTCAGCACAACCCAGCCGAGGTGATTGATCGCCAGAGAATAAAGGTTAGTGACTCTCCCTCAGGTATTAATGTATAGCATCTTCACTTACCCCTGTCTTGGGCTTTTCCAGTAAAAGATTGATTTATTACACAGCTTCGATGGAGATTTGTCAAACTCTTAATCAAGGAATTCTATATTGCTACAAGTAAATCAATGACACTTTCTGGCAAAATGACTTTTACAGTACATGAAAACAATGCTTCCAGTGCATGGACTGTTCTCTAATAGTGATGCATTTCCAAACATGAGTGTAGCGATGGTGGACATAACAGAAAGGACAAAAATGCAGTATCCTTTGACAAACAGGCACTAGTGTAAAATGAAAGGTTTTTGTTTGCTTGTTTTTGTTTTTTGTCATTTCTCAAGATAGAAAAAAACAGTTCAAGCTCAGGGCCATCGGTGGAAAGAGACACAGAAGATGGAGGGGAAACAGTGAGAAAGACATTCTTTATGGATTAATACCTCTGTAAAAAGGTGATATGAAGAGAGTACATGAGCCTGGCTTTTCTAGAAATCCCTTCTTGATGTCAGGATCCTTGGAATCCCTGAAGACAGCAACGTGTGCTTTTTGGATTTCATGACAAGTATTGTGCTTGGCAATTAACCAACAGTGGTCTCCTGAGTGGCAATGGCTGTACTTTGCATCACTGACCTAACCATAGATGATATGCTTCTAAATGTCACTAGTGTTTATGATAGACAAAGCAGAAGCACAGCCTAACTGTTTCTAAACATCTAGTACAGAGAACTCCGAGACCATGTTGTTGCGCAGCAACCTCCAGTTTGTGGTGCTTTGTTGTGGCAGCATTAGGGAGGTACACCTTTCCCTGCTGTTGATCCAGGTCACTTGGTGCTGATGGTTGACTGGACATGTAAAGGACCTGCCTCACAAGACAAAAAAAGGTCACATCATGTTGAGCTCTGAAATTCACAAACAAGGCATTGTGTAAAAATGTATAAGCAAAAGACATTTTTCTTTTTCTCTGTGTGAACCAAATGGAGAGAAAATGAACTATAGTTCTTCTGTAAAATGAGGTAGTCCCATCTCAGAGATCGGTAGTTTAGAATAAGAGGTGGAAGGGACTCTTCCTCTTTAGATATTCCATTTGGAATACAACATTAAAAATTAGCCATCAGAATTGACATTTAAAAAATAAATGTTCAATGTGATTGCTAGGCATTTTTTTCAGTTTTTATTACATACACAATGTAAAGCATGTTGCACAATGTCAGAACATCAGTTATTATCTTAGAAGGGCCTCAAGTCTTCAGAAACCACGTTGGTATCAAGTGCTTAATATAATATTTTTAAACATTAGTAATCCATTAGTTTAAGAAAATCTAATATGACATTAAAGCTTAGTGTTACTATGACTTTCTCTTTACTATTAAACTTATGGCTTAAGAACAAAAGCAACACTTCCAAGGCAAACTCCTATAATACGACATGGTAAAATGCCATTTTCATTGCATGGACCATTTCACCGAAATGAACTTTAGGGATGTGCATTGTTTTGGAAGAACAATTTGTCTTTGAGGAACTGTAAGTACATTGGAGAAAATCTTGGAGGTTCCCTTCCCTTAAGTGTCTCACACACACACACACACACACACACACACATACACACACACACGCACACACACAAAGACATGCATATACTCATGTGTAGGTTCAAATATACACATATACATACATGTACACAATAATCATGCATATACATACATACATACATGCATGCATACATGCATATCATATAGACATATACACCCATATACACATATCACTTAAATAGATACCACACAGAAAAAACACTTATATAATCATCAATGCATATACATATACACATACATAATTTATATACAATTGAAAACAAGCATGGACACATACAAACACTATGCATACATGTACATAAAATATACAAACATACATATATATGTATACATGCATCATATGCATATCTACATAATGACCATATAATATAAATTTTTACTGAAATAGTACACTAACCAAAATCTTTCATATCAGTGGTTCTCAACCTTCCTAATGTTGTGACCCTTTAACATGGTTCCTTATGCTGTGGTGACCTCCAACCATAACATTTTTTTGCTACTTCATAATTGTAATTTTGTTAGTTATAAATTGTAAATATTTGATATGTAGTATACCTAATTTGTGACCCCAAAGGGGGTCATAACTTATAGGTTGAGAACCACCATTCTATAATTTAGTAAATTATATTCAGAGTTGACTTATGTTTTATAATTCCTGACAAATCTATGGGAATGACTTAATTTTTGCTCTTAATATCACTTGATATCTAAATAATGCTATCCACAGGATTTGACAAGATTTTGTTTCCATCTACAGACTTATAACCATTGACTTCTATAAACTATGTGAATATTTAAGATTCCAAAAAATAATGAATTATTATCCTGTGTCATGACTCAAACTAAAAGTGTTGTATTAATACAAGAAAATTCTTGTTGGGTCTGACCAATGTGTGGAGGGTAACATGATCATTTTATTCTTATTTACTCTGAATTTATCAAACAAAAAACTTGCTGTTATCACAACATAAAAATCTGTAAAAGCTACTTTTTAAAGAAATTCCTTTTAAATTCAAAGTAGAATTCAGTTAAAGTAATCCAATAATACACTTAGCAATTTAAATTAACCATACCAATCCCTTTAAAATAAAAGAAATATGCTCTCCATATTCACACATATTTTGAACAAACAAATCAAGAAATGATGACAGAAACTTAGACATTTTCTAAAAGCGTTGCACCATTGGATGACTGTGAGAGAATATTTCATAAGAAACTCAATCTCGATCACGAAGGCCTCCAAATGTCCTTACTGATTTACTATAGACGATTCCCTTCCAACATGAGATTTCTTTAGTGAAGAGATGTCCTTTGAAGTCGATTAAACTTGGTCATGGTGATACCAAGGCTACGAGCACTTTCATAGCTAAAGGCAACAAGTCTTTGACAGGGAGGCATGAACACTAGACTCCTGGTAGGTGTGCTATTTTCAACATAACACCATGGAAGGAGCATAAAGTAAGTCTATCTGTTTGAGATTTAAATTTGAGCTGTTTCAGGGCTTTGAAGAATAAAAATACAAAGTCAATGAACTTTTCTTAACTTTGAAGAAGTGAGTACCTGTATATAAAACTTTATTCTCTTCTCTGATATTAGCCTTTTTAAAAATTCTTGACTTTGCCCATAAATACTACCAAGATGTAAGATCCAGAAGAAATGCTACTCAATAATTATAGAGAATACATATGCCACATAGAGGGCTTTGTACTGTGGATTAAAACAGACACTTCTGTTTAATTCAGGTTTTTAGACATCTTTGATGGCTAGGAAATTACTCCCTTTTGGAACTTTTCTAAATCAGGTGATTAACCTAGTTGCTAATTGAGAAAACACGTTTATTAGTGCATGTCATTATTTTTATGTACTACTAAGTCAGAACTCTTATTTTTTAGAAAGATAGAAAGCCTTTCCAGCCACTCCCTCATTCACAATATGTAACTCACCACTACACAATAAAGTGAGAAAACTAAATTTGTATATAACCTTTTAAAGAAATTCGTTAAGTATAAAGGTGTGAAAGTATGATTTTAATAGTTCCATTACTATACAGTACATAAGAATACAAAGATCCATTTGATTCCATTTATTTTTGGAAAAAGTAATACTGAATTATTTTCTTTAGCTGTGGGTGATGCCTTCACTACATTTCACACAAAATGAAAAATATAGGTAAAAATTACATATTCACTTGAGGTAATCAATTCAGATAATGGAGTAAGTCTATTCACACTGTGTTGATTTTCTTCTTAGGTAAAGCTATCTGAATTCTTTCACTAATATTAGGTTTGAAAGCATTTTAGAGTAATTGTCTCAAGCCATAAATTGTCAGAATATCATAAAGAATAATCCATTAATAAATTTCCATACTGTTATCAGAATGCTTTATTTTCCTCTGGGGTAACACTGACTTAAAACAAGTTACAATAGAACAATCAAAAACCTTCAAATTGACCAACGTACAAATATAAAAATTTCACTTTCATTAAAACTAGTCGAAGGAGATAAGTCAGGTTTTGAGGAGTTCTGGTTAGCAGAACTCCTCAAACCAGTGTTTGCACTTGTTGAATTTGTTTGTCAGCTTGATGAGATTAAGAAAGGCACAGGAAGCAGCGTAAGTGGTGCAGGGCTGTAATCTCAGCACTCTGGCGGGCAGATTTCTGTGAGTTAGAGGCCAGCCTACTCTACAAACTCAGTCCAAGGCAGAATACACAAAGAAACCCTGTCTCAGAAAAAAAAAAAAATGCGCAGAGTAGAAAGGACTGTTAAGAGGTCAGCCCTAAATAAGATATTTATACTACCACTTCTGGTTCAAAGAACATGACTGAAAAAAAGGCAGTAGCTCAGTAACCAATTGGTTTCCCATAGTGAGGGGAACTCTAACAGGAACTCAATGACTGGCTCTTTGACCTCCCCATCCCCTAAGGGAGGAGGAGTCCTGTTAGGCCACAGAGGAGGGCTTTGCAGCCAGTCCTGAAGATACCTGATAAAACAGGATCAGATGAATGGGGAGGAGGTCCCCCCTATTAGTGGACTTGGCAAGGGGCACGGTGGAGATGAGGGAGGGAGGGAGGGACTGGGAGGGAATGAGGGATCGGGACTTGGCTGGGATACAGAGTTAATAAAATGTAACTGATAAGAAAAAAATAAAATTAAAAAAAAAAAAAAAAGATGGGGGGAAAGAGCTTTAAGATAGGGATAAGGACGCAACATCGCCATGACAGTCATGAGCTCACAAAGCAATTGGGTCTATTAGCTGGCACTGACTCTACACACATCAGGCTAGCATAACAGTCAGAAACGGATGGGGAAATGACTTATCATCTGAATTAGACGGGGAAATGGAAAAAAAAAAAAAACCCACAATGTATAGTTCCGACCCATCATTATTTAAATGCCAAGTCTTTCTCTCAAGTAAGTCTGACAAGCTGTTGGTCTTTCCTGGGGACAAGTTCCTATTCTAGCAAACAAGGTCTTCCCTCTATATACTTCATTGCTCTCTCTCTCTCTCTCTCTCTCTCTCTCTCTCTCTCTCTTAGCCTCCGAGGAAGCGTTTATTGGTGGAAATTCTATTTTCTGAAATTTCTTATTCCAACAGACTTTGGCCAATATGAGAGGCATGAGTGTCTCTTAAGAAAAGGTACATTCCTACCACACAGGCTAGGTATGGGACATTCTGGTAGTCTTCTGCCCAATCCTGGAAATCTGAGTGAGGCATAATTACAAAATTAATAAATTACATTTTCTGTTTTAGTGGTTTAGTTTGGTGAGCTTTCTTTCTTTCTTCTTTCTTGCTCTTTTTTTTCATAATTTCCTGTTTGGATTTTGTTTTTTTGTTTGTAGAAGAGATTTTGGAACAATATAACATGCTCACTGCTCTTATTTAGAGCTACAGGGATAGAAGGCTATAAGAAGGCTATTGGCTTTCAACCTTTTTAAGATAATATACTTAGCAATACATTGTTCTATTTCTCTGCTAATTACTATCTTCTAAGGACTTTGTATAGCAAGTATCACATTACCTGGAATATTAAAGAATATGAAATTTCCAGTTGCATCCTAGTTTTAGTCAGAATGTTTGTTTTGCAAAGGATGTAGATAATTTTCATGCCTTTGAACATTGAGAATTGTTTTTATCTATACATCTATCTGGAAAAAATGGAAATACAGTTGCTTGCTACAATGTGTATTCCAGGGAAAAGGCTAAGGAAGTCTTCTCACTGTGCCATTTATTAGTCATTTTCTCTTACGGCTAGGCTGCTATTGCTTAAATGATGATGCCTAAATAACACTAAAATCACAGGCATACTGTGAGGCATTAAGAGGATGGAAGTATAACCTAATTATAATATTTCAAGATGAGAACTTGGAGAGATAATTATAATTAAGCATGGTACTCTGTTTCACATAGGGATTTAGGAGAAATTCCAGCCAGGAGGAAGATCTTAATGGATTTGGCTATTTACATTTTGAATTTTCCAGTCTTCAGAACCTACTAAGTGAACCCGCTAAGCCTCTTTACCTCATAATAGCCCCCATCTGTGCTAATCAATAACAGCAATAGAAGGTGGACTATGATACCTCCCTTCCCCTGTCCTTGTGCTGACTATATCCACATTCTCTGTCCTCAAATTACTGAGGATGTCATGCCCTTCCTCTGCTCCCATCCACTCACTTCTAGTTGTAATCCTTAAAATCAGTATTATTTCCAAACATGTTTCTTTTACCAGCAGTCTTTCAAAAGCCTTCATTAAATTTTCTCTCTCACTGTTTCTCCAAACAAGGAGCATGTATGGATGCAAACTAGAGCCTCTGCTCACATGTAGCACTTGGTAGCTCAGTATCCAAGTGGGCACCCTAATAAGGGGAGCAGGGACTGTTTCTGACATGATGGTGGGCTCTTTGACCCCCCCCCCCCAAAGGAGGAGCAGCCTTGCTAGGCCACAGAGGAGGACATTGCATCCAGTCCTGAAGACACCTGATAAACAAGTATCAGATTAAGGGGAGGAGGTTCTTCCTTATCAGTGGACTTGGAAAGGGGCAGGGAGGAGATGAGGGTGGGAGGATGGGATTGGGAGGGAAAGAGGGAGTGGGATACAACAGGGATACAAAGTTAACAAACTGTAACTAATATTAAAACAATAAAAATTAAAAAAAAATTCTCTCTCACTGATAATCCTTTCAACCTTTCTAGGTTATGGGGCCTTAAATGCATAAAAATTACATAATTCAATTATGTTAATCTTTTTAAAAGTAGATGTGCAAAACCTTTAAATCTGCATACTACTTGGGTGAAAACAGCATTTCATTGTCTGTTCAAGCCATTCCAATCCTATTTCTGTTCCCCACTTTTCTGACTTCATCTTTATTCTGATCTTTTCTAGTATTGCACAGTTCTCATCTCCTTGCTTCTCCTGATTTTTCTTCAACATTCAGTGCCTCTAACTGGTAGATATTAGCTAACTTATGGATCATCTCTTTTATCTTCTGCACCACTGCCATAGCTGGTCTACCTAAAGCCATGCATTTAAATCTAAGCTATGTGTTGAGAGAAAGTATTTCTTAAACTCCAGCCTTTAAATTTCACTTATTTAATAAACACCTCAAAATTAATGTATTATTTTTCTCAATCATGTGCAAATATAGTTAATATTTGGTCCCTAAACCTCTTTTCATTATTCTCCCCCAGATCAATGACTGCATGGCCTTTCACTCACTTATTCAAACAGCCCATTCCATCATATGAGATTTTTCTTTTTCCTTCAATACAGATATTCTAAAAATCACCAATTTAATTAATAGGTATCTTGATGTTGCTCAATTCATCTTTATTTTTAAAAGACAATGCTAAGATCATTCTATAAAAACAATTCTTATAACATTTTTCTTGTCTTTTAATCTATGCCCTAAAGCCCAGCTTCTGAAGTAATCATTTAAATATAACTAGCTCATGTTATTTCCCTCCATTGGATAGTCAAGTGGCTTTTCAAACTCCACCAGCATTCATGATCTATTAAAATGCATTTTTCACACTGCTGTATTCATAGTCATAGTACTCTAGGAGAATCAACTTCCTTTATCGTCATATTGCTTGCCAAGTCCCCTTTGCCTCATGAATTTTGTATTCTGCTTTTTTGTAGCTGGTTGCTCTCAGCTTCATTTTTTAAAAATCCTAACACTGCTTTACTTTTTCCTACTGTGGAAACACAGTGTCATGTTTAGTCAAACTGATCTTTCCAGATCACATTCCTTTGCTTTTAAAATTAACTTTCTATTACACAATATTTTACTTCTATCTCATTCAACATTTTCTCACTACTTCAACATACCTGAAAATCAGTAATTGTTCTAGGCTGTTGATCTAGATCAGTTATTAGTGTTTGCGTAAGACAGAACTCTAGAATTCAATCAATAGCATAGTATAGGGAGATGTGGTACCATAGACATGTAATTAGCACTTACGAGGTGAGGGAAGGAGGGTTCAGAGACTTTCATAGCTATGCCGTAAGTTCTAATCCAGTGTAGGCTATTAACACATGAGAACTTAACACAAACAGAATAGTATAATTTTATGTTTATATATATATATATATATATATATATATATACATATATATATATATATACATATATATGTATATATATATATATGTATGTATGTATTTCAGCTTATGTTTGGTGAGTGTTGATGACAAGATCAGTGGTCCCTTTATATAGTGCTCATCATCTGCTAGACTAAGAAACAAAGAAAATGCCCACATCATAAACAAAAGTAATCCCTTTCAGTCAATTGGACAAAGTAGTTCAGGAAAAACAAAATTAATTATCATAGTTACGGAACATATAGGCCAGTGATTCTCAATCTTCCTAATGCTGCAATTCCTTAATACAGTTTCTCATGTTGTAACCCCCAAACATAAAATTATTTTCACTACTACTTCATAACTCTGATTTTGCTGTTGTTATGAATCATAATGTAAATATCTCTGTTTTCCGGTGGCTTTAGGCAACACCTATCAAAGGGTCATTCTATCCCCAAAGGGTCATGACCCACAGGTTGTAAACCTCTGATCTGGAGGTCCCAGTTCAAGGCATAGACACATTCAGAGTCAGGTAAGGGCTTAAGTTGTAGTTCACTGACATCATTCTCTTGCTTCATCGTAATATGATGGAAGGGTGAAAAAGCTCCTTCTGATCTTTTCAAATAAACACAATCTGACTTTTTCCCTATTTGTGTCCCTTTAATTTTTTCCTTTTGCCCTTTTGATCCAGATAAAGTTTCCAGAATTATATTGCAAAGGAGAGAAGACAGTGGGAAGCCCTGTCTCCTTCCTGATTTTAAAAGGGTTGATTTGAGTTTTTCGCCATTGACGACAATGTTGGCTAGAGGTGTGTTTGGCTTTTAGTATGCTGAAGTATGTTCCTCCTAGTCCTACCTTCTCTAGGAATTTTATCATGAAAGCATGGTACCAAAGACTTTCTCTGCAGCTATTGAGATGATCATGGATGTTTTTCTTTAAGTTCAAGTATATGCTTTATTATATTTATTGACATACATTTTGAAAAAACCCAGTGTTTCTGGTATAAAGCCAGCATGGAAAGATATCTGTAAGTGTGCAGTAAATGGCCCTCACATGTTGGCCATACCAATAGCTCTCCAGTTATACATAAGGTCCACCCAGCAGTAGGGAAATTATGCCTTATACTAGAAGTCTAGCCAAATTTATAGGGCTAATGAGGTCATACCTTTTAGATAGAATCTAGTAAATCCACTTTTCTAGATCAACAAAATTGCTTGCTATACTATAAATCTTATTCTTGTACCCAGAGATAAATGTACCTACCATCCACAATCAAAGAATCTTCTTTTTACAGCAAATGAAGATCATCACAGAAAACCACCACTGAACACAATGAACAGACCAATGCGCCACTGGGAGCCCAATGGGTACACCTGTCTCAGCTCCTGCGTGGATGGCTCAGGGAATAACACTGAAGAGGAACAGAAAGATGTAAGTGCGAGAATACCCAGAAGTCTGCTGTAAAACAGTTCCTCCTAGAAAAGGCTCCATAATCAAGCCTGGAACAATGGCAGTATCAATACACTTATTAATGCGGAAGTGTAGAGATTTACTGGGTCTTATATCTAGACAAATAAATGACTATAGGCAACTATTAATTGCTGGGAGAGGGAAAAGTAGCTTATCCCAGAGATAAGCTATCCTATTGTTTCACTAATACAAAGTAGTTAGGCCTGACACCATATATATATACCACAAAAAAAAAAAAATGGACTGAGCAAGTTTACTTATATATTTGTGTATACACATACATACATAAACACATACATATGTGATATATATTACATTCATATATGTATATATGTGTGTATATATGTATAAATGCATATATATGTAACATATATACATGTTACATGCATATGGTACATATATGTGTAACAGTAGCAATATAAGAAAATTAGGCTATCAATTTGAGGGGTTATGATGGGTTAGATGGAGGATCTGGAAGGAAAAGAGAGAAGATGAAAAAATGATGTCTCTATTTTAATTAAAAATATATATTTTGGAGGCGGGGCAAGATGGCGGCGCCGGGAGGACTCTCATTCTGAGGAGCAGCACAACAGGATTGGCACAGTGACCAGCAATCAGAACTCGCGGCCATAAAACACAAGTGGTTGTGTTTCTCAGGTGAGAGGATACCCCACGGTGGGGGATTCAATCAGCTTTAACTCACCCGGCTAAACCGCGGAAGAAATCCCGGTTCCGCCAGGCGCTTGGTCGCCAGCCCAGAGCTACCCGCCAGCGCGATCTGATCACGGTCCCAGACTGAACTGTGGACCCACAACACCATAGACTGGATTTCCCAGTCGAGAGATAACCCCACGGAGCAGGAAACAATTGGGACCGACCCCAGGTTACCCAGACATCCGTGAAGAATTACGGGAAGATGCAGCCAAACAGCTTGTGGCCTTCAGAGAAGAAATAATTAAATCACTGAAAGAAATCAAAGAGACAGAGTTGAAGGAACTAAAAGAAAAAGAGGAAAAATACAAGCAGACAGGTGAAGGAAGTAAACAAAACAACTCAAGACCTGAAGATAGAAATAAAAAAATTAAAGAAAACACAAATGGAGGAAATAATGGAGAGGAAAAATTTAGGGAAGAAAACAGGAACTACAGGGGTAAGCATAACCAACAGAATACAAGAAATAGAAGAAAGAATCTCAGGTGTAGAAGATACAATGGAAGAAATCGATGTATCTGTCAAAGAAAATGTTAAATCTAAAAAATTCCTGACACAGACCGTCCAAGAAATCCAAGACAATATGAAAAGACAAAACCTAAGAATAATAGGAATAGAGGAAAAAGAAGACTCCCTTCTCCAAGGCCCAGAAAATATCCTCAACAAAATCATTGAAGAAAATTTCCCCAAGTTAAAGGAGAAGCCAATAAGGATACATGAGGCCTACAGAACACCCAACAAATTTGACCAGAAAAGAAAATCCTCCCGCCACATAATCATCAAAACAGTAAGTATACAGAACAAAGAAAAAATACTAAAAGCTGCCACATAATCATCAAAACAGTAAGTATACAGAACAAAGAAAAAATACTAAAAGCTGCAAGGGAAAAAGGCCAAGTAACATATAACGGCAAACCCATTAGAATGACTTTTCAACAGAAACTATGAAAGCCAGAAGGGCCTGGACAGATATCATGCAGACCCTAAGAGAACACAGATGTCAACCCAGGCTACTATACCCTGCAAAACTCTCATAACTCATAGACGGAGAAAACAAGATATTCAATGACAAAAACAAATTTCAACAATACCTACACACAAATCCAGCATTACAGAAGACACTGGAAGGGAAAATACAACCCAAGAAAATTAGCTTCTGTCAAGGAAACACAGGAAATAATTAACCTTACTACAGCAAAACAAAAAGCAACCAAGCACACAACCTTATGAACACAGCCAACATCAAAATCAAAGGATCTAACAGCCACTGGTCATTAATCTCTCTCAACATCAATGGACTCAACTCTCCAGTAAAAAGACACAGATTAACAGAATGGATACGTAAACAAAACCCAGCAATCTGTTGCATACAAGAAACACACCTAAGACACAAAGATAGACATTACCTGAGGGTAAAAGGTTGGAAGATGACGTTCCAAGCAAATGGACCCAAGAAACAAGCAGGAGTAGCCATTCTAATATCTGATAAAATAGACTTTCAACCAAAATTAATAAAAAGAGATGAGGAAGGACACTTCATACTCATCAAGGGAAAATTCCACCAGGAAGACATCACAATCCTGAACATCTATGCCCCAAATACAAGAGCGCCCACATTTGTAAAAGAAACATTGATAAAATTTAAACCACATATAGATCCCCACACATTAATAGTGGGAGACTTCAACACCCCACTCTCAACAAAGGACAGGTCAACAAAACAGAAATTAAACAAAGAAACAATATCTCTGACAGAGGTCATGAATCAAATGGACCTCACAGACATCTACAGAACTTTACACCCAAACACAAAAGAATTTACCTTCTTCTCAGCACCTCATGGAACCTTCTCCAAAATAGATCATATAGTTGGTCACAAAGCAAGCCTCAACAGATACAAGAAGACTGAAATAATCCCTTGTATCCTGTCTGATCACCATGGAATAAAGCTGGACTTCAACAACAACAGAAATAGCAAAAAGCCTACACACTCATGGAAACTGAACAACTTGTTACTAAATGACAGCTGGGTCAGGGAAGAAATAAAGAAAGAAATTAAAGCCTTTCTAGAACTCAATGAAAATGAAGACACAACATACCCTAACTTGTGGGACACAATGAAAGCTGTGCTAAGAGGAAAGTTCATAGCACTAAGTGCCTTCAAGAAGAAATTCGAGACAGCTCATTCAAGCAACTTAATGGCCCACTTAAAAACCCTAGAAAAAGAAGAAGCAGACACACCAAAAAGGAGTAGACGGCTGGAAATAATCAAACTCAGGGCTGAAATCAATCAATTAGAAACAAATAAAACAATTCAAAGAATCAATGAAACCAAGAGCTGGTTCTTTGAGAAAATCAACAAGATCGACAAACCCTTAGCCAAGCTAACTAAAAGGCAGAGAGACACCACCCAAATCAACAAAATCAGAAATGAAAGGGGGGACATAACTACAGACACTGAGGAAATCCAAACAATCATTAGGACTTATTTCAAAAGTCTATATGCCACAAAATTTGAAAATCTAAATGAAATGGACAATTTTCTTGATCGATTTGACTCACCAAAACTGAATCAGGACCAGGTAAATCAACTAAATAGTCCTATATCCCCCAAAGAAATAGAAGCGGTCATCAAAAGTCTCCCATCCAAAAAAAGCCCAGGACCAGATGGCTTCAGCGCAGAGTTCTACCAGACCTTCAAAGAAGAGCTAACTCCAATTCTCTTCAAACTATTCCACAAAATAGAAACAGAAGGAACATTACCAAACTCATTCTATGAAGCCACAATCACCTTGGTACCTAAACCTCACAAAGACTCAACAAAGAAAGAGAATTTCAGGCCAATCTCCCTTATGAACATTGATGCAAAAATACTTAACAAAATACTTGCAAACCGGATCCAAGAACTCATCAAAGATATTATCCACTATGACCAAGTAGGCTTCATCCCAGGTATGCAGGGGTGGTTCAATATACGGAAATCCATCAATGTGATCCACCATATTAACAAACTGAAAGAAAAAAACCACATGATAATCTCCCTAGATGCTGAAAAAGCATTTGACAAAATCCAACATCCATTCATGTTTAAAGTACTGGAGAGATCAGGGATACAAGGCACATATCTAAACATAGTAAAGGCGATATACAGCAAGCCTATAGCCAACATCAAACTGAACGGAGAGAAACTTAAAGCAATCTCACTGAAATCAGGGACAAGACAAGGCTGCCCACTGTCTCCATATCTCTTCAACATAGTGCTGGAAGTCCTTGCTAGAGCAATAAGACAGTCGAAGGAGATCAAGGGGATACAGATGGGAAAGGAAGAAGTCAAATTATCACTATTTGCAGATGATATGATAGTATATATGAGTGACCCCAAAAACTCTACCAGGGAACTCCTACAGCTGATAAACACCTTCAGCAAAGTGGCCGGATACAAAATTAACTCAAAAAAATCAGTAGCACTCCTGTATACAAAAGACAAAAGGGCTGAGAAAGAAATTAAAGAAACAACACCATTCACAATAGCCACAAATGACATAAAGTACCTTGGTGTAACCCTAACCAAGGAAGTCAAAGACTTGTATGAAAAAAATTTCAAGTCTCTGAAGAAAGAATTAGAGGAAGATATGAGAAGATGGAAAGATCTCCCATGCTCATGGCTTGGCAGGATTAACATAGTAAAAATGGCCATCTTACCAAAAGCAATCTACAGATTTAATGCAATTCCCATCAAATTGCCAACACAATTCTTTACAGACCGGGAAAGAAAAATTCTCAACTTCGTATGGAATAACAAGAAACCGAGAATTGCTAAAACAATCCTCTACAATAAAAGATCTTCTGGAGGTATCTCCATCCCTGATCTCAAGCTGTACTATAGAGCAACAGTTACAAAAACTGCATGGTACTGGCATAGAAACAGAATGGTGGATCAATGGAATCGAACAGAAGACCCAGAAATAAACCCACACACTTACGGACACCTGATTTTTGACAAAGATGCCAAAACCATACAATGGAAAAAAGATAGCATCTTTAACAAATGGTGCTGGTCCAACTGGATGTCTACATGTAGAAAAATAAAAATAGATCCATACTTATCACCCTGCACAAAACTGAAGTCCAAGTGGATCAAAGACCTCAACATAAAATCAGACACATTAAATCGTCTAGAAAAAAAAGTGGGGAATACCCTAGAACTCATTGGTACAGGAGAAAACGTCCTGAACAGAACACCAACAGCACAGGCTCTAAGAGCAACAATCAGTAAATGGGACCTCATGAATTGAAAAGCTTCTGTAAAGCAAAGGACACCATCATCAAAACAAAGCAACTGCCTACAGATTGGGAAAGAATAATCACCAACCCTTTATCTGACAGAGGACTCATATCCAATATATATAAAGAACTGAACAAGCTGAAAAGCAACAAACCAAGTAATCCACTTAAAAAATGGGGAACAGAGCTAAACAGAGAATTCTCTGTAGAGGAATATCAAATGGCAGAGAAGCACTTAAAGAAATGCTCAACCTCATTAGCCATTAGGGAAATGCAAATCAAAACAACCCTGAGATTTCACCTTACACCCATCAGAATGGCCAAGATGAAAAACTCAAGGGACAACACATGCTGGAGAGGTTGTGGAGAAAGGGGAACCCTTCTCCACTGCTGGTGGGAATGTAAACTGGTACAACCACTCTGGAAATCAATCTGGCGCTTTCTCAGACAACTAGGAATAGCGCTTCCTCAAGATCCAGCCATACCACTCCTAGGCATATACCCAAAAGAGGCGCAAGTACACAACAAGGACATTTGTTCAACCATGTTTGTAGCAGCTTTATTTGTAATAGCCAGAAGCTGGAAACAACCCAGATGCCCCTCAACTGAAGAATGGATGCAGAAACTGTGGTACATCTATACAATGGAGTATTACTCAGCAATGAAAAATAAGGAAATCATGAAATTTGCAGGTAAATGGTGGGACCTGGAAAGGATCATCCTGAGTGAGTTGTCTCAGAAGCAAAAAGACACTCACGGTATATACTCACTCATATAAACATACAATATAGAATAAACCCGCTAAAATCTGTACATCTAAACAAAATAAGGAAAAGAGAGGACCCTAACTAAAATGTTCAATCCCCATCCTGAAAGGCAAAGAGGATGGACATCAGAAGATAACGAAAATAGGAAACAACCTCGGAACCCGCTACAGAGGGCCTCTGAAAGCCAGAAGAAAACAGGAAACAACCTTGAAACCTGCCACAGAGGGCCTCTGAAAGCTTCTGCAGTATAGACTGTCAAAGCAGATGCTGAGCCTGATGGCCAACTGATGGGCAGAGTGAATGGAATTTTATGTAAGAAGTGGGAAAAAGTAAGAGCTGGAGGGGACAGGAACTCCACAAGCAGAGCAACAGAACAAGATAATTTGAACACAGGGAACTTCCCAGAGACTCATACTCCAACCAAGGACTATTCGTGGAAATGACCTGGAACCCCTGCA
Source organism: Psammomys obesus (assembly GCF_907164565.1). NCBI lineage: Eukaryota > Metazoa > Chordata > Mammalia > Rodentia > Muridae > Psammomys > Psammomys obesus. Next base: position 27,786,011 of record NW_026596095.1, read on the forward strand.
CAGGTGTAGCCCATGGCAGTTCAGTGTCCAAGTGGGTTACATAGTAATGGGAAGAGGGACTGCCTCTGACATAATCTGATTGGCCTGCTCGTTGATCACTTCCCCCTGAGGGGGGAGCAGTCTTACCAGGCCATAGTAGAGGACAATGCAGCCACTTTTGATGAGAACTGATAGACTAAGATCAGAAAGAAGAGGAGAATCTCCCCTATCAGTGGAATTGGGGAGTGGCATGCATGCAGAAAGGGGAGCGAGAGTGGGATCGGGAGGGGAGGAGGGAGGGGCTTATGGGGGGATACAAAATGAATAAAGTGTAATTAATAAAAAAAGATTAATAAAAAAATTTAAAAAAAATTAAAATATATATATATTTTTTAAAATTAGAAGCTAAAAATAAATAAGCTAAAACACTTCTCTTAAAACTATGGTCCTCAAATCTTAAGCATTCTGTGTTAATAAATTTCAAGAGTAGAAGCAGGGTAATAGCAGAGGGACAATTAGCTGAGTGGGTGTCAGGTCTTTGATTTATTCCTGTTCCACACCTTGGTAACTGTGGCATCCTGGCTAGTTTTGTCACCTTTATAATCTCTGAGTTCTTTGAAGTTCTGTCACAGGGGAATAACACTGCCTTTCCAAGTGAGGTTGTCATAAAGGTTAACCTGACAACACATATATCCCTATGATAGAGGGATGGGTGGATGGATGGGCCCCAGAGGGTAAGACTGAGATTTGCATACCATTTGGTAGAATGTCAGTCACATTGCGGTGTTTAGCAGGGCATTTTCATAGGTCCTTCATTTTTGGTTATTAAAATATCCTTAGATTTACTGATTTTTCACAATACGCTTCCCAGACATTTTGCATTGCTATTATATGTCCATTTCCAACCAAAGATTTTTCTTATGCATCAGTGGCACTTATACCACAAAATTTGCTGCTTAAACTGAACATATAGAGAAATATTTTTTGTTTAGTATTATACTGTCTAAAATGTAAAAGTAGTCACTGGTTAATATTTCTTCTATGTTAAAAATAAAGAAAAATGTAAACTTACAGAAATTTTTAAAGAATTAAGGCATGTCATTTATAAACATACTACCTAAACAAAGCATCCAAATAAAATTTTTCTTACTGATATTTCATGGATGTTTTCACTGTATCATATAACATAAGATATTCTAGGTGAACTTCCTTGACTTAAAATATATCCATGCAAACATTTAAGTTACTTCTTTTAGGCAATGATAAGAATTATCGGCACCACTGGAATTTCTTTTTTACTATTTATATAGTTATATGATAAGTGTATCAGAAGACAAACAATGCACCCCCATTAAGTACATTTTCACTACTCAAGAAAAGAAGACTACAACAATTTTTTTCTGAGAACAGTAATGTCACATAATCAAGTCATCAAGATTTAAAGACAGACCTGCCTTTCTAGGAAATGTATAGACACCATATACACTGTGATGTAATCCAAATTCTATGGCCTTCACTGACTACTGTTATGTAGCTACAGACTTCCTGGCCCATGGCCTTAAAGCAAACATTTCATAATAAAGATTATAATGAGTTATTTTAAATGTTACCTATGTTTGCAGTCTGGTCTGTGTTCAGATTTGAACACAATATATCGTCCTGGAGTTGTTAATCTAAAAACATGACACAAAACATGCTGAAAACAGTCATTTATTTCTTCTTGAGCAACACTGAAATAATAAGAATATTCTATCCTACAAAATAGAGAGAAAAATACTTAATCAAAAACAGTATAGAGAAGCTGCTAGGATTGGTCAAGAGCAATTGCTACTCTTGCATAAGTTCCAGGTTCAGCTCCCAGCATCCACACAATGGTTTACATCTATCTGCTGTTCCTTTAAGTTTTACAGCCACTGATTATTTACATAGATTGTAGAGGTCAGGCCTTTATTTTTATTTCCACTGGTAAACTTAGATCGTAATTCATAATTCCATTGAATTTCTTACAATCTGCATTCTAACCTGGAATTTAATGACTATTAAAAATTATGCTACATCCATGTTTCAATTCAAAGTTGACCAGTATCCGTGTCATGTGTCTATCATGACACAGTCATACATGGTGGTTTCTTTGCCCTGAAACATATGATGCATTTTATTGATTCAACATTACCATAACACATTATAAATCTCCAGAATCACTTAGTTATGTTCTCTACATCCTCATGTCTGACTGTTCGTAGCTCTCCAGGATATTGTAGAATTGATGTAGAGCAATGGTTTTTGACCTTCCTCCAGTGGCAGCACTTTAACACAATTCCTCATGTTGGTGGTGACCCGACCACAGAAAATTATTTCTTCGTTACATCGTCACTGTAACTTTGCTACTGCTTTAAATCGTAATGTAAATATTTGCTATGTGATCCCCAAAGGATTGTGTTAAGAACCATTGGTTAAGTGTGTTACCTTTTAAGTTGACTTATTTCCCTTATGAGTATGTAGATAAGGTTCATCTGTATTTTCCTTGATTTTCTGGTCAGTCGTTTTTGTTACTGAATACTGTTACATTGTGAATGTACAAACTGATTTTAGCTTTCACCTTAGATGGGCAATTTGGCTGCTGCTAATCTAACATCATCTAAACTGGCATAAATATTCATGTGTGGGTTTTGTGTGGACATATTTTTCCCCTCAGTTGCACAAGTGTGAAGGATCAACAGTGCAGGATTCTAGGGAAAAAGATTCATAAGTTTCCCAGAAACTGCCATTCTGCTCTTGAAAGCAGATAAGATTTTTTTTTTTCATTTCCAAGTTGATGACTGGGAGTCTCTGTTGATCTTTCTCCCTGCCAGCAGTTGACATCATCAGACTTTTTAATCTTTGCTAACCATTTATTTTTGCTTTAGTTCTAAGTTCACCAGTTAGAAATTGCACTGAGTATTGTTTCTACAGTTGCTTAACATTTGCATAGCTTTATATTCTCTGTAAATTTTTGAACATAAATTATTCCCCAAATATGCATTTTAAAAGTATTTCACTAATTTTTATATATCTTATAAAATTTAAAATAGTGACAAATAAAAATCAGTTATTGGTTGTTTACTCCCTGAAGCTTTTGGCCATCATTACACTATCAAATCTTGCTGGTAGTATACCATTATAAGTAAAGGGTTTGTGGCTGGCTTGGTGTTTATGCTATGCTTTTTATAGCATGCAGAGTACCTTCCTATTTCAAAAACACTGGAATGTAGGGATGAAAGTTCCATGTGGGCACCAGCCTTCTGTCTCCATGTTCAATATAGATGTTGTTTTCAGCAATGTGGCAAACCAGAATCTTGTCAACAGTTTAGGTTGTTGGGTTGTTTGGTGGGGCTCCTTTGACCAACATCTCAACTGGATGTAACCCAATCATAGTACTGGGAGGATTGTTGGCTGACAAGAGGTGGCCAGGTGTGATTCTGTCCTCATTATTTGGTGGTTTAATTTACATTTTCTTCACATATGTATGTATTTTAGAAAGTTTCTACTATGCTAGGTTTTCAATCTACCTCTTAAGCACCCTTTAATTTTAGCTCTCCTTCCTCATATTCATTTCCACAACTCCCTCTTCCTTTTACCTACCTGCCCTTCTCCATTTGATTGTCTCATTCCATCCCCTTCATCCTTATTTATCGATTTTATTTCTATTTCCTAACAAGATCCATCTGTTCCCTCGAGTTTCTTGTGCTATACCTGCCTTCTGTGGTTCTGTTCGTTAAAGCCCAGCTATCACTAATTTAAGAGCTAATATCCAACATGAGCAAATGCATAGTATATAATCTGAGAATCTGTTTGAAAATTTTGATTGTTTGGGCAGTTTGTGTGTGTGTGTGTGTGTGTGTGTGTGTGTGTGTTTCTGTATATCTGTATGTCTGAAGATTTTTACATTTAAACTTTTAAAAAATTTCAGATCTATTTGCTAAAAACATTCTGTATCCACTAAACTGTATTTGTATAGTTAGTTTATCAACTTTCAATGCTATTTTATTGGTCTTTATTTTCAAGAAAATCAAGTTATCTTTATTAATTTGTTAGGCAATTGTTGGTTAGGCATTTTAGAGTGTAATAATAAAATAGGTATCAAGAATGTTATTCTCTTCAGTATCATTTTTCTGTATTGTTCTTTTTTGTTTTCACACGAACTTTGGAGTTATTTTGTACATACCTACAAAATAGCTTGTTGGGATTCAACCTAGGAGTGTATAGCAATAGACAAGTTGTGTAAACAATGGCTTTCATCTAAACAATGTTTATTTTCAAGGCTACTAATACAAAATATATCTTTGTTTATTTAGATTGCCTTTAATGTCTGTGTACTCATATGGTCATTAGTAACCTTTAAAATAATGATGATTTGTATCTCCATTTTATTTTTATTAGCCTGGCAAAAGATTAATGTGGTTTATTAATACTGAAGGGAAGTTTGTCTTTGTTTTGGTGACTTTGTATAGATTTTAAATTCAATATTATTTATATATTTTATGAATTTAGAATATTTTAGTTTCACATTAATTAAACCTCTATCTCTAGTGTTCAAATTAAAAGTTTAAATAGTATATTTAGACCTAAATGTATATACTATAAATATATACACTATAAATTTCCTTTAAACAACTACTGCTTTTAATGTATCTTCAAATATTGATCATTTGTATTTTCACTTATATTTAATTCAATATAATGAATATTTTATTTAGTCTTCCATTTTCATGTACTTGTTTAACTTTTATGAGGATGATATTTGGAAGGTCAATTGATTTAATTAAAAAATAATTTTTTTTCCCACAAGGCTTTAAATTATTACTTCGTATAAAATTGATTATTTAGTTGTTTTATAAGGAGGCAATGGAATGTGGGTGGGGCTATTGAGAAAAAATCTTGCTCTTTTATGTAAACCAGACTGACTTGAAAGTTACTATGTAGCCCAGGCTAGCTTTAAACTTCTAATTCCCCTTGCTGCATAGTTCTAAATTCTGGGAATACAGGCATATAGTGTTTTACCCAGTGGCTGTAATATTTAAAATATGCTTGCTCTTATATTAATGCCTATAATGCTTAAGTGTATGTTTCATATGTTCATGAGATGAATGTGAATTCTATCCTTAGATAGATCAGTTAGATAGATCAGTTTTGATGACAACATGAACACATTCATTGTGAGCTTCTTCCTCAAATATCTAAGTTCTTTGTGTTTTTTTTTACCGTTAGATTACATGAAAACATATTGAAAATTCCAACTATAAAATTAATTTACTGGCTTTGCTTTCAGATTAATCTTCATTTCAAATAAAGATCTAACAGTCTATAAGTTAGCCTGCCAAGGAACAAGTTCTACTATAGCGTTTTCACAGTTGGTTTCGGTTGATCTTCATTTTCTGCTCCTCATGCTCATCTCTCTGCCTTATTCCCACTTACTTCCTTCAATCACTTTTATCTGTCTTTCTACTTTAATGTTTCAAGTATTCTATTATCATTTTTACCTCTTTTCCTTAAAAACATTTTTCAACACTCATTATCCTCATTCTAGTTTCATGATCTACATACACACACACACACAAGCATACATGACTGCCACACTGATAATATTAGAAGTGTATAACTTTTTTCTGATGGTATTATTATTATTATTATTTTATAAATTACAGTTTATTCACTTTATGTCCTAGCTGGAATCCCCTCCCTTACCCCTTCCAACCCCACCCTCTCTTCCTCATCTCCTCCCATGCCCTTCCCCAAGTCCACTGATAGAGGAGTTCTTCCTCCCCTTCCCTCTGACCCTTGCCTATCAGGTCTCATCAGGACTGACTGCATTGTCTTCCTCTGTGGCCTGGCAAAGCTGCTTCCCCATCAGGGGGAGGTAATCAAAAAGCCAGCCACTGAGTTCATGTCAGAGACAGTCCCTGTTCCCTTACTAGGGTAGCCACTTGGACCCTGAGCTGCAATGGGCTACATCTGTGCAGGGGTTCTAGGTTATCTCCATGCATGGTCCTTGGTTGGAGTATCAGTCTCAGAAAAGAATGCTGGGCCCAGATTTCTTGGCACTGTTCTCCTTGTGGAGCTCCTGTCCCCTCCATGAGTTTCTCTCTCCCCCTTCTTTCATAAGGTTCTCTGCACTCCCCTATGACTCTCAGCATTTGCTTCAATACCCTGCTGGGTAGAGTCTTTCAGAGGCCCCATGAGGCAGGCTCCTGTCCTGTTCCCTGTTTTCTCACTCTTCCAATGTCTGCCCCAATTTTTTAAATTAACCGAATGAGGCTCTCTTATGGGGACTAATGTCCATTCAAAAGTGGGCAAGAGAGCTGCTTTACTCATCTCACCACTGTGGCTGTGGCACAAGCCTGGTACCCATGAGCTGTGGTAAAGGTCCACACCTGATTCTGTAATCATCGGTGACTTGAACTTGGCCTTTCCAGTCTTTCCAGTCTATGAGAAACAAATTATTGATGTCGCCAGCTTCGTAATGAGTTATCTTTGTATAGCAGTCTACAGAGACTAAAGCTTATTAAACAACACATGAAATTAAGTTTGTTTGAAATCCTGTCATTATATGGACTCTGTTGCCTACTCTTTGATCACTTCCTCCTTGTAAGAGTCCTTGCCAAATCACAGAGGAAGAGGATGCAGACAGTCCTAACAAGAATTGGTAGGCTGGGGTCAGATAGTAGAGGAGGAGAGCTCCCCTTTTCTGAGGAAGAGGGTAGATGGATGGGGGAAAGAGGAAGGAGGAAGGGACCAGGAAGAGATGAGAGAGGGCATACAATCAGAATGTAATGTTAATAAATTATAAAAAATAAATTTAAATTTAAAAAAGAAATCTTCTTTGATCACCTACCCTGAGGGGGGTGGGCAGCCTTACCAGGCCACAGAAGATGACAATGCAGCCACTCCTGATGAGATCTGATAGACTAAGATCAGAAGGAAGGAGAGGAGGACCTCCCCCTATCAGTGGGCTTGGGGAGGGGCATGTATGAAGAAGGGGGAGGGAGGGTGGGATTGGGAGGGAAGGAGGGAAGGGCTTATGGGGAGATACAAAGTGAATAAAGTGTAATTAATAAAAAAATAAAATTAAAAAATAAAAATTAAAAAATGTTAAAAACAAAAAGAAATCCTGTCATGAGGACTAAGGTCAAAATTGTATAGTATTTTGGGAACACATTTAATACGTATATTTGAAAAATACATATGTTAATAAGTATGTTAATATGCATGTTACAAAAAGCAATGATCATTGAAGATAAATAAAGATTTCACTATAGTTATTATTTTCTTTTATTCTCTAGCATTTTGCCATAAATCTCAAAGGTAATACAATTTATTTAAAAACAATCTCATCTCAGAATACTCTAGGTTCCATATTTAAATCAATTTACACATTTCTTTCCCATACTGTTGTAACATGAGTGATAAAAGTTTTATTGACAAAGAGTTATCTGTTAGTACAGGCTAACAGAAAATGAAGCAAATATATATGTATAGTGAGGAATTGTGTTAATTTGCCTGGGAGTTTGATTTTGCTTCCTGTGCTGTGAATGTTGCTGCAGAGATCTCGACATTTTTGTTGTTGTTGTTGTTAGTTACTTTTATTCTTCTCTTAATTGTGTGCTCCCAAAGGATTATTAGTGATGAGAGTCTGTTTCTAGACCTCTTTTAGCTACAATGCATTGCCACTCTCCTAGAACCATTCTGGCTTGTGAATAGCACATAGAGAACAGAAGGAATTATAGAATTTCCAGGATACAAGCAACTGCATTTGGGATTTGGCACTTGATTTGGAGAGAGAGAGAAAGAGAGAGAGAGAGGTGCTCAAAATTTCTCCAGCGGCATAGCAAGTTTTTAACCAGAAGATAGAAGAGTGTGGAGACATGAGTTGAACAAATGCTGCACCCAGCTGAAATAAGACTTTGGAGAGTGGGAGGTTGTGCAGCGGAACACTGTAGCTTTATTTCACAATAAATACTCTTTCTTCTGCTTCCAGATTGGGTAGAACTTCTGAGATAGAAACTAAGAAGCTATCAGGTGATGTTTTTCCAAAGCCTTTAGCTATCAAGATTTTCTTATCACATGCTAATCAGTCACTAGTAAATTTAAGATAGATGAGATTAATTTTAAAACAAATATGTTCATTTATAGGTATAAATACATATTATATGTGCATTATGTATATGCTATATACATATTTGTGTATGTTAAGTATATATATATTTGTGTGAATATACATATGTGTTACAATTATGTTTATGTAATATTAATAACTGAAATTTCTTCTACTTACCAAGAAATTATATTTTTGTTTAAATATACCAAAAAAATGTAGCCTTGAACAAAAATACAATATATGTATATAGATAGAAAAAATAATGTATTCTTCTTTACTTTATTTTTCTTTTCTTTTTTTTTTTTTTTTTACTGTTTGTTATTATTAGTTACATTTTATTAACTCGGTATCACAGCTGTATCACACTCCTTTATTCCCTCCCAATCCCACCCTCCCTCCCTAAGCTTCTCCCTGCCCTTTCCAAGTCCACAGATTGGGGAGGACCTCCTCCCCTTTCTTCTGGCCCTGTTTTATCAGGTATCTTCAGGGCTGGCTGCAAAGTCCTTCTCTGTGGCCTAGCAGGACTGCTCCTCCCTTTGGGGGTAGGGAGGTCAAAGAGCCTGCCATTGAGTTCCTGTCAGAGATAGTCCCTGTTCCCCTTACTATGGGAAACCAATTGGTTATTGAGCTACCACGAGCTTCCTCCGAGTAAAGGTTCTAGGTTATATCCATACATGGTTCTTGGTTGGAGAAACAGTTTCAGAAAAAAAACCCTGTGCCCAGATATATTTGGTCTTTATGGGGCTCCTATCCTTTCCCTGTCATACTAACTCCCCTTCTGCAGAAGGTTTGGTTATGAGTCTTAGTATCTGTTTTGAAATGCTGCTTGTTAGGGTCTTTCAGATACCTTCTGTGGTAGACTCCTGTCATAAGTCCAATGCACAACTCATTTGTCTTTCTAAGTGAGGATTGAAAATCCTACCTCGAGTCTGTGTTCTTGTTTATCTCCTTTAGGTGTATAGACTTCATTATGTATTTATATCTTGTAGGTCTATATAAGTGAGTATATACCATGTTTGTCTTTCTCCTTCAAGGATACTTCACTCAGAATGATCTTTTATAGATCCTACCATTTGCCTGCGAATTTAATGATTTCCTCATTTTGATTGCTGAGTAGTATTCCATTGTGTAAAAATACCACAATTTCTGTATCCATTCCTCTGATGATGAAGATCTGGCTTGTTTCCAGGTTCTGGCTATTACAAATAAAGCTGCTACAAACATGGTTGAGCAAATGTTCTTGTTGTTTACTTGAGCAAATTTTGGGTATATACCTAGCAGTGGTATAGCTGGGTCTTGAGGAAGCACTATTCCTAATTGTCTGAGAAAGCGCCAGAATGACTTTCAAAGTGGTTGTACCAGTTTACATTCCCACCAGCAATGGAGGAGGGTTCCCCTTTCACCACAACCTCTCCAGCATGTGTTGTCCATTGAGTTTTTCATCTTGGCCATTCTGATGGGTGTAAGGTGAAATCTCAGGGTCGTTTTGATTTGCATTTCCCTAATGGCTAATGACTTTGAGCATTTCATTAAGTGTTTCTCTGCCATTCGATATTCCTCTACAGAGAATTTTCTCTTTAGCTCTGTCCCCCATTTTTTAATTGGATTACTTGGTTTGTTGCTTTTCAGCTTCTTTAGTTCTTTATATATACTGGATATGAGTCCTCTGTCAGATAAAGGGTTGGTGAAGATTCTTTCCCCATCTGTAGGCAGTCGTTTTGTTTTGATGACGGTGTCCTTTGCTTTACAGAAGCTTTTCAGTTTCATGAGGTCCCATTGATTGATTGTTGCTCTTAGAGCCTGTGCTGTTGGTGTTCTGTTCAGGAAGTTGTCTCCTGTGCCAATGAGTTCTAGGCAGTTCCCCACTTTTTCTTCTAACAGATTTAGAGTATCTGGTTTAATGTTGAGGTCTTTGATCCAGTTGGACTTTAGTATTGTGCAGGGTGATAAATATGGATCTATTTTCATTTTTCTGCATGTAGACATGCAGTTGGACCAGCACCATTTGTTGAAGATGCTGTCTTTTTTCCATTGAATGGATTTGGCTGCTTTGTCAAAAATCAAGTATTCATAGGTGTGTGGGTTTATTTCTGAATCTTCTATTTGGTTCCATTGATCCTCCTTTCTTTTTCTATGCCAATACCATGCAGTTTTTATTACTATTGCTCTGTAGTACAGCTTGAGACCAGGGATGGAGATACCTCCAGATGATCTGTTGTTGTACAGGATTGTTTTGGAGATTTTGGGTTTTTTGTTTCTCCATATGAACCTGAGAATCTTTTTTTCAAGGTCCCTAAAGAATTGAGTTGGTATTTTGATGGGAATTGCATTGAATCTGTAGATTGCTTTTGGCAGGATGGCCATTTTCACAATGTTTACCCTACCAATCCATGAGCATGGGAAATCTTTCCATCTTCTGATATCTTCTTCAATTTCTTTCTTCAGCGACTTGAAGTTTTTCTCAAACAGTTCTTTCATTTGATTGGTAAGAGTCACACCAAGGTACTTTATGTGGTTAGTGGCTATTGTGAAGGGTGTTTGTTGTTTCCCTTATTTCTTTCTCGGCCCTTTTGTCTTTGGTATACAGGAGGGCTTCTGATTTTTTTGAGTTGATTTTGTATCCTGCCACTTTGCTGAAGGTGTTTATCAGCTGAAGGAGTTCTCTGGTTGAATTCTTGGGGTCGCTCAAATATATTATCATATCATCTGCGAATAGTGACACTTTAACCTCTTCCTTTCCAATTTGTATCCCCTTGATCTCTTTTAGTTGTCTTATTGCTCTGGCTAGAACTTCAAGTACTATGTTGAAGAGGTATGGAGAGAGTGGGCAACCTAGTCTTGTCCCTGATTTCAGTGGCATTGATTTAGGTTTCTCTCCATGGAGTTTGATGTTGGCTATAGGCTTGCTGTAAATTGTCTTTACTATGTTTAGATATGTGCCTTGTATCCCTGATCTCTCCAATACTTTAAACATGAATGGGTGTTGGACTTTGTCAAATGCTTTTTCGCCATCTAAGGAGATGATCATATGGTTTTTCTCCTTCACATTGTTTATGTGGTGGATTACATAAATGGATTTTTGTATGTTGAACCACCCTTGCATGCCTGGGATGAAGCCTAATTGGTCATGGTGGATGATATCTTTGATGTGTTCTTGGATTCGGTTTGCAAGTATTTTATTAAGTATTTTTGCATCAATGTTCATAAGAGAGATAGGTCTGAAGTTCTCTTTTTTTGTTGGGTCTTTGCGTGGTTTAGGTATCTAGGTGACTGTGGCTTCATAGAATGAATTCGGTAATGTTCCTTCTGTTTATATTTTGTGGAATAGTTTGGAGAGAATTGGAGTTAGCACATCTTTGAAGGTCTGGTAAAATTGTGCACTGAATCCATCTGGAGCAGGACTTTTTTTGGGAGGGAGACTGTTAATAACTGCTTCTATTTTTTGGGGGGAAATAGGACTATTCAATCTTTCTACCTGATCTTGACTTAATTTTGGTAAACGGAATCTATCAAGAAAATTGTCCATTTCTTTTAGATTTTTGAACTTTGTGGCATATAGGCTTTTGTAGTATGACCTAATGTTTGTTTGGATTTCCTCAGTGTCTGTAGTTTTTTCCCCCCATTTCATTTCTGATTTTGCTGATTTGGATAGTTTCTCTCTGCCTTTTGGTTAGTTTGGCTAAAGGTTTATCTATCTTGTTTTCAAAGAAAACAAGCTGTTTCTTTTCAAAGAAAAAGCTCTTGGTTTCATTGATTCTTTGAATATTTTTGTTTCTAGTTGTTTGATTTCTGCCCTGAGTTTGATTATTTCCAGCCCTCTGCTCCTCTTGGGTGTATTTGCTTCTTTTTTCTCTAGGGCTTTCAGTTGGGCCATTAAGTTGCTAGTATGAGATGTCACAATTTTTTTCTTGAAGGCATTTAGTACTATGAATTTTCCTCTGAGCACTGCTTTTAGTGTCCCATAAATTAGGGTATGTTGTACCTTCATTTTCATTGAATTCTAGGAAGTCTTTAATTTCTTTCTTTATTTCTTCCTTAACCCAGCTATCATTGAGCAGCAAGTTGTTCAGTCTTTATGTGCTTGTAGGCTTTTTTCTAATTCCATTGTTATTGATGTCCAGCTTTATTCCATGGTGGTCAGATAGAATACAGGGTATTATTTCAATCTTCTTGTATCTGTTGAGGCTTGCTTTGTGAGCAACTATATGGTCTATTTTGAAGAAGGTTCCATGAGGTGCTGAAAAGAAGGTATACTCTTTTACGCTTGGGTGGAAAGTTCTGTAGACATCTATTAGGTCCATTTGATTTAGGACCTCTGAAAGTGCCTTTATTTCCTTATTTTGTTTCTGTCTAGATGATCTATTTCTTGGTGAAAGTGGAGTGTTGAAGTCTCCCACTATCAAGGTGTTGGGATCGACGTGTAATTTAAGTTTTAATAATGTTTCGCTTATGAATGTAGGCGCTCTTGTATTTGGAGGATAGATGTTCAGAATTGTGATGTCCTCTTGGTGGATTTTCTGTTTGATGAGAATGTCATGTCCCTCCTCATCTTTTTTGATTAATTTTGGTTGAAAGTCTATTTTATTAGGTATTAGAATAGCTACCCCAGCTCGTTTTCTGGGTCTGTTTCCTTGAAAGACATTTTCCAGCCTTTTACTCTGAGGTAGTGTTTATCTTTGTTGCAGAGGTGCATTTCTTGCATGCAGCAGAATGTTGGATGCTGTTTATGCACCCATTCTGTTAGTCTGTGTCTTTTTATTGGCGAGTTGAGCCCATTGATATTGATAGATAATATTGACCAATAAATAAATGTTAGTTTATTTGTATTGGAGTCAGTGATCTTACTGTGTTTCATTGCTTGTTTTCTTTTCATTTTTGTTGGGATATTATCTGTATTCCATGTTTTCTTGGGTGAAGTTGTTTTCATTGGATTGGAGTTTTCCTTCTAGTATCTTCTGTAGGGCTGGTTTGCTGTGTCGATATTGCATAAATTTAGTTTTAACTCCAATTGACTGGCCAAGTCTTTGAAAGATTAATTCATTTCCTTTTTAACTGACTGAATTTGCATGGTTATTATTCTGAGAGAGCTGTTTGTTTCCTCTTTATGAGCCTCAAATAGTTGGGTAAGCATAGCTTTAAAGTCATTTTCCTGTTCTTCTGTTGAATTGGAGTATCCATCAATTTTGGGGGTTGCTGGTGAAGTCATAATGTCCTGATTTATGTTGGAAGTGTTCTTTCGCCTGCCTCTGGCCATTGGCTTATCTGAAACCTTCCCTGTTTGTTTTTGGGTTCTGCAGTTTAGACTGGCACTGTCTCTCTCTGGCATCTGGAGAGTTCTTCAGGAAGCTGAGAGATGTCCCATGTCCTTAGTGTGTGCTGAGGACTAGCTGTACCTGTGGGAAAAAAAGTACGCAGGCGCAAATGGAGCAAATGCAAGCGTGTGTGTGTGTATGTGTGTGTGTTTGTGTATGTTTGTGTGTGTGTGTGTGTGTGTGTGTGTGTGTGTGTGAAGTGTGCGTGTAAGTGTGTCTCGGGGGACAGAGTGATAGATAATGTTGAACCCTTTAGTGAGTGGGAGGGACTCTGCACTGTATATATAGCAGGTGCTAGTGATGGTAGCGGCACAATTTCTGGAATTAACTGCCTTAACTCCTCAATTGGACCCACAGAGAAGAGGCTTCAATGTCCCAGGTGATCCTCTGTTTCCCAAAGTGGGTATGTGGGTGGGAGGGGTTTGATGCCTGGCTTCTGTTTTAGAAGGACCCAGGATCTAGGGATCTGCAGATTCTCAAGGGTGCACTCAGTCTCAGGAGGTCACTTGGCAGAGATCAGGGTATCCAGACTCTCTGCTCTCTGGTTTGGCTCTGCTTCTTTGATGTGCTCCGCCAGCTCTGTGCTGCTGTCACTGCCAGGTTATGAGGTCTTGCTGCAGCTGGCGATTTCAAGGTGGTCACGTCAGTAGGGATCGGGGTAACCAGGCTCTCTGTTCTCTGGTTTGGCCCTGGTTAGTCTTAAACTGGAGGGCTGATGTGCCACGCAAGCTCAGTGCTGCTCCACCATCAGTCCCACTGTAACTGGAGACTGGTTTGCTAGTCCAGATGCTTTCTGGGAATTCCTGGGGACTCTTCACTGTGCTCTCCAAGCTTGGGAGGACCAGCGCCTGTTGTGCCTAGCTTGTATGGCATTTTTGCCTGATTTTGGTGAGTATATAGCGAATTCTCTGTCACTGTAGGACTGGGCAGGCCGTACCATCAGTGATCGTGATCCTGTGGAGCTAGTATGGTGTCTAGCAGACTCGGGCCCTGGAAGGATGGTGCAGCTGCTGTGCGGATCTGGGACTCCAAGACGGGTACCGCTGGCATTTGCCACTAAAGGGCTTGGAGGTCCGCCTCAGGAGCTGCAGACCCCAGGCAGTTAGGTCTGCGCTGAGAAAGATGAGTCCGTTGTGCCGAGGATGAGGGAGGTCTGGGCGAGGGGAGTGTCGGCAGATCAAAGGCTCGTTTCTCTCCTTCTCCAAACAAGTCCCCGGGTGACCAAAGTTTTCACCTCCTGTGATGTTCCCTGTTGTTTAGAAAGCCTCACCGTTCTTTTCCTGGGTTCAGAGGTCCTTCCACTCACCAACTCAGATGTTTAGCTCTTCCACAGCTCAGAAACTATGTGTGCTAGTCGCCATCTTGGCTCCGCTCCCTCTCTTCTTTACATTTTTAAATTATAATTTCACTTATGGTATATAGTGTTTTTGTCTAACATTATAAAATTATATCTTGAGAAGTTTGAGTTTCTACACAAACAGGTAATTTTGGAAATGAAAGATTTAAGAATTCAAACAGGAACTCCAGTAGCAAGCTTAACCAATAGAATACAAGGGATAGAAGAGAAAATCTCAAAGTTGAAGATATAGTTAAAGAAATGAATACATCAAGGAGAGGAAATGTTAAATATATTAAAAAAATCCTGCCACAAAATATCCAGAAAATCTAGGATACTATGGAAAGACCGAGGTTATGAATAATAGGAATAGAGGAAGGAGAAGAATCCAAGCTCAAAGGCTGAGAAAATATTTTCAACAAAATCGTAGCAGGAAATATTCTCAACTTAAAGAAAAAGATGTCTATGAAAGTTATAAGAATCATAGAGAGGACCAAATAGATTGGGCCAGAAAGGAAAGTCCCCATGCCCCATAATAATGAAAACAGTAAGCATACAGAAAACAATGAATGATTACTAAAAGCAGCATAGAAAACTGAACAATGGTGATGCATGCCTTTAATTCCATGACTTAGGAGGCAGTTGGGTAAATTTCTGAATTCATAGTCAGCCTGGTCTATTAAGCTTAAGGACAGCCAGGGCTACACAGAGAAATACTGTCTAAAAAAGGGCGGGGGGCAAAAATCAACCCCCCTAAAATAGAATAAATAAAAAAGCTGCAAGGAAAGATAATAAAGAAAAATAGGAATACACACTAAAATACAGCATATTCAACAAATAGTGCCAGGAACAAATGGATATTTCTGAGAATAAGAAATAGATTAGATTTTGCAGGAGGACTAGGAGTGTATGGGGACAGAAATAAGAGGATTCAGTTTGTGGGTATTTGAATGGTGAGAGAAAGTGCAGGGACAGATAAATGGGAATGAAGCTGACATAAAAATACAATTAAAGCCATCAGCATTCTATATCTTCAATAAATCCAATACTCCTCCTACAATAGACCTAAAAAATGTGGTACAGTGAAAGAAAAAAAAAAGAACTTCAAAATATTCTTTATGAAGGTGGTAGAGATCTTATGATAACCTGCTATGCTTGCAGACAGAGCCCTAACTTGACTGTCATCTGGGAGACTCCAGCCAACAGCAGATCGAGACAGATGCTGGAAAATAAATACCTCAGTCAAAGAAAATCTTAAATCCAAAAATCTCCTGACACAAAACATCCAGGAAATATGTGACACTGTGAAAGGATCAAACCTCCGAATAATAGGAATAGAAGAAGAAGAAAAACACATCATTGGCACAGAAAATATTTTCAGCAAAACCTTAGCAGAAAATGTTCCTAAATCAAACAATTATATGGCTATCAAAGCACAAAAACCATAAAGAACACCACAAGGACTGGTCCAAAAATTAAATTCCCCACTTAATAACCAAAATGTTTAGTTTACAGAACAAAGAAAAATATCAAAAGCTTTAAGGAGAAAGGAGCAAATAATACATAAAAGAACATCTATTAGAACAACATTTGAATTTTTAGTGGAGAATCTAAAAGCCAGAAGTGCCTGGGAGATGTTCTAAAAATTCTAAGAAAACACAGATGCCAGCCTAGACTGCTATCCTTAGCCAAGCTTTCACTCAGAATAGATGGAGAAAGACATTCCATGACAAAACTAAATATAAGCAGCATCTAATCTGAAGAGGCTAACCACACCAAATAAAACACATGGAATAAATAAAAAGACTAACAACAACAACAACAAAAAAACCAAACACACACCACCATAAGAAAATAACAAGAATCAACAAACACTGCTCTTTGATCACTCTTAACATGAAGAGTATAGTTCCCCATGTTTTACTCTCTTTAGGCACAGACTAATGAAATGGATCCAAACACGGGATCCATCCTGCTTCTGCATTCATGAAACATACTTAAATTTCAAGAATAGACATCACCTCAGAGTAAAAGAGTGGAAAAAGATTTTTCACACAAACAGACCTAACAGGCAAGCCTTTTGTAAAATGTATTTTGTGTGTGTGTGTGTGTGTGTGTGTGTGTGTGTGTGTGAATGGCAGTAGAGCAAATATATTAAATGTTATTTCTTGGCCTTATGGAATGAAAACAATGACTTTTAGAATGAGGCTAAATAATATAACCAGGTTTCTCTTCCCCTAAGTTATACAGGCAATTTATCTTTAGTATAGTTTCAGAATTAAGGTGATAATGCCCCAAATGTCACTGTGGAAAGAAAACTAGCAACCTCACTCTTAAAGAACAAAAGTGTAAAGTGATGTACCAAGTTATTTTTTAAGGTATATTGTGACACATCTTTAAAAACACGGACTCCAGGGTATGAAATAATAAGCTGGTTTCATATACTTGAGGGTTTCCATTGATTTTTAACTTTTAAGTTAAATATAAAAACCATTATCTTTCCATTTTTCTTCAACAAAGAGCTACTGAGTATCTGTTATTTCAGATGCTGTTTCTGTAAGTTAACATTAAATGTTTGTTATTTGCAGAGCGTTAAGAGACCATTAAAATTACAAGCAATAGTGGAAATAAATAAGTAAACAATATTTTTTTCATAATAGGGGAAGAGAGCTATAGTGGAGTGGTATTAAAATTATCACAGAAGTCTTATTGTAGAGTCATGGAACAGCTTCATTACAAAGTGATTTTTGTCTCCCAAACATTTGTACAAAGCTATCTGTTAGGCACTGTCCTAAGAGCTTTTAAATGTTACATCGTTTAATCCTTGTTGATTCTGTATGATACAGGTACTAGTGTTACTAGTATTTTGAATAAAATGAAAAATGGAAATTAAAGTCAAGTGCTTGCCCAGGATGCACTGAGTTGGACAGTGATACAGCTATCCTCTCTATTCGTATCCAGTGTCTCTTGGTTTCAGTCTCTCATCCAGTGTATGCTCTGGACTTTCTTCGGTGAACAAAGCTATGAACAAAATAAACAGAGAGATGCAGGCTATGTCATCCTTTGTAGGAATGCGTTCAGTCTTATCAAAGGGACAAATGCCAAAGACTATCCACAAAGGCCCATCCACAACCACTGTGCTGTTATTGAAGAGGAATGAGAGCCTCGGAGCTATCACTCACTTGAGTCACTAAGGGTAATAAGGTGTATATAACTTGACAAGTTGGGGAAAAATGTTTTGGAATGGCTTCATCACAAGGAAATAATCAATATGTGCTGATGTAACTTTTATAAAAGGTATCAATAGGTCACGTGATAATCACAGTTATGCTTGTATGCATATATTCAAGAATACTCAATATAAAAACGAGGAAAAATATAGATAGCGTAAAGCCACCAGTGGTTGCTATGGATAATGGAGATGGAATCTAAAACAGTTAATTTTTATTCTAAGGGAAATAGGGAGCCAGTGAAATGCTCTGATGCGTAATCAGCGTGCTGTCTTGTGCGGGAATCACTGTGATGGTGGTGCAGAGCTGTGTACTGTGCAGAGGATGAGCTCGGGGCTGGCACTCTAGCCTGTACACCTTGCAGCAACAGTGAAAAGAGGTTGCTGTTTCTTGGATCAGGAAAATATGTCAGAGAAATGACAATTATTCATATTCTCATATATTTTAAAGTTGGGAAACGATTGATGCTATGAAGTATAGGGACAAAAAGGGGAGATAAAAAAAAAACATAACATGAAGAAAATTGGCCTTGAGTCAAAATATCAAGTTGCTACTAATTGAAACAGGAAGACCGTAGAAGAAGCCTATTACAAATGAAGGCAACGTTGAAAAGGCTAAATTTGACATCCTTTAGACATCTTGGTGGGATGTGAGTCTAACATCCAGGAAATTCAGGGTAGGTAGTATCACAAAAAGCATTAAATGCTTTAAAATAGGTGAAATAATCAAAGCAGTAACATTGGCAAAGAAGAAAAATGCCTTAGGACCAAAGTACATTCACAAGGAGATTGAAAATAAGCAGATTATGAGGGTACCTGAGCAAAAAGTTTCTTTATGTAATACCATATTATTAACACAGGTAATAAAAATCTAAGCTACATGTAGTGGTTTGAATTGCAACGGCCCCTATAGGTTCATATGTTTGAATATGTGGATCTTAATTAATGGAAATCTTTGGGAAGTACTAGAGGTAGAGCTTGTTGGAGGAGGTGTGTCACTGAGTATGGCCTTCCTGGCTTCAAAAGCCTCATGCAGTTCCCAGCATGCTTCTGCCTCCCACCAAGTGAGCTCTCCGTTGTTCCTGACATCATACCTGCGTCTGTGAAGTCATGGACTATAATGCTCTGTAATGTACCAAAATTAAACTCTTTCCTTTGCAAATTGTCATGGCCACGGTGCCTTATCACAGTGACAGAAGTAACTGAAACAGAATTTGGTACCCGGAAACAGGTGATTTACATGAAAACAGGGCCATGTGGTTTGTTTCCTTGGTTTGGGTTTTTGTTGTTGTTGATGATTTCATTTTGCTTGTTAGAAGAATATGAAAGAATTTGAACTTTTGGAGTAGCATGGTGTTTGAACACTGTGGACAATGCTTTATGGGCCAAGTCACCCTGCTATGCAACTCGAAGACAGTAGTGCTGAGAAGAATGTGGATTATGGATTAGCAAAAGAATGAGGAGCGGTTTTTGTGATATTTTGACAAAAACTTGTTGATTTCTGCCCTAGTCCTAAGAACTTGCCTGAGGCTAAACTAAAGAGTGATAAACTAATTTCCTTGGTGGAGAACATTCCAAGAGAGCCTTACATAAGGAGACTCAGTTGACTCCTCCAGCTGGTTAATAGTAATCACTCATGCAGTTCTAAATAAAAAGGAATAAGTGAGGCAGAAAGAAATACGAAATGCACAAAATGAAAAGTAAAAGGGTAGCCCAGTCAAGGTTTGTGCTGAAAGAGATAAGATTAAGACCTCATCTGAGTTTATATAATGAAAGGGAACCCTGTAGGCAAGAATTTACCCAGCTATTTTATTTTATTTTTTTATTTTTCTGAAAGTTAAATACATAATCCTAAGTAATTTTCTGCTCCTAAAAAAATCACCACAGGAAAGCTGTTAGGAATGTGATTCATTGGAGCTTGATCCACCCCGAGCAAGTTGGCAGCCAACTTTGCAGCATTGTTCATGTAGTTCTGGCTTTAGAATTTTGATAGAAACATGTGAAAAGGAATTATAGAACCTTCCTCTGCATTAAAGAGGAATGGCTGAGGACAGGCAGTAACTGAGCATAGTATCTGCAGGGAGGCCCTAGGAGTGCAAGGGGCCCTGAAAAGACATTGCATGAAGCTCTGAAAGGGAAGTCTGTTTTTCACTGGGGCCCTTAAAGATGCTGGACATGCCAGAACTGTGGAGTATCTCCCAAGGAGAGTAGCAAACAGGGAGTGGAACCAGACTGAGAGAGAGAGAGAGAGAGAGAGAGAGAGAGAGAGAGATGTGTTAACTCTAAACAGCAAAGCAGAAATGGCAGGTGCTAGAAATGGCAGTAAAAGGTAACTTGGCAGGACCAGCCAAGGTATGCTGCATGCTGCATAGATCAAACCATGCAAAAAGTTCATTGGGAGAGAGGGAGCCAAAGGCCCTCTTGGAGTTGGGATGAGAGAAAGAGGAGCAGACAGACAGACAGACAGACAGAGAGGCAGACAGAGTCTGGGGAACAGAGAGAATGAGGGAGAGAGAAAGCGAGAGAGACACACACAGAGAGAGAGAGTGAGCTGAGATATGGAGAAGGACCATTTAATGAGGGTGCACATGTTGCCCAGAAAAACATGCAACTCACAACATCAGTGGAAAATGTGCTGCATCTGGTAATTGTTACACTAATTGTTTTTGGTCCTGCTTTGGTCCAGCATCTCTCACAATTCTATCCTTCCTTTTGGAAGGGAGGATATATATATGTTCTGTGCCACTGCATGTAAGAAGTGTGTAGTTTACTTTTGTTTATACAGGGGTTACAGTTGACAGATTGCCTTTAGTCTTAGAAGGACTTGGACTTTTAACATAAAATATTGTTGAGGCTGAAAGACTATGGGGACTTTTGAAGTTAAACTAAATAAGAGTTTTCAGTACATAGGACCTGTAACCTATGGAGACTGGGAATGGAATATTGTGGTTTGAATGAGAATGCTATTATAGGCTTATAGTATCCACTTAGAAGAACTTTTTGAGAAGGACTAGGAGGTGTGGCTTTGTTGAAGGAGATGTGATACTGGGTATTCTCTGATATTTAAGAAGACTCAGGCCAGTCCTTGCATGCTTCTGCCTTTTGCTGTGGTTTCAGAAGTGAGTTCACAGCTGTTCCTGCCATGATGCCTCTCACTGAAATCATAGCCTCCAGAAACATGAGACCAATTAAGTGCATTTTTCAATAAATTGCCATATTCATAGTGTCTTATCACAATAATTAAAAGTAACTAATGCTTTACCCAAAATACAGAAGTTAAAAAGCTTCAGCTACATTTGTACTCCGCCTGGATTCAGATTTATACTCTTTCAGTTTTAGAAAGAGTCTCAATATTGAAATTGGACAGTGGAAATGGAAAAGCTCCATGTTTCATAGCTTCTAGAAATGGTTCCTACCTTAAAAATGTGTGTGAGTGTGTGTGTGTAGGTCAGAGGTTGCCTTTATTTATCTATCTCATTCACTTTATATCTACATTAACCTGGAACTCATTGATTCAGCTAGATCTGCTAACAAGTAAACTTCAGAGATCTACATTTCACCTGACTTGGGGGTTCATGCAGCCGCTGAAAATCTGAAATTGGGTCTTTATGTTTGTGTAGCAAATGTATCACTGACTAGGCCACATTCCCTGCCCAGGCCTCGAAACTTCTTTGGATTCAGTTTGAGTCACAGACATTGCCCAACCTTGTTAAAACTGGTCTGTAAATGGGCTGTTAGTGTTTGTTTTATATGTCATTAAGTTGGAAGGGGAGAGGAAAAAAGAGAGCAATTAGGTATTGGGATAGGAAATACTAAATTTAAAGAAAAAAAGAAAAAAAGAAGAAGAGGAAAGAAAAGATAAGTAAAAGAAAAAAGAAGTTATGGATGGGAATATGGAGAAAAAAATAAAAGAATGAGGATTGTGAGAGAGGGGTAGGGAAAGAGAGAGAAAAAATACCTTCATTCTCTAGTCTGCACTTTCAGAGATGTAAGCAGTAATCACAGGCTCCAAACACTTTCTGAACATCAGATACGAAATAGCTATATTCGGTATTTAATTGACCCACAGAATTAAACCTTTGTTAGAGTTGATTTTGTAAGGGAATTTTGCTTTGGAAGCTCATAAAAAACAGATGGATTCTGGGAAGGAATTAAGTCTCTGCTGGTGGGAGGGTGATGGGTTCTTTCATTAATAAATGTGAACAGCCGGAGGATGTTAATGAATAGACATCCCGGAACTTAGATTCCACATTTGTTCCATAAAAGTAAAAAAAAAAAAAAGACTTTAATATGTTAACAGAGGTATTTTACAAAAAGAAATGCCAATGAAAAGAAGTACCTGATATTATAAATATTATAAAAATAATTTATACTACTTTTAATTCAATATTGTGATTTATTTATATTGCAATTTGAGAATCTATGAAAATTTAGGTAAATAATATTATTTAACATCATATTTGTGAGACAATAATTGACCCCACTATTTAAGATCTCATATGTTATCCTCTTTATTGGACATGTTACTCTCAATTTAGTGGTTGCTTTGAAACCATGAGAACCTGAGTTTCATACTCAGAATCTACTTGCAAAAACTCAAGCATGAAAGTGACAACACATGCTAGAGAGGTTGTGGAGAAAGGGGGACCCTCCTCCATTGCTGGTGGGAATGTAAACTGGTACAACCACTTTGGAAAACAATCTGGTGCTTTCTCAGACAATTAGGAATAGTGATACCTCAAGATCCAGCTATACCACTCCTAGGCATATATGTGAAATTAGATCAACTATGCAACTAGGACATTTGCTCAACCATGTTTGTAGAAGTTCTATTTGTAATAGCCAGAATCTGGAAACAACATAGATGTCCCTCAATGGAGGAATGGATACAGAAATTGCGGTACAGTTACACAATGGAATACTACACAGCTATTAAAAACAAGGAAATCATGAAATTTGCAGGCAAATGGTGGGAACTAGAAAAGATCATCTTGAGTGAGATAACCCAGAAGCAGAAAGACACACATGGTATATACTCACTAATAAGTGGGTATTAGACCTATAATATAGAATAAACATACTAAAGTCTGCACACCTAAAGAAGCTAAACAACAAGGAAGACCCTAGCGAAGATGCTTAATCCTCGTTCAGAAAGACAAATACAATAGACATAAGCAGAAGAAGACAGGGAACAGGACAGGAGCTTACCACAGATGGCCTCTGAAAGACTCTACTGATAGAAGTATCAGAACAGAGGCTGAGACTCATAGCCAAACTTTGGGCAAAGTGCATGAAATTTTATGAAAAAATGGGAAGACGGAAAGACCTGGATGGGACAGGAGCTCCAAAAAGAGACCAACAGAGCCAAAATAAAACGGGGCCCTGGGACCCCTGCAGAGACTGATAACAACTAAGAACCATGCATGGAAGGATCTAAAACCCCTGCTCAGATGTAGCCCATAGACTCCATATCCAGGTGGGTTTCCTAGTAAGGGGAGCAGGGGCTGTCTCTGGCATGGACTCTATGGTAGGTTGTCTGATCACTTCTCTCTGGGGAATGTGGGGAGGTTACAGCCTTGCCAGGCCACAGAGGAAGACGATGCAGCCAGTCCTGATGAGACCTGATAGGCTAGGGTCAGATAGAAGGGGAGGAGGAGGTCCCCTATCAGTGGACTAGGAGAGGTACATAGGGGGAGAAGAGAGAAGGAGGTTGGGATTGGAAAGAGATGAGGGAGGGGGCCACAGTCAATAAATTGTAATAAATAGTAAATAAAATTTAAAAAGAAAACAACAACAAAAAACCCTTATGCATGGAGGATCAGGTTTTTAATCTCAACACCATGGAAGCAGAGATAGAGAAATTTGTGGCTCTTCATTGACACATGTCCTCTAAGATACTTTCAACACCATATTCTCAGCTAACTTCATGTATTCAGTGAGTTTCAGACCAATGATGGACTCTGAAATTAATGATGGATGGTACTTGAGGAATAAGAGCCAACTTGTTTTCTGAATTCTGCTCATGTGTACACTCATATCACTTGTCCACATGTAAACACAAATACACACACACACAATCACAATTCCATCTTGGATTGTCTGTTTCAGTGCGCTCCCCTCTCTGAGATTTGCCTTTGAGTAATGTATAGACATTTATGCAAAAGCTAAAGTAAACTTCAGGAGTGTATCAAACATTGCAGTATGTGAAAGAGAAAACTGATGTGTTTATCATCAGTAGTACAAGTACTCGGTAATTTATATCACAAACTTCCTATGTATTTTATTTTGTTTAGGCTAAAGTGTATCAAGCTGCATGAATGCTATATAAATATGTATTCTTGCTTGCTTCGACATGTGCCTTGAAGTGCTGTGCATTTTCTGCAGGTCAAGCTGTCCTCAGCCAACTTCAGCTGGTTGGCTGCTGCACTCATTCGTGCAGAAGAAACAGCCACACGGCGGCTTTTGTAATGTATGGTGAGAGGCAGTATGTGGCCACATGCCTTGGGATTGCCATGCATCCCCTGACATTCTAATGCAGGAAGTAGGAGCTTCCCTGGATGAGTGACATTCAATTATCCAAGAAAGAAATTCTTAAAGGACCACACGATGCAAAGATAAATCACCTTAGCTGACAGCTCCATTACAAAACTGACATATGAAGAAGAGAGGGGCCCACTGGGCTGAAGGCATTCTCTCAGCCACTCCCCAAGCAACTGCAGCTTCTGGGCAGGGAAGAGTCTTGGCCAGATGCTTTGGGCAAGGCCCAAGAGTCACATTACCAGAGGATTAGATTCTCCCCCACAATATGAAGGACTGTTCCTGACATCAATTACTTGCTAAATAACCCTTGAGAAGTTTCTGACAAGTAAATGTAATGATAATTTTATGATATGACTAAGGCTATACAGAGCTACTCCCCTCCCCACACCCTAACCTTCAAACTATAATCAAGTTCTACTTACGTTTTGCACTCCACTTAGCGCAATTCTTTCCTGTCAAATTCTTTTGTCTCTATCAATCAGTGCAATAACTGGCACTTGTCAGACACTGAATAAATATTTGTGAATAAATACATTTACATGAAGAGGGAATATCTTACATCTGTGCACATACCAATGGCTCCACGCACTTACTCACGGGCCTTTTTCCCCTTTCTCTCTGTGATTTAGCATAAAGTAAATCCCATATTCTTTACTACCGTCTCCTCCCTCCTCCAGCAATTTCCACTCTGTCTTGCTTCTAGCATCTGTGAAAATGTGTTTAATTAAGGCTTGCCTTATGTCAAAATTATTATTATAATAGCATTGCCATCAGAGGGCTTTCTTACTATTTAAATTAGATAATGAAGTAAACCACAAAGCCTCGCTCTGCCATGGCATACTTTCTGCAATGTCACTCTTCGGCTTTTTGCTCATGGATGACAGAGGCCACAGCCACAACTATTGTAGAGATAAAAATGCTATCTGGTTACTTGTCTGGCAAGCATAAAAATTTAGGGTTCCCTTCTCTCTACAGTAATTCTTTAAGTTAAGTAGCGACTTCACAGCATGGCAAAGTGGACAAGCCTCCTTCCTGTGTAACAATAATGGTGAGAAGATTCCTCAGTGACAGGCCTAGTTTCCTGCTGGATATGTGAATGTCCTCTAAAATACTTTCAACACCGGATTCTCAGCTTCTGCAGCTTCTTATGAGAAGTCTTTCCCCAAATATTCTAAGAGGTGTGGGCACAGGGAAAGACAAGGCAAAGTTGCATCTATTCTTCCTTGTAAAAGTAATAAACCTTCAACAACATGAAATTAAATGTTGCACAATACAATATGGACAGTGACGCAGAGGGCTTCCTCTGAACTTCTGAGATAATCTCATTCCCATTTTGATTCCAGTAACAGGAAATGTGATGAAAATGTCAAGAGAGGTTACTAAACGATGTAGGCACATTTTCCATTCCTGTGCTGCATTTTTAATAGTTACATTAAATGTGAATACTTTAGGGACTCTCTTTCCCTCTCCTAGGGAAAATGAGGTGTTCTTGAGATGAGACTTTGATATTAGTAAAGGCTTTAAAGAGACAGCTATTTAATTATGCATTAATATAAATGCTGAATAAGAAAGGTTCCTTAATACAGCAAGCCCCTATTACAGGTTACATCCTACCCAGCCTATTAATGTTTAGTTTCTATTGCTGGTTGTTGTTATCACTGAGTTTGGACAAACCAGAGAAATCTAATTAAATCAGCTGATTTCTTAAGGGATAGAGAACTTAAAAGAAATGTACATTTACATTGGAATAAGTCATTGATATAAAGTGGAGCAGATGTTTCTATTTGTTGTTTTATCATTTAATCATTCATGTAGATACATTTCTCACAGTAAAACATAAGCACTGCACACACACATTATTGCCACTAGTGTCATACAGAAAGGAAGTTTTTTTTTTGAATTTT
The DNA here is from genome assembly GCF_907164565.1 of Psammomys obesus. Taxonomy (NCBI): domain Eukaryota; kingdom Metazoa; phylum Chordata; class Mammalia; order Rodentia; family Muridae; genus Psammomys; species Psammomys obesus. The sequence goes on from NW_026596095.1 coordinate 27,812,445, forward strand.
ATTTTTTTCTTATCAGTTACATTTTATTAACTCTATCCCAGCCGTGTCCCGATCCCTCATTCCCTCCTAGTCCCTCCCTCCCTCTCTCATCTCCACCATGCCCCTTGCCAAGTCCACTGATAGGGGGACCTCCTCCCCTTTCATCTGATCCTGTTTTATCAGGTATCTTCAGGACTGGCTGCAAAGCTCTCCTCTGTGGCCTAGCAGCACTGCTCCTCCCTTGGGGGGTGGGGAGGCCAAAGAGCCAGTCATTGAGTTCCTGTTAGAAATAGTCCTTGTTCCCCTCACTATGGGAAACCAATTGATTACTGAGCTACGACAGGCTACATCTGAGCAGAGGTTCTAGGTTACATTCATACATGGTCCTTGGTTGCATGTCAGTCTCAGAAAAGACCCTGTGCCCAGATATATTTGGTCCTTGTGGAGCTCCTATCCTTTCCTCATCAGACTAACTCCCCTTCTTTCTTATCAACGAAGGAATGGGTACAGAAATTGTGGTATTTTTACACAATGGAATACTACTCAGCAATCAAAAAGGAGGAAATCATGAAATTTGCAGGAAAATGGTGGGATCTAGAAAAGATCATCCTGAGTGAAATATCCCAGAAGGAGAAAGACAAACACGGTATATACTCACTTATATAGACCTATAAGAGATGATAAACATAATGAAATCTATACACCTAAAAAAGAAAATCAAGAGAGCAGACATGGGGTAAGATTATCAATCCTCGTTTAGAAAGACAGATAGGATGCGCATTGAACATATGACAGGAGTCTACTGAGTGCATTTGAAGGACTCTAACTAGCAGTGTTTTCAAAGCAAAGACTCATGACCAAACCTTTGGCAGAGTACAGGGAATCATAAGAAAGGAAGTTTTTAAACAGTACATGTACACTCCAAACAGACTCAATCTGAAGTATTGGTGAGTTTCATAAATAAAATGAGAGAAGTCAGAGATTTTGTGTATGGCTCCGTTTATGCTTTGTGCCCTAAAATGCCACTTTGTGGATTTTATTGTATGCTTCCTTGCAGCTTAAGATATCTAAAGTTAAATTTTCAATAAAATATTTAAGCAATAAAAAGTCAGACAAAAGAGAAGGATGATTCGAAGTGTATTGAGGAGAGAGTACAGACTCTGCAAAGGGCTTGTGGCTTTCTTCCTGTACTCCTGAGGTGCTGAAATTTTGAAACAGAAATCAGGATGTGTTATGACAGCTTCCCCCTTCCCTTTCTCTTTAAGTTCTAAAATGTTTCAGAAGACTAGTATTTGTAAGGGGCAAAATGAGAAGGCCAGGGTAAAGAAAAGGGTCCTGAAGCAAAGCCAAGAGTTAGAGAAGGGATCAGCTCCCTGATACCAAAAGAGTTTAAGAAACAGAAGGAGGAGGCAGTGGGAAGGATTATCTGGGTGCTCATGCTGAATGAGACACTTGCTAGCCTTCTGCTTAGAACTTTCCTTTTCCTTGCCAGAAACCGACAAACTCTTGGATTTTGTGTAGACGTAGGAGCATATAATTTGGATATCTCAAGAATGAAACTATCTTCAGGTGTGTTAAGATCATGAAGGGCCTCAAATTTAATTCTGGATTAAGGAATTATAAGTAGTCCTTGCCCTTCTGGTCAGCTGTAGATGAAGAAATTCAGTTCCTACACTAACTTCATTTATTAAACTATTTGGGAAAGTCAACTTTCCATGACAAAGTATAGATCAATTTGAGCATCCATGGCTTAAAATGAAGTTGCTAATGATGCAAATGATATTTGATGCTTTCTTATCTTTAACAACCCAAGATCAGCTTGATTCATTAGGCCACTAGCTTCAGTGCCTGGAATATTTCACCTCACTTTCTGAGTGCTGGAATTATAAGTATGAGACACGTTATAAGGGTTCATGCCTTTCTTTTATGCGGCATATCTAACATTTTTTTATTAGCATCTAAAAATAAGTTAAAATGACCATCTTCCATACTTCCTGACAGTATTTGTCTGCTTTGTAGACCCAAATCTTGCCCTAAATGTATCATCCAAAAATCTAGAGGAGTGAGAGTGGTAATAGTTGAAAACCTATTTGGTTGAAGTCTCTATCATAGTACTCAGTTGCAGTATTTGACATTCTGACTAATTCAGCCTGACCCTTTAATAACGAAAGGTGTGAGAAGGAGGAGAGAAAGCATTTGATTAAGTATTAGCACTAGACTTCGACTTCATTGTGGTCAGCAGCATGTTGGTTCCTGGAATGTTTTAGCTGTTCCCATTCAGGATATATATATATATAATGAATAAAATATATGTAAGTATATATATTATGACTCACCAACACAGGTAGTAATAGCTTTTATTATTAGTTAATATGAAAAGATCCATATGTGGACATATAAAATTTAATTCTTATGATAGCATAATAAAGTGGGAAGTTTTATCTCCACAGAATTAGATGAAAGTAATTAGGCAATAATTAGCTTGAGGAAAAATTTAACCAAAAGTACACACTTCAAAGTTGACATTGCTCAGTGGTAGCCAGCTTGCCAAGCATGTGTGAGAAGCTTTAGGTTTAATCACTAAGAGATACTTTAGGTTCAATCACTAAGAACACAGTGCAGGCTCTTTCCGGAGCATCATGATATCAAGTTTGTATTGGGAAAAATATACTGAAGATATGACAGCTACATTTATATGTATAAAATTTTATTTAGAAATTCATATTTGCCATTGATATTAATATAAATAGTAATTTGAATTCTTAATATAAATTAAGGATGCATGATATTTTTAATATAATTTTCATTTATTGCAGTTTATTCACTTTGTATCCCAGCTGTAGCCCCAACCTTGTCCCCTCCCAAACCTGCCTTCCTTCCCTCCCTCATCTCCTCCTATGCCTCTTCTCAGTCTACTGATAGGGGAGGACCTCCTCCCCTTCCATCTGACCCTAGCCTATCAGGTCTCATCAGGACTGTCTTTCATAGTCTTCCTCTGTGGCCTGGTAATCCTGCCTCCCCATTCAAGGGTAGGTGAATAAAGAGCCAGCCACTGAGTTCAAGTCAGAGACAGTCCATGTTCCCCTTACTAGGGAGCCTATTTGGAGACTGAGATGCCACAGGCTACTTCTGTGCAGGGGTTCTTGGTTACCTCCATGAATGGTCCTTGGTTGGAGTGTCAGTCTCAGAAAAGATGCCTGTGTCCAGATTTTTTGGTTCTGTTGCTCTCCTTGTGGTGCTCCAGACTCTTCCAGGTCTTTTTATCTCCCCCTTCTTTCATAAGATTCCCTGCATTCTGCCCAAAGTTTGGCTATGAGTCTCAGCATCTACTTTAATATCCTATTGGGTAGAATCTTTCAGAGGCTCTCTGTGGTAGGCTCCTGCCTTTTTTCTTGTTTTCACCTTCTTCCGATGTCTATCCTGTTTTCTTTTCTGAATGAAGATTGAGGATCTTACCCAGGGTCCTCCTTCTTGATGCATGATATTATATATAAGCATACTCTTTACTTTCAGAGCATTTGTCATGGTTTACATTTACTTTTAAATGAATTGTGTTGTCATCTAAAAGAGACTTTATGTATTTACACTATTGTATCTTTAGTATCTAGCAGAGTGTGTGACTCACATAAGGGGAGCAGGGGCTGTCTCTGTCATGAACTTGGTTGCCTGCTATTTGATCACCGTTCCCTGATGATGCTGCCTTGCCAGGCCACAGAGGAAGAGGATCCAGGCAATAATGATGAAACTTGATAAGCTATGGTCAGACATCAGGGAATAAGAACTCCCCCTTTCAGTGCAATAGGGGAAGCAGATAGGGGGGAAGAAGGAGGGAAGGTGGATCTGGGAGGAGTTAAGGGAGGGGGTCTTAATTGGGATATGTCATGAACAAATTGTAAAAAAATTAACAATTTAAAAAAGTTAACAAAACAAAACACGCCATAGTGTTTGCTAATATCCTGGAAACAATATTCAAAACCAATCACTTTTTACCTACTTTCTCATTTGATGAAGAGACTAAAATAGATTAATCATAAATTTCCCCCTCCATATTTATGTTGAATATATGGGGAGAGAACAAATTTTATTTAATGAGTAAAAAGAGAGAAAACAGATACCATGGACTTGGCTCCATTTGTATGACTACTTGAGACTGATACACAGCACCCAGTTAGGAAACGGGTGTGTGGTACATAGCTTAAATTGCAGGGCTGAGGAGTAAGTAGGGCCTGGCAGAATCCTGAGGCAGGATGGCCAGTCAGCCTTGCCTAATCAATCAGACTGTGCTGTGAGAGATTCTGACTCATTCTGGCTAAACCAGATGAACAGTGCCTGAAGAATAATGTGTGTGTTTTTTTTTTAAATCATGACTTTTATTTTTTTAATTTTTTATTTTTTATATTAATTACAGTTTATTCACTTTGTATCCCAGCTGTAACCACCTCCCTCCTTTCCTCCCAATTCCACCCTCCACTCTCCATCACCTCCTCCTATGCCCCTCTCCAAGTCCACGGATGGGGAGGTCCTTCTCCCCTTCCATCTGACCCTAACTTATCTGGTCTGGTCTCATCCAAACTGGCTGCATTGTCCTTCTCTGTGGTTAGAAAAGTTGCTGTCCCATCCAGGGGAGGTGGTCAAAGAGCTAGCCATTGAGTTCATGTCAGAGATAGTCCCTGTTCCCCTTACTGGTGTAACCACTTGATACTGAGCTGCCATGTGCTACATCTGAGCAGGGGTTCTAGGTTATCTCCATGAATGGTCCTTGGTTGGAGTATCAGAATAACATTTAAAGCTGACTTTGTTGAGCACTAAGTGTACATGAGTGTACAAATGCCTATTTGTTCACACACAGAGACAATTTGAAGTCCCTTCCTTGATTTCCTTTGTGCTTGATTACTGCTGTTTTCTGCACTCTTTCCTGTGCCTTTCTGTTCCACATGTGCCTGAGACTACTGTGAGATTTCTATCAACACTATGATTACTTTTTAGTCATTGAGCAAGTTTATCTTCCCGTTGGAATGATTTTCTGGCTGTTTTCAGCTGTCAGAATGCAATTGTTATTTCAGATGAAAGATATCTTCTGCTGTGCCAACAAACACCCTTAATTTGTGTCACAAAGCTCATCACAAGCTGTCTTTTAAGTCTCTGTTGTATGTATACGTTCCTTACTAGCAAGAGCCAGAGAAACTTTTTTCCTGAAACCATGTTCCCTCATTTAAAAAAATAGTAGTCAATTAATGTTTATTGAAATGAATTCTGCATATTTATTAACAGCGTGAGATAATGACTAGGATATTAATAGTGAACTGCTTCTAGTGCCAGAATCATGTATTGCCAATAGCTGAAACGACAACTCGTTCAATCAGGACAATTATATTGTCAGGCATTTTTAAAAAGTAGCATCAATTATTGTAGGGGAAAATAGCACTGAAGATATGAAGGGTGGGTTCCCATGCTGGTAGAACAAATACATTTTGATAAAGTCCTTGCTAGCTTTCCATGCCTACTCTAGAAACAGAATGCCAATAAAGCAGCACTCAGATGAGCATGGCTATTAGATTTTCAGGGGATTTTGCTAACACACTTTCCATTTGCTAAAAAAGGGCAAAATAAAGTGTGTTTCTTTCATTTCACCCCATAGTTGTCTACATGCCTTAGTTGGTGATATAGATTCCTAAAGCTGTTAGGCATGAGAATAGAACATAGGAAAGAAAGGAGGCTGTCCCTAGAAGTGGTGTTTATACCTCTCCAGGTGTGGACCAGTACAGATCTTTGTGGGTAGTGAAGAGTCCTCCACATCACGTTTCCACTGGTCATTGCACCGTCTAGTAGGTGAACTTCTTTTCTATTAAAATCTCATTGCTGCTTCCTTATCGCTCCACTGCTCCTTTCTCACTCAATTGTGTGTGCTCATCCCTCCCTTCTTCCATTTAAGTAATAAACTGAGTTGGTTTCCCAATAGTCAATTCTAAATTAGGCATCTTGGAAGCTATATTAAAATTTTAACTAAAAGCATAAACACCAGTTTCAGGAGTTGCTTAATTATTATGCAAACACTGGGGAAATCTGACTCAACACATCTTCAATAATTGGTGCCATATATTAAGTGTTGGCTGAGTGCAAGTTGCAAAAAACAAATTACTTAGTTGTCAAACATCAAGACAGAATTATGTTTCCTATTAGCTGAGGTACAAGCTGTCCTTATTCCAAATACAGGAACTATCTCTTCAGTCAAAGTAGACAAAGGTGTGTGAGAGCACAGAAGTAAATTAAACAGGAGGTTGCATCAAACATGGCAGGTGTTTATTAGATATCTGATACTGAGTCTTGAATGAGCATTTCTGAAAAATGAACAACCAAAGAGTGTTATGGAAGCATTATTTTCTCTGGGCGGCAAAGTAAACTCATCTTTGTGAAGAATAGTAGAAAGAAACAAGTTGCTTTTGAAATGTCCATGTTAGAGTCATTGTTGTCCCTAATTATTTCATTTGCAAGCATCTCTTTTTCTCATGAGAGTCACTCTTAAAAGTGTGCCACACAAAGACTTGGGAACTCAAGGGCACTTTGCAGTATCTGCAAAGTCTAAACTATTTTCATAATGTTAGGACCTTACTTGGCTTCTTCACAGTGGTGACATTTTTTCTCATGACAAAAAGCACTGATGGAGAAAAAAAAATGTTCTTTCTTTAATTTGATGCAGGGCAGAAGTACAGAACTATGCTACAGTCTAGGCTATATTAATCTCTATTGCCATAGTTTCACAGTAAAAACTATCTACTTTTGCAAATTTTGTAACAACTAAAATTACTTTTCATTAAGACCAGGTACTTAACTTTAAACTATACAACTGTCATAATTTTAGTAAACTGTGTTACATACATATTATAATTTAATGGAAAAATAATTTTGAAAACAGTAATAAACAATATGAAGTACTCATATAAACTCTTTCATTCCAACACAGGGTTATTTACAATATGAAAATAACAAAATAAATTTGTTAGGATGAAGGAATATTCTAATGAATATTGGCTTAGATGTTAGAGAAGGTGTATTTGTCAAGTATCCAAGTAACTTGGAGAGGCATAATAATTTAACAGTTTATTGAAGAGTGTCTGGAATAGAAAATAGCAAATACTACTTGAATCTAGGACTGAAAATCTGCACAGTCAAGTTCTTGTGAAATTTTCTAGTCCCTAATGTTTCCCAAGTTCTACAAACTGAACCATCCCAAATTATTAAGTAGTAGCTAAAGAGTTCAGAATCATCTGATGCCAGGGTAAACATTTAGATAATTCACTCAAACAGAATCAAATAAAAGGTATATAGACAACAAAGGAAGAAGAGTTAAGCCAGACAGACACAAAATAGCATGGAAATATTTTAAGAGTGTTCATATGTGTTTAAATTATACCTGAACTCCCCAGTTTTGAGATTGAGAGTGTAAAATGGTGGACCCTTTCTTGACCTAAGAAACTTAGTGGCATAAGATTTGGGAAATTCACTCCCTGATCAAAGTATGGGGAATCCAACAAGGTTGTGATATTTGATTTTCATTCATTTCCAGTGTGTGCCTTTCATTCCCCCACTCCACACTCACTCCCAACAAATCTCTGTTACCTCTTATGTCAAAGTTGCCTTTAGACTTCTACATTTCACAATTAAACCTTGACTGATATTCACGTACTCTTGCAATGTGGTCTCCCTTTCTCTCTGGTTATTTAAATTATACTTTCTTCATTGTGTATTACATGTATTATGATACAAATTATAAATATGGGTCTTTTGATGCTCTAGAAGATATCTACCTCCCCATTTTCACAGGTGTGTCCAATGTCTACCATTTTGACACTTGAATTTCATCTTATAGTCCAAAACATCCCTATTTTATAACAGGAATTAACTCAGCCATCTTCAATTAAAACACCGTTTTGATGTCTGTAAGCATTGTGGAAATAATTACTGTGTACTTACATAATTGTTCTAAGTGACCTGACACATATTTCATGGCTGGAGATGACTCACACTACTACAGTGCTTTCCATGTAGTAAGAGTGAACAAAAGTCTCCGTGCCGATGGCATTGTTTTCTCATATAGTTGAAAGACCTCACTATGGGTCTCTCATCTTTATCTCTTTGTCCCAAGACTCCAATGTCACAATTCATGACACTATTTGTCTTGTCATCTCTACATTATTCACAGTTTTTCTAACTTAGGGACCCTGGATAATACCTACCACTGTGATAAGGCCAATATCTTCTTTAAATAATCATAGTTATTTATTTCACATTTAATTCTATGTTTTGTTCACATTGTCTCATACTCCTATTTTCCCATATTCTCTTTCCTTTCATAGTTGCTGTTAATCATTCCATAGGCTTGGATTCAACAGATGTACAAAGATTTCCCCATGTGTCCAAGTATATGTTTCCCCCAGGACATTTCACAAAAGTGCACAACTCAGTGTCAGAGAAGAAAAAAAAAAAAAAACTACTTCTTAGTTTTATCATTCCATTATTCTTTCAAACATATATATAATGAATGTTTTATTAGCCAGAATGAGCTTGACAGGTTACCAATATTACAGTTTTTTTTTAATATTTATAGATTTACTTTATTCCTAATCATGGTCTGCTCCCTGCTGTCCTAACCGGCCCACCCTTCCTCTCTCTTCCACCTATGCCTTTTAATACCCCTCAAAAGAGGGAATACCTCCCACACAGACCAACTAACCAACCCGAACACATCAAGGCATATCAGGACTGAGCGCATCTTTCTAGGTGGCCTGGTAAGGCAGCCTCGCTAGGGAGATGTGATCAAAAAGCATTCAACAGAGTCCATGTAAAAGACATCCCCTGCTCCCCTTACTGGAGAAGCCACATGAACTCTAAACTGCCCATTGGCTACATATGTGTTAGGCACATATGTAGGTCCAGTCCTTGCATGGTCCTTGGTACTTCAGTCTCTGCAAGCACCTCTGAGCCCAAGTTTATTGGCTCTGTTTGTCTTCTTGTGGAGCTTCAGTCACCTCCAGGTCCTTTTGTCCTTTTTTTCTATCCTCCTTGTGCTCAACTCAGTGTTTTGCTGGGAGTCTCAGCATCTGTTTTAATCTGCTGTTAGGTGGAGCGTCTTAGAGAAAAGCTATGCTAGGCTCCCATCTGCAAGCACAGCAGGGTGTTGTTAGTAGTGTTAGGGGTCGGCTCCCTTGGTGTGGGTCTCAGGCTGGGCCAAGCATTGATTGATCAATCCCACAATCTCTACTCTATCTTTATCCCTGAACTCTTGTAGGCAAGGTAAATTTTGGATTGAAGATTGTGTGGGTGGGTTGGAGTTCCCTCCCTCCACTAGGAGTATTATCTAAGTAGAGGGTGGTCTATTCAGGATCCATAACCCCTGCTATTAAGGGAGTCTCACCTAGAGTTATCCATACATCCTCCCAGGAGCCTAGCCTGTAGAAGGTCTTCTGCATCAACTTTGGAGACATCCTAAGTGATTTTTCCAAGCAAAGTCATCCTTTCCACCCAATGAGAATATTCTCTTCCAAACGTGTTCAAAATGAAGATAAGCCAGTGGATTTTAATGAATTAAGTAATTATAAATTATACTTTTTTTGTAGGTTAAGATTTCCTCATTGCCAGCTGAACTTTTATGAAACTAACAAGTGCTACTTAACAGTTTTTAACAGACTTTCTTCAGTTTTTTTTTTTTTCTGGCAGGCATATTTTTCTTTTCTTAACTACTTACCAGCAAAAGACAAATAACTATAGAAGACATTATGAAACACACATCTTATTTTAAAATAAATATGATAGATATTTGCATAAATATATCGCAATGACAATGTTAGTTATTATTTCTTTTTGAAGATGAGATTTTATTTTTAATGTCACTTATATTTTTATTAAAGAAACTAATAACAAGTAAATTAACACATATTTTTATTTACACTATTGATTAATAATTCGTGTGTATGTAAGTGGATTCGTGTGTATCATAGCACAAGCGCGGAACTCAGAGAATAACTTTTAGATGTTGAGCTTGCAGATGAGGAGATCTGGCATATAGATAGTAAGGATCAAATTCAGGGTGCCATGTTTGGTAGCAAGCACTTTTACTCACTGACCCTTATTGTCAACTTATTTACTATGGTAGATAACAAGAAATATAATTCTTATAAAAACTGTACTTTGGTTTCCTTAGTACTATAAAAAAATACTAGAAAAAACAACAAAAATAGAAAGATTAAGAACTTTTATCTTATAAACTATGCATAATCTAGTACAGTGATGCATAAACACTCATTAGCTGTTGACATATTGTGGTAGTATTAATTTAATATTTCTTAAGATAAAATTTTCTTAAGATAAAAAGGGGTAATTTTTGTTTCTGGACATGATTTTTTCCTTATTTATGTTTTACAGTTTTAAAAAATAAATGATTTAACTACTATTCTAAACTTCATTTTAAAATTTTAAAGCAATTGTACTTCTAGTGAAGAGAAAAATAAACAAATGTACAGTGTTCATTCTAGATTTTACAGTAAGAAATGTAGAAATTAATTGGTAATTACATTGAATCATAATTACATTGAATTACACTGAATTAATTCAATGTAGTTACATTTAATTACAATTAATTTACAGAAATTAAATAAAGTGTGATAAATACATAGTAGTTTATCACAAACCTATGAAAGCTTTTTATTTGTAAATGTATTGAAACCAGTTTGCATTTATGGAACACAAAATAGTAAGCAGATAACAAGATAATATGATTTTGCTACAAATATACTCAGTCTGTTTTTCTTTCCCTCCCCTCCAAGTTTTCAGCAAGTACAGATAAATTACAAAACATACGTGTAACTCAAAAGTGAAAAGAATATTTCCATGTACCAAACAGCTGTTGAATACAGATTAAGCCTGACACGTTCGGTTTTTTAGGCTTTTGTGCATGTTGAGAAAAAGAAAAGCACACATGCTTAGTACAGAATATGAAGATGGGTTTCATGACTGAAACTAGGATGTAGAGAACATCTGACTCTCACAAAAGCATCAAGTGAGAAGAGATCGGCACCTTCCAACAGCTGCTTGATCATCAGCTTTAAGGATGTGTTGAGCAAGTCTCTAATTATGTGATGTGTGTGATTCTCTGACATCACTCTGACACAGAAAAACAGAGGCTGATAATTTAACTAACAATTTTGGGAGGTTACTTGAAAGTAGCCCCAAAGCTGGAATCTATAGAGAACAGAAAATGGGAGAGAAGTGAGGAGGAAAATAAGAGAAGAAAACACGACAGAAGACAGATGTGCTTTCAGGAAGAGTGAGTCAGTTTAATGCCAACAAACATTAAGAAAAAAGAAAAGAAAAGAAAAGAAATGAATCTTGAGAAATGTCAAGAACAATAATTAAATGGTGAGTGTACAGATACATCCACAGAGGATTAAACCTCTTCCCTCTGGCCCTGCTTGTTGTTTAGCTTCTTTACATCTGTAGATTTTAGTATGTTTATTCTATATTATATGGCTAATATACACTTATAAGTGAGTATGTGCCATGTGTGTCTTTCTGCCTCTGGGTTACCTCACTCCGGAAGATCTTTTCTAGGTCCTACCATTTGCCTGCAAAATTCATGTTTTCCTTGTTTTTAATTTTTAAGTAGTATTCCACTGTGTAAATGTACCACAATTTCTGCATCCATTCTTCAGTTGATGGACATCTAGGTTGTTTCCAGATTCTGGCTATTATGAACAAAGCTGATAAGAACATAGTTGAACAAGTGTCCTTGTTATACACTTGAGCATCTTTTGGGTATATGTCCAGGAGTGGTATAGCTGAATCTTGAGGAAGCACTATTCCTAATTTTCTGAGAAAGCATCAGATTGATTTCCAAAGTGGTTGAACAAGATTACATTCCCACCAGCAATGGAGGAGTGTTCACCTTTCTCCACAACCTCTCCAGCATGTGTTGTCCCTTGAGTTTTTGATCTTAGCCATTCAGATAGGCATAAAGAGGAATCGCAGGGTCATTTCGATTTACATTTCATGATGACAAAGGATGTTTAGAGGGAGGGGGTTACAGCCAGGATACAAAATGAATATATCCTAAAAAATAATAACAATTTAAAAAACACAGAGTACCATTAAATGCATATGCTTAGTATTGTAAAAGAATTAAATATTAAGAAGCTGGCAATTCCATAATCTAAATTTGAGTGTGCAATTCTATAAAATAATGTCTTTCATGAGGTCGTACTATCTATTAATGTGACACTGTCTTCCCAAGTTGCCTTTCTGAGTATGTGGTCACTCTATTACAAGTAAGTTTTAGCACATGAATTATATGTAAATAAATGATTTGTAGCATTATTCATTAAATATACACAAACCTCAACACCATGAATAACTGTAGTGTTTTAATGAGAAATGTCCTCCATTGGCTCAGGGATTTGAGTGCATTAGCTAGTACATGCTCATCAGTAGCAAAACTGAAAAACAGAATGAAGATTAAAAGGAAATTTCTTAATTATAGTTGTAACATAAAATTATATAAAATTTATACTAGGGAAAAATAATACTTAAACATTAAATGTGGAAGTGTACCAATTTGGAAAAACTGGGCAGAAATGATAAACATCATTAGAATTACAGTTATCACCAGTAAAGAAAGAGAAAATAAGTTTAAAAAAAAAAAGGTTATTTAAAAGACTTCTGTGTGTGGACAGAGATTGGGCGGCTAGAGCACTTGCTTCCCAGCTTGCCAACTCAGATCTCCTGAACCCGATTCACACAGTCTGTAGACCAAGCATGCCCTTTCTGCAAGGTAAGGCTAGCCCACTAGGAAATGGCTGGAAGCATGTGGGCACCTATCCTGGCGGCACAGGTTTGAGCAGCAGGAGACCCTGTCTCAACCAGAGAGCACAGCACGAACCGACAGTGAAAATGACCTCCGTATGCATATCATGGCTTACGTGAGCCCATTCTTTCCTCCCCACTGAGCTGGTGAAGCGAACTTCATTGTCACGTGGGATTCACACACACCTTTGTTGGTATCGCACTATAAAATCTTTAATGATAATCTATAAAATTATTCTGTTTTAAGACTGTTTCGAAACAAATATTATTAGTCGTTATTTGAAATGTTTTCATAGAGACATGCATTACATTATATTAAGAGGCATACTGAATGTGCTAGCAATATGAACTGTATGCTGAAATAATCAGGATAAGTTAAATGTTTAATGTAATGTTTAAACTGCCTTTAATATTTAAATTCAATTTCATGATAGTTTCTTAAGTGAAATTATATAAGTTGGATTTTTAAGTTTTGCCCAAATTGTCAATATTTATATAAAAAGATTAAAATTATAAAGGAAAACTTTCCTGTGCTAACACATATACTAACACATACATATACATTTAGATGCATACATTTACCATACCAGTTATATAGGGAATGTTAACTAGATATTTATAACATTTCTCCAAGTGAAGACTGGGAACATCATCTTTCAGCTGTTTTGGCAATACATTATTTAGTTTAAGTAAACTTGCTTGATGCCACACTTTGCTAGGACATGCAAGTCCATTGAGGAAGAACAGTTACCGAGTGGCTGAAAATGTTAACCAAGCAGAGGACCGCCACTGTAAAGATTACTTTGGCACTACAGATGTCAACAGACATGCACTTTCTTAAATTTACATTCAGTTTTCCTGCTACTAACATGAATACATTGTTCTCAAATACACATTTATTAAATAATAGGAAATTTGTATGTACGCTCTAAGTCTTAATTATTTTTATTTTAACTCACAGCCAGCACTCTCTATTTTGTCTTTGACATCGTAGAATGACAATAAGTCATTCACAGTATGCTTCTTCCTCCTGCTTTTGATTCAAGAAGAGCTATCAGCTTTTTCTGAAGCCATGTCTTTACTCTGAAATCATAAGTCTTTAATTCTCTGGAACGATGAACCAATTAAATACCTTCTTTCATAAGTTGTCTTCTTGGCCATAGGGCTTTATCACAGTAACAGAAAAATAACTAAGTCAGAAATTAGCACCAGAAAGTAGGCTTTTTCATGAAGAATGTGACCATGTTTGTTGGTTACCTTGAAATATTGATAAGCAATGTGCATCACAGGTAGACTAAACATCTCAGAGATCCATGATACCGTTAGTTAAAACAACATGTGAGGGCTGGAGAGAGGGCTCAGCCATGAAGGATAGGCTCACAACCAAAATAAAACAACATGCTAAATTGGTAAAGTGTTATCTCATTCTGCATCTGTAATAATTCATCAGTATCATGTTTAGATACATACTAGGGAAATTATATTATTATCTAACAAAAGAAGAAACCTACTTCAATTATTGCTTTAGTTTAGGGTTCCTGAATGCAGATTCTGAGATAGAGAATTTCATGCAGAAGATTTATCTAGTAGTCTCTCTGTCTCTCTCAGAAAATTTCACCTAAGGAGTCAATGAACATCAGAACAGGAGCAGGGCCTATCCACCCCGTAGCAACAAGTATAGCCTAATGTTCCTTTAACTTGCTCCAAATAGAAATGAAGGAGCTTTAGTAGCCTTGCTACAGCTGGTGATGGAGCAAGAACTTAGCCATAGATAAGGCAGCATTCTGAGAGGAAAGACAATCCTTCCTGGGAGTCAGAGCTGTGAGTTACAACAGTTCATATTGTCGAAAGCTGACCAACATACGGCAGAGACTAGAACCTGAGCACCACATCTTACAGGCTTCCACAAAGTAAAGCTTCCATTCAATCATTAGATAAATTGGGGAATCACAATAAACTACAGAATATTCCAACTAGTCTTGAAAGTCTCAAAAGATAAAAAGAAAAAAAAAAGGTTTTCATTGTATCATGTTTTCAGGGCACTACCTTGGAGGAACCCTTGCCTTTACCATGTGTTGCTTGGAGTTTCAATGTAGATATATGAAAACTGAGGCAAGTCTCTAGCAAATAACAGTTCTATGTTGATAACTGAAAAGCTACCAGATGGTCTGGCAGCAAGGTTCCAACTGTTGTGGAAATTGGGGAATAGACTTATCTTCTTGCCTACTTGGAGGATCATCCCCTGTCTACAGGGAGGCGAGCAGTCAGGGTCTTATGAGGAGAATCTATTTTTGTTAAAGAGCTTTTAATCTCTATCGATTGAAGACATTTTGTGTTTTATCTTAAAAGCCATCTCAGCTTGGTTGGGATTGACTACCCAGAAGGCCGCTTTAAGAGTTTTTAATCACTCTCTGGAATCTGTGGCAGAAATTTTCATGACTGATGTGGACAAGGAAATGAGCATGCTCTTCACCTGCTGACTGAGATTTACTCCCGTGGATACCACATCATAAAGTAGGGAAGGCTCTGGCTATCTCACCTTGGAAGAGGTAAAGCCTCAACTGGCTCCCTATCCTATTGTGAGTATTCCTCCCTCATTTGGACTTACAGAGTGAAAAGTTAGTCTAAACAGGCTCAAGAATATCACAGACAATGGCTCACGTAAAGTGACAGAATTTCGTACACAGGTTTTAGTTTTAACATATTTGCTGGAGTGTAAGCAGTCTTACAGACATACATCCAACTTGCTCAATTGTTTAAGATGGGTTTGAATTCTGAGAGTGCAATAATGTGATTCGGAATGGGAGTGTCTGTTTCTCCTATTTTCTAGTGTGGCATTCGTACAGCTTGATTCAAGCTAGGAAGCATTAAATAAATGCCCTCAGATACTTGTGCATGCATATTGGAAGTGCTGAAAATGCTTCACATTCTTATTTATTGTAAGGAATTTAGCAAGGACACTTCCAGATACACTCCACTACCACAATCCCCACTCTGGCTTTTCATAACAGCTTCTCTACTTCCAATTTCCCCAGGACAGAAAATGATATTCTTAATACATTGTGTAATTTCAAATTTATTGTCTATTAATTTTCTATCCTACTCTGAATAAGTGGTCCTTACAGCTGCAATTTTGGTATATTTTGTTCACATCTGTACATTAAGTCTGAAACTACAATGTGACACACAGTTGGAATTCAATAAATAGGTAATTATTAAAATGGATGAGTTCACCACCAATACAGTCTACTTCCCCAACTGACCCATAATTACACAACCTATATTAATTTGAGCAACAACTAAAGCTAAATGTTTGTGGGAACTTTATGGCTTCACTCAACTCTCAGTCAGTGGGCTAAGTGATAATTGGTCTAGAAATAACTTATTTTGATCTTAAATAATATTGCAATGTCATTTATACTGTGTTTATGTTTCCCTGCTACTATCATTCCTGCCTTACATCTTGGTCAAATGAACAATATCAAAACAACAGTATGCAATGTTTGGATACTATTTAAATGTGAGGTAAAGCATGAAAATTATAGCAGTTTGTCCTCTAAGAAGAGGATGTAAAAGATTACATCCTAGCACTATAGAGAGCAGATTGTTCATATGAGTCTGGAGACAATTATTACATTAAGCTTCTATTAAACCCACTGCTTTACATGCTAAAAATCGAATATAATAGTTAAAAATACTATAATTAAAGAAGTGAGCACAATCCCTTAGTGAAACCACTTTACTATTAAATGCTTGAGGAAGAAATTAATTTATTCCAAAGAAATTGACAACCAATTAGGGTGTACTTGATGCTCTTTCAACTCTTTCTCCACACTCCTGGATGTTAAAATCTACGAGTGAAGCACACCAAATTCTTTTCTTCACTCTCAACTACATAAGACCTTGCACAGTGCCGATATAACAAAAGCAGAGGATTTGTTGTGCAGGAGATACATGTCACCAGATGCTGTGTCTACAGTATGTTTTGTGGATTTTGTACGTATTATGTGTGGCCACGCTCAAGTTTATATTCCAAATGCTGGCATAAAGAATCTCATAGGCAA
The DNA here is from genome assembly GCF_907164565.1 of Psammomys obesus. NCBI lineage: Eukaryota > Metazoa > Chordata > Mammalia > Rodentia > Muridae > Psammomys > Psammomys obesus. The sequence continues at coordinate 27,829,340 of NW_026596095.1, forward strand.
GGAAGAGAAGTGTGAATTCGTTCTTAGAGGCGTAATTGTATCTGCTTCCATCCTGTCACTTTTTCCCACTTCCTACCCTTTCAGCAAGAAGAGAATAAAGGTCTGATATCTTACATCAGAGAGATGGTAGCGCAGGTGGGACACCTAATAAACTTGGCTGGAGTTTCATGATGCCACTGGCACATGGCGCTCCAATAAATATGTCTGTTTGTTTGTTTTCTAAAGAGAGAGAAAGAAAAGGTGTGGAATTGGTAAATGGGGGAGGCGAGGAAGACCAAGCAGGAGTTGGAAGTTGTTAAACCATGATTGTAGAACTAGACTTTCACCACACCTACTTTATTTAGGGTTCTTAAGCACATTTCCCCCCTTCCAATTCCCTGAAAACTTAGGTAGGAGATTAGTAGGGAAAAGTCCTCTTCTATCTACTTCCTGCTCATTAGGTTCATGTGCCTTTGAGGGAAGAGCAGACTCAGTCATCAGGATACTACCAATCCAGTCCAAATGCCAGCACCATGCAGCAACGTGATGTCAGTGAAAGCCGAAAGACTCAGCCTGAAGGAGCTCTCTGGAAATTTTCTTTCTGCTGAGTGACGTGTGGAATCATGAAGATCAGTGCAGCAATGGTGGTCCAAAAAGCAATGTCTCACTGTTTGTGGGCCTCTATATATTTGCTCTCATCAGAGTCCACTCATAGATGATTCCAGCTGGCCAAAGTCACACCCTACACACATGAGAGCTCACAGAAAACATCACGAGCCCTCTCACAAGCCAATCTGGACAAAACATCAGGTGTCCAGCTTGCAGCAAAACATCACTGAGTCTTCAAGGAAAATAGAAATTTCTACTTCACATAACAAACAAATAAACAAAAACAAACAAACAAACAAAACGCTATGAACTTAGTTGAGCAAATGTCCTTATTGAATTGGTGGGTCATTTTTGGATGTATGCCTAGGAGTGGTATAGCTGGATCTTGAGGTAGTGCTATTCTCAAATTTCTGAGAAAGGACATGTTCAGATGTGGCCAGTTGTCAGCTCAGTCTCCGTGTGTATTTCTGAGTGAGGGGAACAGGGGATGCCTCTAGCATGAACTCAGTTTACAGCTCTTTGATAACTTATCCCTGATAATGCAGTTTTTCCAGGCCACAGAGGAAGAGGATCCACGCAGTCCTGATGAGATTTAACAGGTTACAGGCAGATAGAAATAGTGGAGAACTCCTCTTTTCAGTGGACTAGGGGAAAGGGGTTGGGGAGAAGAGGGAGGGACAGTGGGACTGGGGAGTTGAGGGAAGGGACTTCAATCAGCATATGTAATGAACAAACTGTTAAGAAAAAATCATTTAAAAATTGCATTCAGAAGAGGAAGAAAACAGGGACCAGGACAGGAGCCTAACACAAAGGGCCTCTAGAAGATTCTACAGCAGCAAGGTATCAAAGCAGATGCTGAGACTCACAGCCAAACTTTGGGGAGAATGCAGAGAATCTTAAAAAGAAGGGCAAGATGAAAGTCCTGGAAGGGACAGGAGCTCCACAAGGAGAGTAATAGAACCAAAAATTCTGGGCCCAGGGGTCTTTTCTGAGACTGATACTCCAACCAAAAACCAAGCATGGAGATAACCTAGAACCCCAGCCCAGTTATAGCCCATGGCAACTCAATGTCCAACTGGTTTCCCTAGTAAGGGAAACAAGTGCCATCTCTGACATGGACTCAGTAGCCCTCTCTTTGATCACCTCCCCCTGATGGGCAGCAGCCTTATCAGGCCACAAAGGAAGACAATGCAGCCAGTACTAATGACACCTGATAGGCTAGGGTCAGATGGAAGGGGAGGAGGACCTCCCTTATCAGTGGACTGGGGGAGGGGCAAGGGAAGAGAAGAGGGGAGAGAGTAGGATTGGGAAGGGGCTACAGCTTGGATACAAAGTGAATAACTTGTAATTAATAAAATTAAGAAAAATATTTTTAATTAACTATATATATTCATATAAAGAAAAATATTTTTCTTAATAGTCATCAAATAAAATACAGAAATGTAAATTTATAAACATTAGATAGAACCATTGTACTCATATGAAATTTAATTTGTACACAATAGAAAAATAGAAAAAAGATAACAAGTTTATATAAATAAAGCACTAAACAAGTTTCAAGCAGGTCTACCCATGAGAAAGTAGTCATCCTAGTTATCATATACTAAGGACTGTTTCCAACATTTCAGTTATGAATTAGATGTGGTCTTATATTCATTAAATCAAAATATTATATTTGTTCAGATAATGAGGAAACTAAAATGCATGAAGGTTAAATATTTGCCCATGGATGTCCAGGTAATATCTGTCACAGCTTAAGATGAACACAGGCACTGTTTTGCGAGGCTGGATGTGAGAGACTAAATCACAATCATTTAAACTGTAAATCTGTCAAAAAGTGGTAGATTGAAGGCTCTGTCTATAGTCATGCACCAGGATTCCTACCGTTATGTCTTTCTAACTCTACATCCATAAGACAGGTGAGTGTAATATTTGTTAAAGTGAGGGTCAGAGTCCACCTATTTCATAACCTCTTAGACAATGTAGGCTCTTAAACATTTTCCTAAAGAAAATATGTACAAAATAAGTTTTATAAATCTATATTTAAAATTATATATAAATATATATATAACCACTAAGTCTAGACATTGAGATATATATATATATATATATATATATATATATATATAATCTCTTTTACTCACACTAATAAAATTAGTAGTAAATATATTCTGTACACTTATAAAGTTTTACTTTCTTATTTTATGTATATGAACTATTTTCTTGCACATATGAATGTGTATAATGTTTTTCCCTTGTGCCCATGGAGTCCGGAAGACAGCATCACATCGCCAGGAGCTAGAGAGAGAGAGATAGTTGTGAAATACTGAGTGCTGGAATCAAACCTGGGATTCTCAATAAGAGCTGCTAATGATTGTACTGATGAGCATGTGTCAGACCTACATACATTATTATTAGGAAAAGTGTGTGGAAAACTAGTATTCATTAACACGGCACTCCGTACCTGGGTTTTACCTGATGAGATCTAGCAAGGAACATGATGTACATGAATTTTGCTGTTTGTATTGTGTTTACTAATATTAGCTATAATTACACATTAAAAATATGACTTGGTACATATTCAGGTAAAATTTGAATGATGTTTTAGTAAATGCAGAGAACATTCTATTAAAGAAAATAAAAAAGTTTTGGTTTGTCCTAAATAGAAAGAACAATTCTACTATTTTTATCTCAATTTAAACAACAGTAAGGTGTATTTGGAAAACATATATGTAAGCAATTTCAAACTGCAAACATATTATTCTTGCCTTAAATGCACATGTATGGATAATTTTACAACAGTTCATTTGTGCATTCATTCAAAATTATTTTAAAAAAATACTGAACTCTTCCAGACACTAGCTAAAGCACTAGGGGCAGTTTTTAACATGAGATGTAAATCTTAGAAATAATTTTGAGTTATATTTATATATTGTGTATGTAATCAAAAGAGTGATCTTTATAAACCATAAAAGACCATAGTGTCCAAACTGATGTGCAGGTTGTAAATATTCACTGTAGGCTTTCCAAAAAAAAAGCAGCTTATCTTCTAAAGTTATTGTATAACTAATGTAATTATGTTTGCTATTTCTCCCATAGTATCTGTAAGTCCTGTGTTTCAGGGCCACTTACCTTCTATCTGAAATAAGAATGAATACTGCAGGGGTGTTTTAGACAAGCATCATAGCATGTGACAATAAACAAACAAAAAAGAAGACCTTCATTTCAGTTGAACTCATAAAGCATTCATTGATGCTGCATGGAGTTTCCTTTATTACAACAATGTGTCTTAAAGCTATTAAGTGGATGCAACCATTATGCACAACAATGATCTGCGAGTTCTAGAGCAATTTCACTCAGAAATTCTGTGTCAGTCCCTTAAAGTCATATCTGGAGTTTGCAATAAAAATAGCTAAGTACTGTCTTCATAAGGAAATAAATCCCCCATGAGATCAGTGCATCTAAATAAGTATAAGTAGAATGCTATTTGCCAGTCTACTTAAATCATTTAACATGTGTATATACAGTGTTTATTTATCCCATATTCACCACCATTCCTTCCTCTAAGTTCTCTCAGATGCGCCATCAGACCCCACACGTCCTAACTTCATGTTTTTTTTTTAATTTTATTTTTTATATTAATTGCAGTTTGTTCACTTTGTATCCCATCTGTAGCTCTTTCCCTTATCTCCTCCCAATCCCACCTTCCCTCCCTCTCTCTTCTCCTCCCATTCCCCTCTCCAAGTCTACTGATAGGGGAGGTCTTCCTCCCCTTCCATCTGACCTTATCTTGTCAGGTCTCATCAGGACTGGCTGCATTGTCCTCCTCTGTGGCCTGGCAAGGCTGCTCCTCCATCGGGGAGGGGGGAGGTGATCAAAGAGCCAACCACCAAGTTCATGTCAGAGACAGTCCCTGTTCCCATTACTAGGGAACCCACTTAGAAACTGAGCTGCCATGGACTACATCTGAACAGGTGTTCTAGATTATCTCTATGCATGATTTTTGGTTGGAATATCAGTCTCAGAAAAGACACCTGTGCCCAGATATTTTGATTCTGTTGCTCTCCTTGTGGAGCTCCTGTCCTCTCCAGGTCCCACTATCTCCCCGTTCTTTCATAGGATTGTCTGCACTCTACCCAAAGTTTGGTTAAGAGTCTCAGCATCTGCTTTGATACACTGCTGGGTAGAATCTTTCAGAGGCCCTCTGTGGAAGGTGGCTGTCTTGTTTCCTGTTTTCTTCTACTTCCATACCTTTTGTCTTTCTGAGTGAGGACTGTCTTTCTGAAGATGGAAGGACCTCCTTCTTGCTGAGCTTCTTTAGGTGTACAGATTTTATTATGTTTATTCTATATTATAGGTCTAATGTTTACTTATAAGTGAGTATATACCATGTGTGTATTTCTGCTTCTGGGATACCTCACTCAGGATGATCTTTTCTAGATCCCACCATTTGCCTGCAAATTTCATGATTTCCTTGTTTTTAATTGCTGAGTAGTATTCCATTGTGTAAATGTACCACAATTTCTGTATCCATTCCTCCATTGAGGGGCATCTGGGCTGTTTCCAGGTTCTGGCTGTTACAAATAAAGCTGCTATGAACATGGTAGAACAAATGTCCTTGTTGTGTACTTGAGCATCATATATGTTTTTACATTATTGTTATAAACCATAGTACAATTAGTGTTGTATGGAAATGGCAAACATGCACTGTACCATGGTCAACCTTCCAGGAACCACACCACTAGAGATAGCTGACTCTCCCTCCCCTCATAGCTATCAACCGTCTATAGCTCCCCATCTAATGTTTAAGGCTGTGAGTCCCTCTCTTCTTTGTGCTGAATCTTGATGGCCTTGACCTTGAACAGGCAATCACAGGTTCTGGAGTTCATGAGTACTGTAGTCCACCAATGTCTAGAAACACTGTTCGATTCAAGCCTCCACTACTCCTAGCTCTAATGATCTTTCCTCCTCTTCCTCAGTGATGATCCCTGAATATCAAGAGGGGATGCAATATAGCCGTCTTACCTTGGTGAGCATTTTACAGATATTCTTTCAGTATTTGAAAGTTAACTACTGTCCATTACACTAAGAAGCTTCTTGGGTAAGATCTGACACTACACCATGCTATAGGCAGACAGATAACAATTTAGAGGCCAGTTCAATAATAGTCATTCAGCAAAATAATACTATACCTACCGCCATGTTCTAATAGTTCCCCAATCGTGGGCTTCGTGTGAGATTTACAGTATCAGACATGGGTAGGTATCCATCTGTAAAGGGGGCCTTAGATTCCACCTGAAAGTTGCTGGTTACAGCCATAGCATTCATGCTCCTATTTCACCCATGGCTATGTCTTGATGGATGAAATGTAATTGTTTTCACAGTGTGAATAGTTGGGTGTGAGCTCTGCCAGCTTTACCGCTCCAGCACCTTATACTGCACTCTCTGATGCTAGGAGAGCTGTTCAAAAGACCAGCTGCTTTCAAGCCAGTTCCAACTGGATCATTAAGTATGTTTCTACGAGATTCAGTAGGAAACAAACAACACTACTAAGACTTATTGTGAAACACAAGTGCTTTCTACAGACCGTTTTGCAAACATGTGCAATGGCAACATCATTTTTCATGCAGGACATGCACTGTCCTTGTTCGTGGCATTGAGCTCTGCATACTTGAAACCGTTGCAGAATATCAAATATTAAATTTCACTTGGCATTTTCATAGAGTTTGAATGTGTACATTGTTGATTATAAAATTTGTCCAATTTCTAGAGCCGATGGCAAGGCCATGATATTATTTTGTGGGTGAAATCAGACTTAGCAAAACTGAGTGAAGATATTAAAATTAAGTTTGTGTACATACCATGTACATCTTTCTAGGTCTAGGTTACCTTATTTAGAATGATCCTTTCTAGTTCCATCCATCTGCCTGCAAATTCCATGATTTTTTTTAAACAGGTGAGTAGTATTCCACTGTGTAAATACACCACGATTTCTGTATCCTTTCTTTGGTTGAGGGATATCTAGGTTGTTTCAAGTTTCTGGCTATTATGAATAAAGCTACTATGAACATAGTTGAGAAAATGTCCTCACAGTATGGTAGAGAATCTTTTGCTTTATGCAAATGAGTGGTATCTCTGGGTATTGAGGAAGAACTATTTCCAATTTTCTGAGAATGTGCCAAAATGATTTCCAGAGAGGTTGTACCAGTTTGCACTCTCTGTAGCAATGGAGGAGTGTTCCCATTTGTCCATATCCTCTCCTTAGCCATTCTGACTGGCATAAAATGGAATCTTAGAGTCCTTTTGATTTGCATTTCTCTGATGGCTAAGGTCATTGAGCATGTCTTTAAGTTTCTCAGCCATTAGAGATCCCTCTGTTGTGAATTCTCAGTTTAGTTCTGAACCCCATTTGTTAATTGAATTATTTGATTTGTTGATGTTTAATTTCCTAAGGTTTTTTTTTTATATTTTAGATATTAGCCCTCTGACTTTGTAGGGTTGGTAAAGATCCTTTCCTAATCTGTAGGCTGCCATTTTGTATTGACCGAGTCCTTTGACTGACAGAAGTTTCTCAGTTTCATGAAATCCTATTTATTAATTGTTGATCTCAGAGGCTATGCTCTTGGTGTTCTCTTCAGGAAGTTGTCTTCTATGCCAATGAGTTCTAGACATTTCCCCATTTTTGTCTTCTAGTAGATTCAGTCTCCGATTTTATGTCAAAGCTTTGATTTACTTGGACTTGAGTTTTGTGCAGGGTGACAAATGGGATCTATTTTCTTTTTTCTACATGCAGACATTCAGTTTTGTCCAACAACGTTTGCTGAAGATGCTTTCTTTTTTCCCATTGTATGCTTTTGGGTTTGTTGTTGTTGTTGAAAATCAAGTGCCTGTAGGAGTGCAGGTTTTTTTCTGGGTCTTCACTTTGGTTCCATTGATCAAGCTGTCTGTTTCTATGCCAATACCATGCATATTTTATTACTGTTTCTCTGTAGTATAACTTGAAATCAGGGATGTTGATACCACCAGAAGTTTTTTGTTGTACAGAACTATTTTGGCTAACCTGGATCTTTTATTTTTCCATATGAAGTTAGCAGTTGCTCTTTTCAGGTCTGTATAGAATTGTGTTGGGATTTTGATGGGAATTACTTGAATCTGTAGATGACTTTTGGCAGGATGGCCATTTTTACTATGGTAATCCAGCTGATCCATGAACTTGGGAGATCTTTTCACCTCCTAAAATCTTTCACTTGCTTAGTTTGGTACGCCAAGATATAATATTATTTGTTGCTATTGTGAAGGATGTTGTTTCCCTAATTTCTTTCTCAGCTCTTTCGTCTCTTGTATAAAGGAGGGTTACTAGGTCTTTTGATTTGATTTTGTATCCAGACACTTTGCTGAGGGTGTTTATCAGCTGTAGGAGTTCTCTGGTAGAATCTTGGGCTGTCACAAATATATGTTATCGTATCATCTGTGAATGGCAATAGTTTGAATTATTTTCTTCAAATTTATATCTCCTTAATCTCTTTCACTTGCCTTCTTGCTCTAGCTAGAACTTCAAGTACTATATTGAAGAGATAAGGTGAGAGGGAGCAGCCTTGTCTTGTCTTGTCCCTGATTTTAATGAGAACGCTTTAAGTCTCTCTCCATTTAACTTGATTTTGGCAATTGGCTTGCTGTATATTACCTTTATTGTGTTTAGGTATGTGCCTTGTATCCCTGATATCTCCAAGACTTTAAACATGAAGTGGTGTTGGATTTTGCCAAATGCCATTTTATCATATAATGAGATGATCATATACTTTTGTTCTTTCAGTTTTTTTTTTTTTGGTGGATTAACTTATATATTATGTTGCACCATCCCTGAATTCTTATGATAATGGTGGATATTATTTTTTAATGTGTTCCTCAATTCCTTTTACAAGTATTTATTGAGTATTTTTGCATCAATGTTAATAAGAGCTATTTTTCTAGAATTCCTCTTTTGTTGGGTTTTTGTGTGGTTTAGGTATCAGGGTAAGTGTGGTTTTATAGAATGAGTTTGGCAATGTTCCTTCTGTTTGCATTTTGTGAATAGTGTGAGGAATATTGATATATTAGTTCTTTGAAAATCTGGTAGAATTCTGTACATATGGTATGCACCCATTTATAAGCAGGTATTACATCTATAGTAGAGGATAACCATACTACAATACACTGATCTGTAGACGCTAAGTAACAAGGAGGGCCTAAAGAATGGCACTGGAATGTCACACAGAAGGGGAAATAGAATAGAGAGCATAAGTGGATGAAGAGAGGGAACTGGGCAGGAGATGGAATGAGGAGGGAAACAAGGGTGGGAATGAGATATGGGGAGAGCTGGGGTGGGAGGTAAAAGGGCTGGAACAAGAAGGGAAACCAAGGGGGGATCTCTTTTTCAAGCGGGAGGCCTGCAATGGGGTAGGCCTGGGAGAAAATGGGTGTGACACTAGTTGAGATCCTTACAGAAGTGGGACATGAAGATTGAAATGATCTCCTTTTAGCCAGGAAGGACTATTAGAAGGAAAAACAACCCACCACAAAACCTTTGATCAAAAAATTACAATGTCTACAAGAAATATAGGGATAAAGAGGGAACAAAGATTGAGGGATTGTCTAACCAATAATTGGCCCAACCTGAGATCCATCCCTGGCACTATTAATGATGCTCTACTTTGCTTACAGACAGAAGCTTAACTTGACTGTCTGACTGTCATCTGGAGGTTCCAGCTTGCAGTGGATTAAGACAGATTCTGGAACTTGCAGCCAAGCAGGGGGCCAGAACTCCAGGGCTCCCATGGAAGTGTTGGAGAAAAGAGGGAAGAACCTGGAGAGGACAGGAACCTCACAAGAAGACCAAAAAAACAACCAAACCAGACACATGGGGGCTTATAGAGACTGAGAAATCAACTAAGGGACACTCATGGCCTGTACCCAGGCCCCCTTCACGTATGTGATCTTCCTATGGGGCTCCTGGCAAGTGGAGGGGAGGCTGTTTCTAACATGGACTCTATTGTCTGTGTTTGGATCACTTGTCCCTGGCAGTACTGCCTTGCCTGGCCTTAGGGGATGAGGATAAGCTCAATACTCATGTGACTTGATGTGCTGGGGAGGGTTGATACAGTGGGTGGCTCCCCTTTTTTGGAGGAAAAGGGAGAGGGAAGGGGAAGAAAGGAAAGAGGGACTGGGAGGAGAGGTGGTAGGGGCATCCTTGGCATGTAAAGTAAATCAACTAATTTAAAAAGGAAAGAAAAGAAAAAAAAACTGAAAGAAATACAAAAAGCAAGTTTGAGGCTGTAGGAACTATTTTGTGTTTAAATCATAAATGAATATATACAGATACACATCACACATGTAAGAATATAGTCATTAATTCTTTCAGTCAGCTCTGAAGCCCTTAAATAATACAAAAGATAGTCTTTTAAAGCAATCTTATGAAACAAAGATATACATTATGAATGAATGAGTAGGATTTATTGATTAAAAATTAGAAATTTTGCATAGGTTAAAAACTATAGCTACTTATTACATTCTCTTTTGTTTGTGAGAGAGATCAGAGACACTCACTTTCATATAGATAAACTCATTTAATTTATATCATTCTTCATATTCATTTTGTACATGACGAAACTAAGAGCAAGAACAGAATGATTCTGCACCTAATAAAGAATAAGCTGCCGATGCAACCAGAAGACATAGTTTCTTAAGAAGATGAGTTTTTTTAAAAATATGCTTACAAAAGCTGTGTACATAAATTATTGAAGAAAGAAATTACCATTTTTCAATTAAATTATTTGATTAATTACTTTAATTAATATCAAATTATCAGACTCTACATATGATATATCATCAGAGTATGAGATTCTGATGTTACATATATAGTGTAGATTTGTAGAATGCTGGAAAAATCATGCCAGAGAACTCTCATCTCTTCTTTCCTTATTAATTACCTAAAAATGAGAGACGAAGCTATGGTTCTGCTAGGTCAAAAGCTGGATTAAAAATAAAGCTAAAACCCTTATAACTAAAACAGGTGCAACATACTAAAGAACAGAAGATGCAGGCAGTCCTAAAAAGACTTGATAGTCTGGGGTCGATTGGTAAGGGAAGAGGGCCTCCCCCCCTTTTGAGGTCTAGGGGACAGGGATAGGTGAAAAGAGGGAAGGAAGGTGGGACTGGGAGGAGACAAGGGAAAGGGCTACAATCGGGATGTAAAATGAATAAATTAATTTTTTAAAAGATGGATCAGCACAATGGACTTCATTTTTAAAGCAATTTATCTCCAAAGAGTTACTGGCCAATTCATTACAAGAATTTGCAAAATGGGAAACATCAAGAGTCAGCCACTCTTGTATTACTATGATCAACTTGATTAGATAATCTGCCTTCACAATCCTTTCCCACAATAAAAAGCAGCCTTTCACATATCATAAACATTTCATATAAATTAAGATCATTGTGGCTATTAAGCTCTTCAACACCATTATTGCAAATTCTCTTCCAAATATATTAATATTTCACACAGCCAGGGGCAAAGAAAGATAGGAATGTTTTATTTTAAGGAAAAAATACAATACATACATATTTATTTTTTCTAGATAGATAAAAGTAAATTGGGAATGCCATTCTTTTTCTATAGCTGAATTTAGAAAAAACTTTAGTAACTCTGCATTCTCCTGGGCAATTCTGTTGACAGTATTACAAAAATTGCAAGCTGAAAATATGCACAAGTCAGAACTAATTATTTAGGTGAAACTAAGTATGTAAAGGCACATGAAGCATTCTTTCATTTCTAACCACAAATTCTCTGTGACTTTTAATATAAAATACATAGTAAACCTTTCATATTTTTCATCTGAAATGACCAGATGTTCTGATGAATGTTTTACTCTTTTTAGGAATCATAAATGTGCTTTTCTTCAATCTGAAATGTCAGTGTGATATTATTCCCATCTGATATTAGCTGATGACTATTTCTTAAAATTAATTCATGGTATTTGGATAACTATTGAGAGTGTGCTTTACTTCTTCAAGTTACTGAAATATAAAATGGCCTCTTTATAGAAGTATCCATGTGAACAATTTTCTGTTTTTAAAAAATATTTTTCTTTGATTTCTTTTGCTGTTCAATAAAAGTTTATATATACATACACCAATATGTGTGTTTATATTGTAATATACCACCTTGTTTATATTTTTTTAAGGTAGAGGTGATAACATCACCATTTCTTTATGAAATTCCATTCTAGAAAGTTTCTGTCTTCTCTTTTTAATAAGGCCTAACACAAATATTTGCTATATTTTACAATTGAATTTGTTCCTCCTTGAGTTGGAGATCTTTCAGTTCCCTATTCAACTTTTCCACTTATGATAAGTACATTTATTTTTTACTTCACTTGAGAACAGGAGATTAATAAAATAATAGAAATACTATTTTCCCACAAGGTCGATTGAGGGATTGTAGAAAGAACAGCTTCATTATTGAATGCCTTCAGATGAAGAGTCTTATGATCTTGTTTAGATAAAAACAAATCATTTTGCATTTTTAATGTATAAGTATTTCCTGTGTTGTAAAATAAGCTCTGAGAAAGTTTTTTTTTTTTAATCTGTGTGCAATTACCTAAAAATTCTCCCTCAAAAGCAATAAACAGTAAGCGATATTTGGTTCTGAAGTATAGCAAAACATTTCTCATATTTTCACTTATTCCTCATACTACTCAGAGTTGAGGTTTACAGACAGAGATTGGCACCATCAGAGAGTTGATATTTTTTAATTAAATTTTATTTTTTATATTAATTACAGTTTATTTACTTTGTATCACAGCAGTAACCCCCTCCCTCACCCTCTCCCAATCCCACTCATCTGCCCTCATCTCCTCATATGCCCCTCTCCAAGTTCACTGATAGGGGAGGTCTTCCACCCCTTCCATCTGACCCTAGCTTGTCAGGTCTCATCAGAATTGGCTGCATTGTCCTCCTCTGTGGTCTGGCAAGGCTGCTCCTCCATCAGGGGGAGGCTGTCAAAGAGCTGAGTTCATGTCAGAGACAGTCCCTGTTCCTCTTACTAGAGTACCCACTTGGAGACTGAACTGCCATGGGTTATATCTGAGCAGGGGTTCTAGGTTATCTCCATGAATGGTCCATGGTTGGAGTATCAGTCTCAGTAAAGTTCCCTGGGCCCAGATAGTTTGGTTTTGTTGCTTTTCTTGTGGAGATCCTGTCCTCTCCACATCTCCCCCTTCTTTGCTAACATTCCCTACCTTCTGCCCAAGTTTTATTTATGAGTCTCAATATCTGCTTTGATACCCTGTTGGGTCGCGTCTTTCAGAGGCCCTCTGAAGTAGGCTCCTGTTTTGTTTCCTGTTTTCTCCTTCTTCCAATGTCCGTCCCGTTTGCTTTTCTGAATGAGGATTGATCATCTTACCATGAGTCGCCTTCTAGCTCAGCTTCTTTATGTGTACAGATTTTTGTAGGTTGATGAGTTGATATTTTAAAGGACATATATATGGTCGCATTTATATTCCAAGATCTTCAATCTTCATCTCACTGTCAGTCAGTTTCAGTGTTGAGTAACATGACGAAGACGCAAACTAGAGATACAGAAACCTTGTAGAGGGGAAAGCAAAAATGAAGTTTAAAATCTCACAAAGAACTAACCTTAACAGAATACAGAATCCCCACATCTGATCTGTCATGGTGGTCTCATAGCCACACTTACACCAACACCATTAGATTTCCTGAGTAGTTCAGAAAAAAAAAATTGAAACAGGGACTATGTCAGGCCTCAATGAGCAAGGCATGAGAAAATGCTGTGGATGATACAGGCAGTTTTTCTAAATAAATTCTCAGTTTTTGTTATACACACATGTAAAAATGTAAGCCATGTGAAGGGAAAATAAAGAGCAAAATTCATCAGGATGGCCGTCAAGAAAGAATGTGTACATTGTCTCCCCAAGGTTTTAAACAATTGTAGCCTGCATTGCAGGATACTCTAGGGCACAATTAATTGGCTATCTGATTCACTTTCATACCATAGGAGAAATAATTTACCATTAACTCCCTGGAGCTCTGAAGGAGTTAATGTTCATCACATGGATGAGCTCTTTATTCCCAGAGAGAAGCTAACTCTTTCTGCTTGAGCATAGGAAGAAACTCAATTCAAGAAAATATTAAACCATTTGGAAAGAACATTAGACTGAATTAAACACTCTCTGTGCTCACCCATGTGATAAAATTAGCTCATTGTCTTCTCCTAGTCTGTTTGCCAAAAGCACAAGAAACAAGACTATGTACTACTAATTTAATTGCGTAGCTAACCAATAATATTTGTTAAGTACCTACTGTTTACAAAGAACTATCCACAGAAAGGGCATAGTCGTAATGAAATCAGACTATGCAGAGAAAGCATGATATCTGACCATCAAACTTTGACATCGTCTCTCTGCCTGCAAAATTAAAAGCAACAAAACCTTAAATGTAGTAATTTATTACATATCTGATAGACAGATCACACAATAAACATTGAAACAAATAACTACTGTGTTACCTATTATACCTTTTACTCATTTAAACTTTAAAGCTATTTTGACACTTTAACATATTGACCTAATTAATTACAGTAGACTCTCCTGAAAGCTAGGTACTAGACAATTTTAAAACTTCCTTTATGATTCTAATTTGCATCAAAAATATAATACACTTAACAAGTGTACTATATAATGATATCATATGCTTGTAGTACCACATTTAAGTGATTAGAATATTATACAACATTGTATTTTGACTTCTGTGTATGTGTAGGTATGTGTGTATGTACATAGGTATGTTGACATATGTTTCCTTTTCATCAATGTACATATGAAGGTCAGAAGACAACATCAGCTGTCATTCCCACACATTGATACACAAACACATACTTCCATAATATGCCCCTCACACACATACACACACACACACACATTGGCCTGGTGCTTGCTGATCAGTGAGTCTCAAGGATTCCATTCTCTCTGCCCACACATTGAGATTACAAGTACAGACCATTAATACTACTGTGGGGTGTGTGTGTGTGTGTGTGTGTGTGCGTGTGTGTGTTGGGGGAAGGAGGAATCCTGCAGATTGCTTTTAAGGTAAACATTTTAACAACTTAACCACCTCCACAATAATTCATTTCAGCTTCTTAAGAAAGGGATAATACAAAGTATAAGAATGTAACAATGTTAGTATAGCCAAATATGTATACCCTAATATTATTTTCTTACTAGTAAATGCCTCTGAAACTTTACTGTAGAAAATTCAATACTATTTAAAAATAATAGTATTGATTTTACTTATAATTTTATAAATGGTAATAAAGTATTATTTTCATATACATACAGGCAAAATGTAATTTGCTTTGGTCAAGTCAGCTATCTAAGATGTAAATAACACTATTCAGGAAGCAAGACGTCTCAGAGTCAGCGTCAATACACGTATTTGTTCATTTTTCCTTTCCATCATTATAAAGATGATTGTTAATTTAACACTGCCCATGCTGTGTGTGGGGAAACGCTCTACACCTTGCCCTTGCCTGATGCCATTAGATATTCTTGTGGATTGGCAGCAGACCCATTTGCATTCTATGGAGTGAAGCACTGAGAGAGAATTTATGGAGATTGAAATGTGAGCTACATTGAGAGCATAATTCCAAGCAGATGATTTCAGTTAATTAAAACAAGTAGTACAGGTTCCATATAAATGGGTGCTGGTAATTTCCAGAAAATATGAGCACCAAGTACATCTACTGAACTATACATTTTATCACAGTCTAATCAACTGTGATAAAAAAAATTCTGTAATTACT
This sequence comes from Psammomys obesus, assembly GCF_907164565.1. Taxonomy (NCBI): domain Eukaryota; kingdom Metazoa; phylum Chordata; class Mammalia; order Rodentia; family Muridae; genus Psammomys; species Psammomys obesus. The sequence goes on from NW_026596095.1 coordinate 27,844,782, forward strand.
CTCAAGATATACAGAACAAATTTTTTTTTATCAAACTAATATTCTTCAGTATTCTCTGACGTACGAGATGAAGACCCCATTTTATTTACTTATGTCCTCACTTCTCTTTTACTGTGTCTATTTGCCTGCTTATTATATCCTCCAACAGAAAAAGAATGTGGAATATCTCCGCGGACTTGAAATATTTAGTAATATAAAAAAGTATGTTTGGAGTGAGTGGGAGCTAGGAATATGTTTATGTGAGATAAGTGTGAGGACATACTCCTTTTTTGATTGCCAGACATGCAGGAAAAACAACATTAATTTTCAATACACCATGAATAATGAGAGCATCACCAATAAATTTTCTGTACAGTGATCACTTGCTTATCTTTACACCTTGCTGCTTAGCTGAAAGATGGAGAACCTCAACAAAGATTGTTTCTCAAGTTGGGCCATCTGTTCTACAGTGACTAAGTTCTTCCCGATGTAGCCCATGCTTTCCAATCCTCAGCATCTCTCCATGACTCCATGCCTTTAAATCCAGCACTGTGTGCGGGAGTCTTACATATTATCTGCCAAGTTCTGTTGTCAGCTTGCTGTGAAGCCCTGGCCACAAACTGGACCACAGCTTTTATGTGCTGACTTTGAGGAAATGCTATCAAAAAGATTTCAACTCAGTGATTATAGATTTTTATTAATCACAACTAATTTTTCAGCTCTAGCTAGTCAGCATTCATTGACCCATTAAAGCAAAGGTTTCACTCCCATGGACACTTAATTCAAATATATCACATGAGCAGTCCTGATGGAGTTTTTAAGAGACTCTCAAACTTTATTGACCACATCTCCATCATCTGCATTTTTCTCAGTATTCTTATCTTCCAAGAACTTATAGTTCATTTCACTCTCAGCACCAGCGGCTTTTCCAGGCATTGCAGTAATATCAAAACCAAAATAGTGATGTTTGCTACAACTCCAAACATGGTACCAATATTTTCATCTGTTTTGCCTTCTGTTCCTACAATGACTACCAAGAACAAAAGCAACTCTGAGAGGAAAAGCTTCATTTTATTTTATGTTTCAATGAATTTGGTTCATTACTGGGGAATGACAGGGCAGAAATCCAAGCAAGAACCCAGAGGTAGAAACTGAAAAAACAATCTTAGGGAAAAACTTCTTATTGTCCTGCTTCCTCTGAGGCACTCGGCTACTTCTGTTAATTAGCTCAGGTTCACCTGTCTAGGAACAGTACAAGCCACAGTCAGTTGGGTCCTTCTATATCAATTAGTAATTAATAAAATGCCACACAGACATGCCCTCTAGCTAATCTGATAGAGGCAATTCTTCAATTGACATTTACTCTTCCCAGTTGATTATGGTTTGTGACAGTTTGTCAAAAACTTATTAGTATAGGAAGGTTTTAAAACACAGAAAGGTTATGCTCACAAAGCCAAAATAACGGCTAGTGTCTCAACCTGAGCCCTATTCACTCAAGGCTGAAAATCTAATTAAATTCAAATTAGCTGTTATGCTATCCATGATCAAGAAATTTGTATATGTATTGTGATATTCATTCTTCAATCAACTGTTCAAAGGATAAGATCTTGCCTACCGTTCTTCCACCTTTGTTCCAAAAATTAAATATTCCATTGACTGAGTATCTCTGTCCACAGTGGGTGTAACTATGGCAGTCACAGAATTAAAAAAAAATGTTGATGGAACATAGAAATTTTAATATCAGTAGTTTAATTAATGTCATTAACTTTGTTACACAGAGAAGCAGATGTATGTCTGACCATCTACCTGAATAAGTAAATAGTCATGACCACAGTCTTGTTTATGTTTAAGCATGTTTCTCTTAGTTTTCTCTTCAGTCTATTGATTTTTTTTCTCATTACATAGCTTTATTTACAAATCATATAACATTCCCAATATTTTTACATTGAGATTTTGAGGTACAGAATTTATAAACAATAACAGATGCTATGATTTTATTGATAAAGCTTAGAAATTTAATGAAATAAAAACAGGAACATTGACTTCTGACCTCTTGTAACTGTAAAATTTGTCACAAGGCTTTCCTTATATATTTTCAATGTGAAAGATTAAGTAAGTTATTTAAGAAATGTATTTTGGTGAGCTAGTTATAAATGCTAATTTTTATGAAAATCTGGTTTATGATTTTGGCTCTGTGAATAGCAGCTATAAATCTTATCAGGTTAACTCATTCTGGAGCCAACATCTTAAAAATATGTAACAATGGAGAAATACTATTCCTTGACTTATGTTATTTCTGATTAAGTCATATACAAAGATTTTAAAGCCATGTAAGCTTCACACAGATTTTAGGTATGCTTTAGCTGGATAGAAATAATGAACTTACTAAACCAGATGAGATTTTGCATTAGGTACCACTCATTACTCGGTTGAGGTTAAGATTTATTAGCAAATAACCCAGTCCCTTAATTTTATAGAAATTGATTACACAAAACGTAAATGAGCTCTGAGTTGTTCTATTGGCATCCTCAGAAAAGACAGAAGCTTATACAGAGTATCTTAGTCACAATATCATGACATCAATAAAACATTAACCAAAATATGAATATCTGCATCACAGAAAGTGTGCTACCATTTAGAATACAGAGCTTTAAAAACAGCAACAAGTAGATAATTAACAGTACTGTAGAAGAGGATGTGATTCTATTATCTCTAACCTGATAATCTGTACCTATAATTTTGTTAATACTATTTACTATACTGAAGTTAGTGATATGAAAACTCAAATAAGGATCACTTGACTGAATAGGATGATAGAAATCTAAGAAACATTTTCAGAAGTTAGCAGAATCATAAATTACCCATCATCATTTGCTGGGTAAGAGTGATCTAGAGTTTAATAACAAGTTTTACTAAAATATTAAATTATTTTGAATTTTTTCTTTTTTTTACTGTACGAAAGAAAGAAAATAATATTTGGCATTAAGATGGAGTGATGATACAGTTGTGAAATTTTATGGTGAGTTAAATAAAGGTAATAGAAACATGATGGGAAACTAAGATAAAGCCAAAAAAAAGCTTATTTTTAAGTGCAAATGAAGACATCATCGCATTTGAAGCGATTAAACAATACTAAATTTATGGTTATGGAAAATAGCCAGGTATATTTGGTAAAACAAGCTGGAAATGACGTAAAAGAACACACATTTTCTTCAATCCTTCCGTGAATAAGGCATTCGTTTAGTACCCAAACCAGACAAAGTAGTACAAGAAGGAAAAATTCCGACAGACCAATTTCTCAAACCTTCAAACCAACACTTACAAATTATAACATGAGTCGAGAAACACACAGAACGCATAACTAAACAGAATATCTGTCTGACGCTCTGTGTGCACTTTCATCTAAGCACAAATAAACATGCACATTGACCACCCACAAGTTCCCTGTGCTGTACCACCTGGTACAGGGACTGGGGACTGAGTGCCGGCAGCGCTGCTCCTCCTTCGGTGGCCTTGAGGTTCTCGAAGGCAATGTCCTCAGCACAGATAGAGAAATGCCACATCAGCAGCACTTCCAGCCCCTTGACGCGTGGACCAGACATTTCTGGAAGCCACTGGGCAGCATTTGCTTGCTTTTCTTGCTGCTCCCATAAGCTACTCTTGATGTCAGTCAGGTCTGGGTTTTGGATCATTTACACACCCTGTTGACAATAACTCTGGGTTCTGACAGTCACTTAATTTTGACATATTGCTGTGATTGGTGCCAGGTGAACTTGGTCCTCTCTGTAGTTATCTTGGGCTTCACCAGAAGCCAGAACACAGCCACAAAGTCACAATAAAGATGGCAACAAGTTGGAAAGGAGTGCCAAGGAAGAAGGGATTTAGCTATCAATATTTTGAAGCTCAATTTACAGAATCTCTCTCTCTCTCTCTCTCTCTCTCTCTCTCTCTCTCACACACACACACACACACACATACACACACATACACACACACACACACACACACACACACACACACACACACACACACAAAGCTAGTTGCTTTTGACCTTGGTGTTGTATGCAGGAACAGAAAAGCAAACCAGGACAGAAATCAGTACTGTGTGTTGTGACAGAACTCACTATTTTGATTTTTCCTTTTTATGGTGGAATTTTGAAACTTTGGGCTGGAAAAGCTAATAGTTCTCAGAATCATATTATCAAAATTTTCCCCTTCACAAAAATAAATTCAAAGTAAACTGCATACATTAATGTTGAAAAAAAATACTCTGGAACCTGCAAAGACAAACCTAGGTGATTTTAAGCATTACAAATAATCTTCAGATTGAACAAAGAAGGTATGATTGATGAGGCACTAAATTAATAAGCTGGACTTTCAAATTAAAATATTCTTGCTTGTAAAAGATACCAAGATAAAAAGGAAAGTTGATAATATTTTCAAAAGGTAATTTGATAAGGTACTGTTATCACATGCAAACAAATGAATAAAACACAACCTGTATAAAAATGCACCAAAACCAAGTCTAGTGGTTTGTTCCTACAATCATAACACTCAGAGGATAAGGCTAGAGGGTGATTGTGGCTTTAGTGGCCATTCTAATATATATATGGTGGATAGTAGGATCTCATATGGAAAACATATAAAACAAAGATGGGAGGGTTAAAATTCTAAGCAAGCATCTTGCAAAAAAAATATACACATGGTAAATAAATACATTAAAAAGTGTTCCATATAATATGTTTTTATAGAAATGCAAATTCAGTAATCCTGAAATAACCCAGAATGCTTTTCAGAATGGCCAAAATCCAAAACACTGACACTACATGGAAGTCAGGATGCAAGCAATTGGAACTTTCAAACATCTCTGATGGGAATGACAGAATGGGTCAACCATTTTAGAAAACTGTTTGAATTTTATTTGTTACAAAGCTAGACATACTTTTACCATGGCATATGCTCTTGAGAATGTGTTAAGATGATTTGAAACAACAGACGCTTATAGTAAATTTATCCATAATTATAAAAACTTTGAAGTGATCAAGGTGTTCTTTAACAGGTGAATGGATAAACAGACTGAACTATATCCAAAAATAGCTGTCAAGCCTGGAAAAAGATAGACCAAAATGAGAGAGTAACTAAAAATCGATGCTGTGTGACGATAACCTTACGTCATTCTAGAAATAGAAAACCGTGTGCCACTACAAGAAAGGGTGTGTGATGATGAAGGGCACATTTTGCGAGACCCTGTAACTACACTTAAAGTATGATGTTAGAGTAATGCTGTAAATTTTCAAAGTTTAAGGTGTGCAGCAATAAATGATCCATAATGTAAAATACAAATTCAGTTGTAAATATATGTCTACAGAATTAATTATAATCAAGGTGTCATGCCTGCGAGCTACTTTTTCAGGGGATCATGCCTTAGTCAAGAAGTATGAAAGTAATTTTACATTTTCTGCATACTAGCTCAAAAGTTAAAATTTACTTTAAAATATGATTAGAAATATTTAAATTGAAAATATGTTTCAGCCATGAAGATTAAGCGAAGACTTCCAGGGAAAGACACTATGGTTCAGAATTGTCATCATTAACGTAGACAGAGCAATTTGCAGAAGTACTTATTTCATTTGAACAAGTTTTAATTATGAATGTGTGTGTGTTTCTTTGTGTGTGTGTGTATGGACGTGCGTGTGTAGGGAACATACATGCTATGGTGTGTACAGGTCAGAAGGCAACAGTTCTTTCCTTCCATCATGTGAGTATGGATGAAAAAACTCAGGTCATCAAGTTTAGCAGAAGTGTGTTTTCTTGCTGAACAGTCTTGCATGCTCCCCAGGAGGTACTTATTCAATGGAAAACTTTCTGCGTGTCAGTCCTTAAGGCACACTCTGAGTCCAGAAGCTGAAAGCAAAAGCCCTGGATATGATAATTGCCCCTTACACTTCCAGTTATTAAACAAATGCTGCCCACTCACCTTACACAACTTTTAGAAGAAATGGGCATAAATGCCAAGTTCTTTTTCATTGTTTATTATTATTAGTTACATTTTATTAACTCTGTATCCCAGCTGTATCCCTCTCCTTTATTCCCTCTCAATCCACCTTCCCTTCCTCATCTCCTCCCTGCCCTTTCCAAGTCCACGGATTGGGGAGGACCTCCTCCCCTTTCGTCTGGCCCTGTTTTATCAGGTATCTTCAGGGCTGGCTGCAAAGTCCTCCTCTGTGGCCTAGCAGGACTGCTCCTCCCTTCGGGGGTAGGGAGGTCAAAGAGCCTGCCATTGAGTTCCTGTCAGAGATAGTCCCTGTTCCCCTTACTATGGGAAACCAATTGGTTATTGAGCTACCACGAGCTTCGTCCGAGTAAAGGTTCTAGGTTATATCCATACATGGTCCTTGGTTGGAGAAACAGTTTCAGAAAAAAACCCTGTGCCCAGATATATTTGGTCTTTATGGGGCTCCTATCCTTTCCCTGTCATACTAACTCCCCTTCTGCCGAAGGTTTGGTTGAGTCTTAGCATCTGTTTTGAAACATTGCTTGGTAGGGTCTTTCAGATGCCTTCTGCGGTAGACTCCTGTCATACATCCAATGCACATCCCATTTTTCTTTCTAAGTGAGGATTGATCATCTTAACTCGTGTCTGCTTTTTGATTGTCTCCATGAATCTGTTTTAGGATAAGAAAGGCCTATCTTTTTATTAAGGAAGGTACTAAAAACTACCTTAACTATTGACATAAGACAGATTACTTCCCATTTACAGAAACTGCTGTTAGCCATGTAACTGATGGAGTAAAAAAACCTGTCTTTGTCTCAAATTTTGCATGTTCAGTTGTGTTAGCAGCCTTCCCCACACATCTTGGCTAAGGTGTCAATCTTATATTGATCCCTGGGTTGGCTAGTGCGCTTTTCTCATCCCGTTACCTTCACACTCGACTCCAATTTACAAATCTCACTAGCGTAGGCAATTTTGCTATCTTTTCACAAGATGACAGTATTCTTGGTTCAATGATGAAGTGTGAAAATTTGCCACTAAAATAATAAATGTGATACATGATATTGGAAGCTTTAGTTTTGAAACTACTAATGTAGTTTTTGAGTGTCTGAAAAGATTTTGAAGAAAATGAACAGTTTTGTGCAGCTTTCCAAATTTAGAGTTACATTTAATTAAAGAAAATCAAAGAAGAAGACGGGAGTGGGGTTTCTCTTTAATTATTTGTACTTGGTACAATATACACATATGGACTACGGCCTTCACACACAGTTTATACCACCCTCCTTGTTATCTCATAGAAGTAATGACAAAATTTAGAGCAGACAAACAGCAGACTATCTAATAAATGTAGAATTGATGGACATTCATCCATTATAAGAGCATTAAAATTAAGTAGTAAAAGCAGTATGTTTATTACTGCATACAAATATAGAACTCCCTCTAAAAGTCTTTAAAGAACTTTCATGACTTGTGTTATGTAAGCTCTGAAATTTATAAAAAACAAATACCTCAAGTTTCAACATTTTTTTTTCAAGTGGTGATTTAAGGACTACAAAACCTTATTGTGGAAGAGCAAGCTCAATCAATATATCAGTGTTCTCACAGTACCTAGCTGTTAGCAGTTTTACTAAAATATCATTTGTTAGAAAATACCACAGTGGTTCTTAATACCATCTATGGTAATTTAAAAGTAAAATGTTTACTAGAAAAGAGAAATTATTGAAAGAATAATGTGTCAGCATCTTTACAATGTTTAGTCTATGACACTGTTTGTCTGTCTATGAGTTCTGGTTAGGCCTGGCACAAAGAAACCCAGTATACAACATGTTTAGATTATGAAATCATTGCTAAGTGATGATATTTGCATGTTTGGATAGAGTTTCATTTTTTTCTTTTTAAGACAAAATAGGGAGCAATAATGAGGTAACAGTGAGGGTACCATCTCATGAAAATATTTCTTTTGAATTTCCTGAAAATCTTCAGAACATAAAAGGAATCTCAATGAATAAACCTCTAAACACTTTGGGTTTGCTTCTTTTCAATTTTCAAATAGATATATGCTTTACACCTAAGATTGTGTTCATGTTCTTTTACCCAAGGGAAGCATCATCAATTGCTTTACAAGATTTAGATGCCAGCCCTACATCCAACAACCTTTGTAATAGTGTTATTGTAGAAGGAACATGGTGCTAGCAACTCTGTTCCCTGGAGAGCCTTGGTTGTTTACAGAGCCCAGCATTTTCTATAGGAGTTTTACATATGGTGGTTAGACTGTTAGTCTATTGAACTCTTTCGTACATTAAAATAACTAGGATGAGGATGAGGTATTACTGGAGAGGAGAAAAACAAACAAACAAAAAAGAGGAGACAAGATAACGGAAAGAAGAGGGGAAGAGACACAAAAGAAGGGAACTAACTGTGAGTGAGTGAGTGAGAAGTAAAGATGAAGGGGAGGGACAGGTCTGGAGGTTCTGGGGTTTCTTTGTCCTCACTGGCTCTAAAATAGGTTTTAGATTCAATTTTGAAATTAGCACAGATGGATTTTGAAAATCCACGTAGCTTTGCATTTCCAGGAGCTACACAGTGCTCAAGTATTCACTATATTTTGAGTGCTTGGATCACTAATAATTTTTTTAATTACCTGTCAATGTAAACACTAGCTATGAGCATGTCCTGTCTCTAAAGAAAATGAACATCTGAATGAACCAAATCATTGTCATGACATCTCTTCATCCTAAAAAAGTATCTACAGTTTGAAAAAGAGACGTGTTCTCTTCAGTTGGTTCTCTATTGAAGGAAGAGACTAAGAGTAAACTTTTGTACAGTGGGTATGGACAGGCACTGTGCAGGAGCTGAAGAATGGAGAGATTCCAGAGAGAAGCAAAGTGAGGGCAAGCCAGGTTACTCAGATTGCTTATGTAGACATAGTTTCTTTCCAGCATCTATCTGCTACTTCTCCTAAATGTTCAAATTAATTATGTCTCTATTATTTAGAAACTAAAATTCTTTTACGAATGCTGTATATAAATCAGAAATTTCAAACATGCATCTCAGTTTTACCCAACCACATTCCAGTCCAAAAACTGTGTCACTGACCATTCCTCACAGCTTTGTCCATAAGAGCAGAGTATAGAAAATAAATCTTAGAAACTGTTTCAGTTCAATTCTATTAATTAAAAGAAAAAAAAAAAAGCAAAATGCAAAACAACTTGATTTAGAGAGAAACAAGTTTCTGGTTGTTTACACTTTGTTTTTGTGCCTGTGTAAAACTGCAAGAAATTGTCTTTTTTTGCTAATTATTGTTACTATTTACAATTTATTCACTTTGTATCCCAGGTGTAGTCCTCTCCCTCCCTCTTCCATTCCTATCCCTCTCCACTAGACCACTGATAGGGGAAGTCCTCCTCCCCTACTGTCTGACAGTAGCCTACCAGGTGCCATCAAGACTGCCTGGATCCTCTTCCTCTATGGGCTGGCTATGTCATTCCACCAGGGAGAAGTGATCAAGGAGGAGGCAACAGAGTGTATGTCATAGAATGTCTCTTATTCCCTTACTTGGGAGCCCACATGAGGACTGAACTGCCAAAGGGCTATATCTGAACAGATGGTCTAGGTCCTCTGTAGGCATGATTTTGGTTGATACAATAGACTGTGCAGTACTCACCTGGACCCAGGGTTTTTTTTTTTTTTTTTGCTTTGTGACCTCCTTGGGTGGCTCCTATCCCCTCTGGGTCTTTCTGTCTCCCCCGTCTTCGAAAATACTCCCTGAACTCTGTCCAAAGATAGACTATGAGTCTCTGCATCTGCTTCAATCCCCTGCTGGATGGTGTCTTTTAGAGAACATCTGTGGTAGGCTCCTATTCTCTTTCTTGTCTTCTCTCAATTCTGATGTTTATCCTGTTTTTCCTTCTGAATGAGAATTAAGCATATTCCAAAGAGTCCTTTGTTGTAATCAGAGATTAATATTTACTATTGATTTATCTTCTGGTAAAGCTGCTGTTAGTCCTAAACAGCTGTATACCCAAATCACCATATAGAGACTGGATTTATTTAGTTAACCTAGAACACAATGCTGGGCAAGTTACTCCATCCTAAACCTCCAAACCCTCATAGTTTCCTAACATTTAGATTTCCCACATTATACTTGCTTTTTGTGAAATCTTAGGTCTGGTTCACACTCCTTGTCCTCCAAGATCTCTCCTCCAGCTCTGTCTCTCAGCTCTCCTCTAGCCCCTTCTCCTCCCCCTCATTTCCTGCCCTCTAGCTCCTTCCTCCCTCTTTCCTGTCCTTTGGCTCTTCCCAGCTCAACATTGTATCTAGTTGCTTTATTTGGAAGTTTACACCAAGTTGAGACAGGATGCTTAGAATGAGTATCACAATGCAATATCCGGATTGAAACCAGAGAGTGTGTGGGGGGGGGAGAAATTAGCATTTGAATGAACAAGGGTAAGGGGTATACATTTCAAAAAAACATTATACCAACAGTCTTTCTTTTTGCTTAGCTTCTTTAGGTCTATAGATTTTAGTATGGTTATCCTGTATTATATAGCTAATATCCACATATAAGTAAATACACACCATGTATGTCTTTCTGCTTCTGGGGTACCTCACCCAGGATGATCTTTTCTAGTTTCCACCATTTGCCTGCAAATTGCATGATTTTCTCATTTTTAATAGCAAAGTAGAATTTCATTGTGCAAATGTACCACAATTTCTGTATCCATTCTTCGGTTGAGGAATATCCGGTTGTTTCCAGATTCTGGTTATAACAAAAAAAGCTTCCATGAACATAGTTGAAAAAATGTCCTTGTTGTATTGTTGAACATCTTTTGGATATATGTCCAGGAGTTGTATTGCTGGGTCCTGAGTTATCACTATTCCCAGTTTTCTGAGAAAGCAAGGGATTGATTTTCATAGTGGTTGAACAAGTTTCTATCCCCAGCAATAATGGAGGAGGGTTTCCTTTCTCCACATCCTCCCTAGTATGCATTGTTACTTGAATATTTGATCTTAGTCATTATGATGTGTGTGAGATGGAATCTTGGAGTTGTTTTGAATTACATTTCCATGATGACTGAGGACACTGAGCACTTCTTTAAGTGTTTCTCCACCATTCAATATTTCTTTATTGAGAATTCTCTGTTTTCATCTGTATCTTATATTTTTATTTTTATTTTATTTTTTATATTAATTACAGTTTATTCACTTTGTAGCTCAGTTGTAGCCTCCTCTCTTATTCCCTCCCAATTCCACACACCCTCCCTCATCTCTTCCCATGCCCCTTTCCAAGCCCACTGATAGGAGAGGATCTATTCCCCTATCCTCGCCTATCAGGTCTCATTAGGACTGGCTGCATTGTCTTCCTCTGTAGCCTAGCAAGGCTGCTCCCTGTTTAGAGGGAGGTGATCAAAGAGCCACTGAGGTCATGTCAGAGACAGTCTGTGTTCCCATTACTAAGGAACCCGCTTGGCTACTGAGCTGCCATGAGCTACATCTGAGCAGGGCTCCTAGGTTATTTCCATGCATGGTCCTTGGTTGGAGTATCAGTTTCAGAAAAGACCCCTGTGCCCAGATTTCTGTTGTTCTCCTTGTTGAGCTCCTGTCCCTTCCAGTTCTTACTATCTCCCCCTTCTTTCATAAGATTCCCTGTACTCTGCCCAAAGTTTGGCTATGAGTCTCAGCATCTGCTTAGATATCCTGTTGGGTAGAATCTTTCAGAGGCTCCTGTCCTGTTTCTTGTTTTCTCCTTCTTCCAATGACAATCCTGTTTGCCTTTCTGAGTAAGGATTGATCATTTTATCCTGGGTCCTCCTTCTTGTTTAGCTTCTTTAGGTATACAGATTTTAGTATGTTTTTCCTATATTACATCTCATTTTTTAATTGGATTATTTGGTTTGTTGGTGTTTAATTTATTGAGTTCTTTATATATTCTGGATATTAGCCCTCTGTCAGATATAGGGTTGGTGAAGATCTTTCCCAGTCCATAGGCTGTCATTTTGTTCTGTTAACCATGTTGTTTTACAGAATCTTTTCGGTTTCATGAGGTCCCACTTATTGATTGTTGTTCAGAGGGCCTGAGCTATTGGTGTTCTGTTCAGGAAGTTGTCTTCTTTGCCAAAGAGTTCAAGGTTCTTCCCAGCTTCTTCTTCTAACAGATTTAGGGTGTCTGATTTTATGTTGAGGTCTTTGATCCACTTGGACTTTACTTTTGTGCAAGATTACAAGTATGGATCTACTTGCATTTTTCTACATATAAACACCCAGTTAGACCAGCACCATCTGCTATGGTTTTGGCTTCTTTCTCCATAGGTGTGTCAGTTTATTTGTGAGTCTTCAACTAGATTACATTGATCCATCAGTCTGTTTCTATGCCAGTACCATGATGTTTTTATTACTGTTGTTTTATAGTACAACTTCAGATCAGGGGTAGAGATACCTCCAGAAGTTCTTTTATTGTACAGGATGGTTTAGCTATTCTGGATTTTTTGTTTTGTTTTGTTTCTTCCATAGGACATTGAGAATTATTCTTTCAAGGTCTGTAAAGAATTGTGTTGTTATTTTGATGGGAATTGCATTGAATCAGTAGATTGCTTTTGGTAGGATGGCCATTTTTATTATATTAATCCTACTGAGCCATGAGCATAGAAGATCTTTCCATTTTCTGATATCTTCTTCAGTTTCCATTTTTAGAAACTTATAATTTTTTTTTATATGAGCCTTTTACTTGCTTGGTTAAAGTTATACCAAGTTACTTTATATTATTTGTAGCTATTGTGAAGGGTGTTGTTTCCCTAATTTCTTTCTCTGCCCTTTTGTCTTTTGTATACAGGAGGCTACTGATTTTTTTTTTAATTAATTTTGTATCCAGCCACTTTGTTGAAGGTTTTTATCAGCTGACAGAGTTATCTGGTAGAATTTTTGGATCACTCATGCATGCTATTATAATCATCTGCAAATATTGATACTTTGACTTCTTTCTTTCTAATTTGAATCACCTTGATTTCCTTTAATTGCTTCTTTAATCTACTCTTATAGCTCTAGCGAGGACTTCAAGAACTATATTGAAGAGCTATCGAGAGAGTGGGCAGCCTTGCATTGTCCCTGATTTCAGTGAGATTGATTTAAGTTTCTCTATGTTTAGAGATATTGGCTATAGGCTTACTGAATATTGCCTTTACTATGTTTAGGTAAGTACCTATATTCCTGATCTCTCCAAGACTTTAAACATAAATTAATATTGGATTTTATCAAATGTCTTCTCAGCATCTAAGGAGATGATCATGTGGTTCATTTTTTCTTTCAGTTTATATGGTGGATATCACTGATGGATTTCTATATATTAGACAACACTTGCATGCCTGGGATGAAGACTACTTGGTCATGGTGGATAATATCTTTGATGTGTTCTCGGATTCAGCTTGTGAGCATTTTATTGAGTATTTTTTCATCAATATTCATAAAAGATGATCTGACATTCTCTTTATTTGTTAGTCTTTGTAAAGTTTAGGTATCAAGGTAATTGTGGCCTCATATAATGAACTTGGTAATGGTCCTTCTTTTTCTATTTTGAGAAATATCTTGAAGAGTATTGGAAATAGCTGTTCTTTGAAGGTCTGCTAGAATTATGCACTGAAGCTGTCTGGCCCTGGGCATTTTCTGAATGAGAGACTTTCAATGACAGCTTTTATTTCTTTAGGAGATATAAGACTATTTAAATTATTTACCTGATCTTTTTTTCAACTTTGGTAAATGGAATCTATCACGAAAATTGTCCATTTCATTTAGATTTTCAAATTTTGTTGCATATAAGTTTTTAAGGTAGGACCTAATGATTCTTGATTCTTTGGATTTCCTCAGTGTCTATCATTATGTCCACCTTTTCATTTCCGATTTTTTTGATTTAGATACTTTGGATAATGCAACAAAGGTTTCCCCAGGTTGGCAGAGCTGCCTGGGAGGTGGGCTCACCATGAGCTTGCCTGGTGACCACAGAATCGGAACGGGCTGTGACTCAGGGTAGTGCTCCTGGAACACATTAAGGCTTCCTGAGGCCCCCTCTCAGCTTAGGAATGGGCTTGCCAAAAGTACCAGAAAACTCACAGGTCTTTGCCTAAAAACTCTCTTCGTCCTCCCGGGTTAACTTTGCCATTAGGAATTGATATATTCAAAGCCTGAAGGGTAGGACTTTCTTCCCTGTAATTAGTTTGGCTAAGTCTTTGTCTATCTTGTTGATTTTCTCAAAGAATCAGCTCTTGGTTTCCTTGATTCTTTGAATTGTTTTCTTTGTTTCTAACTTATTTATTTCAGCTCTGAGTTTGACTATTTCCAGCATTCTACTCCTATTGGGTGTGTCCTCTTTCTCTTCTTCTTCCTCTTTCTCCTCCTTCTCCTCCTCCTCCTTCTTCTTTTCTTTCCCAATGCCTTCAAGTGTGCCATTAAGTTGCTTGGATGAGATGTCTATAATTTCTTTATGAAGGCACTTTAGTACTATGAACTTTCCTCTTAGCACTGGCTATATTGTGTCCCATGAGTTTGGCTAAGTTGTGCCTTAATTTTCATTGAATTCTAGGAAGTTTTTAATTTGTTTATTTCTTCTCTGACCCAGCTGTTGTTGAGTAGAATTGTCGCAAAGTAAAAGGGCAGATCAATCTAGAAGAGCCAATTGTGCATCCCCTAATATAATATCTAGACTTTCTTTTGATAAAGTATTGTACTGGGCTCTTTTTGTTATCTTGCTAAGAATGAAAACTGTACATTTAACTGTTGTACCTTTGTTTTGTTATTTTTAAAAATTATCTTCATATATTTCTAAACAGCATTCTACCTCTCAACCAGAGGTGGCTTTGCCCAAATGGGAAATGTATAACAAGCAAAAGTAAAGAAATTTTAGCTACACAGAGCTCCTTGAAATGATGTGTCTTTGTTCCTAATGGTATCTGTCTCACTCTCCATGTGCCTAGCTAGGTTGTCATCATATTAGAGACAAAGTGAAAATCCTTAGTTCATTTAATGAAATTAAACCTAATAGGAGCTATGTTTAATCATCTGAGAGCAGAGAGTAGGACAGAGTTGGGTGCTGGGAACATGATGAATCTGATGAAAGCACTTTAATTCAGAGTTAACCTGCTGCCTCTACTTTTCTCCCCGTGTGTATTAATTGTAGAGGGAAAATTTTATGTATCATTTAGATGTCTCCTTTATAAGTCAAGTTTTTTTTTTTTTTTTTTACATACAGTATAAAATGTATGCTTAGATTTTCCAGGAACACTTGAGGGAAATGCCTTGTAAATGGGTATATAAATTTGCTTAATTAATCAAACAAAAAGGAAAAGCTTTTAGAGAGCAAAATCATGATGGGAACTTAAAAAAAAGGAAATTAAAAAGATAAAGCTTATTACTGCCTTCTAATTTTAACTTATGCTGTAAATAAAATAGGTTTAAAAGCAAAGGCTGTGAAAATATGCCTCTAAAGCAGGTTCTCCAGTATAATTGGCTGGAGCCCAAGAATTACCAACAGGCCAGAGCCTGTTCAATATTGTTCCTTGAATGCCTTTGTACTCTTGGATGCAGTCGAAACATTCCATAGTTGGTCTGTGATCCCAAACTAACATTCTAAATACAAGGGTTAAATTCTGACATGCAGATGTGTTTGTGCTTGTATTGAAATCATACAATTTTATAAATAGAAAGCAACTGACAAAAAGCATACTAATTTGGGGAGGAGTTGTAAATGTCATTCAGTGGCAGATGCTTTAGTGTTTGTTTTCAACTTCCGATAAATCTGGATAAATTTGTACAAATCCACTTGAATTCAAGTCTTCAGTCTATGGCAATGTACATGAGAATATACACTCTGGGTCATTTATAATGAAGCTCTGCCTTCCTGCCTTCAATGTGTGGTGCTGTGGCAGTGGCAACATGGATAGTCAAGAGCCTTTAGACAAATGCAAAAGGCTGGCTCAGCACAGAGGGAAGATTCAGGATCTATACTTTCACAGAGTGTGTTTGCAGAGCATCATGCTCGCCAATGCAGCTGTGCCAAGACAGGAAAGACTGTTCCACTTCCCTGGAGATGTTCAGTTTTTTTTGTACGTGGCGTAAAATAGTGACAAAAATGTTAAAGCAGAAAACCTGTTGTCTTTTTATTGAACGTTTTCTTAGATGTACCTCTTTTCTACTTTTATTTTTCTTTTCTTTTGTATTCTTCTCTCATAGGTTATATTCCAAATGCAGATTCCTCTCCCTCCATTCCGCTCTGCACTCCCCAACTTCTCCTCTGCCCCAGATCCACTGCTACTCTGTGACCCCCACCTTCCACCCCACAAAGGCTGTGGGTTTAGGCTGGCACAAACCCTCATATTAAAGGCTGAACATGGCAACCCATTAGAAGAAAGGTAACAAGAGTAGGCAGCAGAGCTAGAGATACCCCCCCACACACACACACTCCAATAAGAACACAAACCTACACAACTCTCAGGTATATACAATGGACTTAGCTCAGACTCATACAGGGTCTGTGATAGTTGTTTCAGTTTCTGTGAGCTCCTATGAGCCCTGCTTTGTGCGTTCTATGGGGTGTTTTTGCCTGGTATCCTCAACCCACTAGCTCCTACAATCCTCTCTCCCCTTCTGTGGACTTCCCTGGCTCAAGCTACTGTTTGGCTGCAGATCTCTGCATCTGCAACCATCAGTTGCTGGATGGACTCCTCCCTGATGGCAAGATGCTGATCTCTCTTTTCTGTTAATAGCCCATATAATTTAATATAACTCTGAAGTAGCAAATGAGAAGCTACTTCAGACATGGAAATTAGTTTTATATCAAGGGGTCTAAATTTGGAGGAAAGCATGAGCTCAAATATGTTCTGACTTGTAAGCCTGCAGGCAAAATGTACCAGTTACTGTTTTACAGATTGTTCCCCCCTTTAAAAAATAGATTTTAATCCTTGTCAAGTTATTTTTAAATCATAATTTATGAGCTACTTCTGATTAGAAAATTATCTTTTACTATCTACGAGGATGTGTTCCAGTCATTAACTGTTTGTAATTACAATTGTAATCCAATCATTTTCTATAGCAATTGTAGAAGATATCATATATAACATAAATGATTAACATTTATGAGGATTATTACTATTTTCCAACTTGAGAACTTTCTAGGTATTTTATATATGTCAAATAATCAATATACCACAGCAGTCTTAATGAGCCATATACTTACACCCATTTTACACTGGTGGAAACTGAGACACACACACACAAAATTCTTAGTAACTTGGCAGAAATTAAACAGCAAGTTCATGATGTATGATGTACAACTTAATAGTCTGAATTCAGAGACTAAAATCTTAACAATGTATACATAATAACAAATGTAAGTGCTGTGACCTAGACAAGGTGCTATAAGCTGCCCATGTCAGTGCTCAGATGCTAAGCCACACTTAGAATGACCGCTCAGCAGCACGGAGGGGACCTTCTGCACTGAGTTTAGCAACACTACCACGTGAGTGTCAGTCTAGCTGTGGCACTGTCTGCAACCTTGGTGAGTAACATTAGTTTGCTTCTTAGAAACATCCTGTCCCTTGAATTATATGAAGAAACAGAAGCCTGTGTTTTCTTATCTCTCAGCCTGATATTCTGTCAACTTCTAAACTCTTGAATCTATTGGGACTTTCCACATTCTGCTCCAGAGCTCCTCCATGTTCACTGTACGTGCTTGTCTTTATGATTACCTTCTCATTGATTAACCCTTGTCTTTACAGTGAATGAAAACAATGTGCTTTCAACGGTTCATGGAGTGTAATGGAAGCATGGTCTACCACATTCAATAATTCTTCCCACATCCAACAGGAAGAGATTTTTACAGGACTCAAAGTTAATCAGGGTCAGCTAAATTTTCTTCCTGTAAGATTTTACTTTCCACAGTTTTTTCTTTTTTTCCCAAATTTTCTATGGTGATGGCTAAATTACAAGTTAAAATTTTTGTAGAATGATTTCGGTTATATTTGATGGTACATTAATATAATCAAGGCAAAAATTAAAATTTAATATTTGAACTAAAAGCCTCTAGCATTTTTATGCTACTGAATGTAATTGGAATGTTCAATACGTTTTGTTAGCAGTGCACACTTCTAGAAATGATGTATTCACTTTTACATAATTGTAGCATTCTTGCTTTTGCTTCAGTTTCTATCCCATATACCAAGCCACCTTGACTCCCTTAGAACGAAGTTTCAAAGATTCTATCTCCTGCCCTGCCCTCTGTTGGCACCAGCGCCACCCATTAATTCAAAGGTATTTAAGGGAACTGCTATGAAGTTGACATGACACATCCAAATGGAAACGGCTTGCTGTTCATAATAAGGGGGTTAGACTGCCGTCTGTGGGGTGGGGGGTCTGGGGAATAGAAAAAGATACTATTTCTGTCAAGTTATTGACTGGTTCATCTGATCGCTAAAGTTGCAGCAAAATAACTGGAGGCAAGACAGGTACATTGCTCTTTTAAAAGCAGATGGTAGAAATCACAAGAGATTTGAGCAAAGAGGAAAAAGATAAAAACTTAACATACAAACAGATAACTGTAAAATGAGCTGTTTTTCAAATAATACTAGGAATAAAATCACCAAATGCAATCTTTGGTCCTACACTATCTTCCTAGAGCAGAGTCATGCGATATTTTCCAAAAAGATGTTTACTCTCTGATCATTTTTGCTAACTTTATTTTTTAATATCAGGTTTTGAACATGATTTTTTTCTGTTACTCTTTTACTATTATGTACTTGAAAAGGGACAGTAGAAAACTACTCTTCTGGAATTATCTGGATTGTTGCTTGAATTTATATCCCATAACTAAGGATATTGATTGCCTGGCAAATTCATCTTTATTTAAATATATTTGTTAAATTAAATTTCTGCCTCTATGTTTATGTTACATTTTGTTTCATGGTAAAACATGCATTTTGAAGAGCAGCATTGGAATATCTGTCCTATTTTTCTTTGTTAATGGACAGTTCTACATTTATCTTTGATAAATATTATGTGATGATCAGTTCAGGGTCAATACTGGCAGTGTCCATCTTAATTGTGTTAATGTAAATTCGTTTTTTTTTTCAGTTAATCCCAATTATCATTTCTTATTTTTATTATCATAATTTACAATTTATTAATTTTGTATCCCAGTTGTAGCCTCCTCCCTCATCTCCTTTCAGTATCACCCTCCAACCCTCTTACTCCCCTTTCCCTCTTCCCTAGTTTTCTGGAGGTCTTACTTCCCTACTGTCTGACCCTAGTCTATCAGGTCCCAGTATATTCTTAAAGAAATACCTTCCTTTTTTTAAAAAGAACATTTATTTTAAAGAAATCTTACACTCTATGGATAAGAATATTGACACTATTTAATTAGAAAATATTTACCAGCAGTGGGCTATCCTTCATAAAACTCGATTTCAGTTGGAATTCCCTCTGCCAGAATTGCCAAGATTTAACTCTTTAGGCTATAGTCATGGAACAGAGTGAAGTACTCTACTCCTGGTAACTGAAAACTCAGACAAGGCTTCATTTAGTAGATACTTTTTCAATGTGATTCAAATAGTTCATCATTATTAGCTTCATTTTTTGTTAACACTATAATTAATTTATTATGTTAAAATATGTTCAGCATGCAGC